>NW_028270139.1:146656606-146961606 GCF_037043375.1 Chiloscyllium plagiosum
AAATGAACTTGGGCTTTTGATATTTTTATGACCTATTGCTCATAGATATTAAGTCAGTGTGTAAATGTAATTAACTATTATCATTGATTATCTGAGTCAATGTAGCAGTCAAATTAGATTTTCAGAGTTCACTTTCCACTGGAGTTTGAGCTTAGGAGATTGAGGGATGACCTTACAGAGATATTTAAAATCATGAGGGGAATAGATAGGGTGAATGGCAGATATCTTTTCCCCAGGGTCAGGGATTTCAAGAATAGGGATGAATTTTTAAGGTGAAAAAAAAAGATTTTAAAAAGATGAGGGGCAACTTTTTTACACAGAGGATGGTTTGTGTGTGGAATGACCTTCTAGAGGAAGTGGTGGATGCAGATACAGTTAGAATGTTGAAAGGAAATTTGGGTAACTACGTGAATATGAAATATTTGGAGGGATATCGGCCAAGCACAGGCAGGTGGGATGAGTTCAGTTTGGGATTATGGTCAGCATGGACTGGTTGAATTGAAGGGTTTGTTTCTGTGCTGTATGGCTCTGTGCAGAAAACAACACCTGCACATGGCAACATTATTATTAAAATACTTTTCATCATTTGAGCCAATTAGTAAAAAAGCTTTACCAAGCAGTTCATTTTTTTTCCATCTAGAAACTACACTTTTAAATTATCTTGTTCACTAATATGACTTCACACCCCTTCATTGCAGGTAACCTTGTGGCAGTTATTTGGTTGGTTGGAGACAAAGGATTGAAATTAAAAAAAACTATCTAATTGACAGGATGTGACAAGTTTTCCCCATGGATCTTTGCTAGGTGTAGATTAATACTGCTACAGAGACCAGCTTGGAGCTGTTGTTTCTTTTCTATAAATTAAAGTTCTAACACACTGATTTCATTTTGGCAGATTAGTTGAGTGGGCGACCAGGTGACAGATGGATTATAATATAGGGAAATTTAACTTTTGCAGGAAGGTTCAAAAATCAGAATTATTTTTTAAAGTGAGGCACCAAAATGTTAGGATTCAGTGATATTCCTATCCTCGTACATAATTCACAAAAGTCTAACCAGTAAGTTCAGCAAGCAACTTGGAAGGCAAATGGTATATCAGCTACTATTTCAGGGAATTTTTTAAAAGGATTTTTTCAAGCATAAGGAAGTCTTGCTGCAATTCTGTGGGCTCTTGATGATGCCTCATTTCACATACCATGTGCAATTTTAGTCTCCTTGTCCCGGGAAGGACAGAAAGACTTGCCTTAAAGACAGAACAAGCAAGGTTCAATGGATTAATTCGTGTAATAGAGGGTTGTTGTGTCAGGAGTTGCTTGAGTTAAGTGGAACTGTATCAGTTGGTGAATAGATTTACCCAAGGTGATTTATAATGACAATTGGCACCAACTTCAAGATTTGAGTTGATTTTGTGAAATTTCATGGATAGCATTTGTTTTGTCAGGTTCTGTTAAATCTGTGTTTTTAATTAAAAGCTGATGTTCTGATTATAAGTTCTCTTCTTCAATAAAATATTTTGTGTGTGAGAGATGTGCTGAACAAGAGTATTTAGTTTTCATAATGTTCATATATGAATAATTTTTTGTGAAGGTGTAGCAGGTTGTGTATTTAAGATGGCATTGGGCTGGGACTCTTAAAAAGTTGTCCACTTTATTTTTCACGATAGTTCATTTGCAGACTGTTTTACACTTGAAAAGAAAAGAGTATTAGGCATTGCTCCATTGGTAAATAGCTGTTGCTGAGTTTTAAGGTTCCAGGTGCAAGTCCCAATTCATGCATTAAGCACAAAAATCAAAGCTGGTGTTTCATTCGAGCACAAGGGAAGAGCTTCCCTGTCAGCGATTTTGTCTTTCAGGTAAGAAGTTTTACTGAGGTACTTACTGCTTGGTCAATGTAAACAACCCAATTACAGTATTACAAGAAATAACAGGAGGATTATCTTTCTTGCCATTTTTAGTATTTAATCCTCAATCAACAACACAAAAACAGGTTGTTAGATCATGTGTTTTTTGCAAGTTTGCTAAATGCAGATTCCACCATGCGCTCCACCACTGATGCATAATAGCAGCTGTGTGAACTATCTGCAAGATGCATTGCAGATATTTCCCAAAGTTCCTTAGATAGCATTTTCTAAACCCATAACCACTTCCATCCAGAAGGTCAAGAACAGCAAGTACATTGGAACACCACCACCTGCAAGTTCCCTACTCAGCCACTCGCCATCCTAACTTGGAAATACGTACCACCCTCTGTGTGAAAAAGTTGCCCTGTAGGTCTCTTTTATATTTTTCTGCTCTCACCCTAAATCTATGCTCTCTAGTTCTGGACTCCCCCACCCCAGGGAAAAGACTTTGCCTATTTACCCTATCCATGCCCCTCATAATTTTGTAAACCTCTATAAGGTCACCGCTCAGCCTCTGCCGATCCAGGGAAAACAGCCCCAGTCTGTTCAGTCTCTCCCTATAGCTCAAATCCTCCAACCCTGGCAACATCCTTGTAAATCTTTTCAGAACCCTTTCAAGTTTCACAACATCTTTCCAATAGGAAGGAAACCAGAATTGCACACAATATTCCAACAGTGGCCTTGCCAATGTCCTGTACAGCCGCAATATGACCTCCCAACCCCTGCACTCAATACCCTGACCAATAAAGGAAAGCATACCAAATGCCGCCTTCACTATCCTATTTACCTGTGACTCAACTTTCAAGGAGCTATGAACCTGCACTCCAAGGTGTCTTTGTTCAGCAACACACCCTAGGACCTTACCATTAAGTGTATAAGTCCTGCTAAGATTTGCTTTCCTAAAATGCAGCACCTCGCATTTATCTGAATTAAACTCCATCTGCCATTTCTCAGCCCATTGGCCCATCTGGTCAAGATCCTGTTGTAATCTGAGGTAACCCTCTTCGCTGTCCACTACACCTCCAATTTTGATGTCATTTGCAAACTTACTAACTATACCTCTTATGCTCGCATCCAAATCATGAAAGGGAAGATGGTTATATTCTCATTTATTGGAGATGAGCACTGCCTGATACTTGTATGGCACAAATGTTATTTGTCACTTCAAATCATGCCATGGCAGATGGTGAAATTTGAATTCAATAAATAACCTGGAATTGAGGATCTAATGATGACCATGAAGCCGTTGTCGATTATTGGAAAAACCCATCTGATTCACTAATGCCCTTCAGGGAAGGAAATCAGTCATCCTTACTTGGTCCAGTCCATATGTGACTCCAGTTGTACAGCATTGTGTTTGACTTTTAACTGCCTCCAAGCAATTAGGGATGGGCAATAAATGCTGTCTGAGCCAGAGATGCTTGCATTCTGCAAGTGAATAAAAAAAACTTACCAGCACAAGCCTGGATATTGTCCAAGCCATGTCATACATATACATTAATTATTCCAGTATTTGATCTGTCATGAATGATGGTAAAATTGTGCAACTGTCAATGGACATCCCCATTTCTGAAGTTTAAATGAAAGGAAGGTCATTTGCGGAATAGCTGAAGATAGCAATACTGCAAAACAGCATAGGAGCAATGTTTTTCCTCCTTAATAACAAATCATGCCTTGTGTTACCCACAAAAAAATCCAATTTAATATTATTGTGGGAATGATATCAATCAATAACAAGAAAAGGAATAACTGAAAGCGCTCAGATGGTAGTTGCTTCACCAGATTCAACAAGTTGGGTTCCACCTCTGGAAGGCAGAAGTGGGTACTGCGGATGCTGGAGATTCAAGTCAAGATTAGAGTGGCGCTGGAAAAACACAGCAGGTCAGGCAGCATCCGAGGAGCAGGAAAATTGACATTCTGGGCAAAAGCCTTTCATCACGAATCTCTGTTCCACCTCTGGAACACAATGCAAACTGAAACCAAAAGAGAAAATGCTGGAAAATCTCAGCAGGTCTGGCAGCATCTGTAAGGCGAGAAAAGACTGGCCCTTTGTCAAAGCTCTAAACTGTGCCACGTCTAAGTGTAGAGTGTTTTAAGTTTTACCGTATTTGTTTGTTGTATCTGAACCACTTTGAGAATTCATGTGGTCCCTAAAATAATTCAACTGCTTTGCATTGCATGCATGCAATCAAAGTAATTTGTTTTGATTAATGGTATGCGGCTAGGAAGGTTTGGACGGATATGGGCCAAGTGGTGGCAACTGGGACTAGATTAGGTTAGGATATCTGGTCAGCATGGATGAGTTGGACGGAAGGGTCTGTTTCCATGCTGTACCTCCCTATGACTCTATTAGCAATTAATGAGCCACTTCACAATGAAATAAAAGCTGGCCAATTATGTACGTCCAAACCCTCAATTGGGAGGCCATCACAATGGGATTCAGACCAGACTCCATTCTGTTTCTGGGATTATGCTTAAACATTTCCTATTCTAAAACTAATTTCTTTGTGGAGAAATTTCCATTGAGAAGAAAACAGACCATTTGATTGGCATGTCATGCACAATGAAAGAGATGTAGAAGGTCAATCATTAAATATGTTCAAGGCATATTTTGATAGTTTTCCATTTGCTAATGACTTCAACTCTTATGATGATAACAAGGGCATTGAGATAAATGACCATTCATGCTGTATAATTATGAAGCAGGTTCAAGGGACTGAGTAGTCTACTCCCCCCTTTAAACGTATATCACTCCCAAGTCTCACACCATGCTGTATTACTTTGACTGTTGCTGAATGTCAAAATTCTGCAACACCCTGCCGAACAGCATTGTGGGTGTACCTATACCCCAACAACTACAATGGTGCAATAAGGCAACTCACTGCCACTTTCTCAAAGGACAAATACACAACAAACTCAGCCTATCCTCATTATAAAAATATAAAAGAATGAAAAATGAACCAAGTAAATTAAAAAGGAAATTGAAGTTGTGCCATAAATCAGTTTTATAAAGAGGATTTTTTAAAAGTCAAATTATTAATAATTCACTTCCAAAAGAGTTTTCTTTGGTATGTGCTAAAAGGTCACTTGCTAATGTTCAAAGTTAAGATTAGAGTGGTGCTACAAAAGCACAGCAGGCCAGGCAGCATCCGAGGAACAGGAAAATTGACGTTTCGGCCAGGAGCCCTTCATCAGCGCTCCTGCACAAAACGTCGATTTTCCTGCTCCTCGGATCTGCCTGACCTGCTGTGCTTTTCCAGCACCACTCTAATCTTGACTCTCATCTCCAGCATCTGCAGTCCTCAGTTTCACAATGTTCAAAGTTAGCTGACTAATGTGTCAATATGCTTGAAATTGTGATTAGATATATTGCTAATTTAGTCACTACAAATGATGATCTGCAATTGTTAATGAAGGGGTGAAAGATAATTTCTGCTGTATACTTCAATGGAATTTTTGAGATTCGAAGTTTTGAAGTATGTGTTGCCTGAAAAGGCAGGTGGACAGATTTTTAGTTTATAAGGGAAAGGAACAGTGGTGGAAGAGTAGTTTGCTATGACTAGGGAATAACTCTAGTTGAGGAAATTAATTTCTCAACATGTGTAATCTTCCTGCTTAATGCTTAACTCACTGAATTAATATTTTTCATTTTCAAATATTGTTTGCCAAATGCTCTTTGAGAACCTTCATTAAAGCATATTTTCCTGCAATAACACGGCACAAGTAATATTCGCTTTGCAATTCTTCATTGATGCATTTGGCAGAGTAGGTCAATTTACATTTCATAAAAGCTATTTTCTGAAATAGTTTTTTTTTAAATCGGAGATACAATGTTGAGCAAACGCAAACTCCAAAAATATCTTGTAATGTAGTGATCTGAACAGAATGGATGCGAGGATTAGTAATAACTGTGTCCTTCTAGTTTTCAAAGTATGGCTTTAAATTTGCTCAAGTATAAACTCTACCCACTTCAAGAATGATTGTTGACCATTTCTACCCACTGCCTTGCTCTACATAGGAATTAATTTAGAAGGAAGTTGTCATCTGGTTTTCTGTCTTTGGAAAATTTGATATTGCTGAAATTGGAGAGTTTGAGCTACAGGAAGAGGCTGAATAAGCTCGAGCCTTTTTCTCTGGAGTGTTGGAGGCTGAGGGGTGACCTTATAGAAGTTTATAAAATCTTGAGAGGCATGGATAAGGTGAAGAGCCAAGATCTTTTTCCCTGGGTAGGGGAGTTCAAAACTAGAGGGCAAAGGTTTAAGGTGAAAGATTTAAAAACATCCCAAGGGGCAACTTTTTCACATAGAAGGTGGTGCATATATGGAACAAGCTACCAGAGGAAGTGGTGGAGGCTGGCACAATTACAACATTGTAAAAGGCAGCTAGATGGGTCCATGAATAGGAGGGATTTAGAGGGAATTGTGTCAAATGCTGGCAAATAGGACTAGATCATTGAGGATATCTGGCTGGTCGGGGCGAGTTGGATCGGAGTGTCTGTTTCCGTGCTGTGTAACTCTATGACTCTGAGTCTGATTGGATTCTGCTAAAATCACGGAAGCATTAAATATTGTTCTTAAATGTTTTTGTTGACAACCTGATAGCTTCGTAGTTAATTTTAGAATTAGAATTAGGTTTTATTGCTACATGTACTCAAGTACAGGGCCACAGTGAAAAGTGTACAAAGTCGCCATTCCTGGAGCAATCTTAGGTCCAAAACCTTAGGGACAAAAATAGAAAAATAAAAAAAAAACAAGTTAGCACGTTCAAAGTTACAGTTCTTCTTAGTTTAAAGTGTGAAAATAAAGACATGAAGTTAAACATTACAGTCCTTAAGCCATGGGCCTGCAGACGCTCCAACCTGGACTTTCCCCACAAGGGCTAAGTCAAAGTCGTCATCAAAATCCAGAGAGCTATCACTGACCAGAAACTGAGTTGGACCAGCCATATAACTGCTATGGCTAACGAGCATGCCAGAGTCTCGGAATATTGTAGCAAGTAATTCACCACCTGACTCCTTAAAGCCTATGCACTATCTACAAGGTACACATCAGGAGTATGATGGAATGTTGCCCTACTTACCTGTATGAATGCAGCTCTAACAACTCTCAAGAAGATTGAAACCATCAAGGACAAAACAGCCTGTTTGATTGACACCACATCCACAAATGTTTTAGTCTCTTTACCACCAATATAGAGCAGTAGAAGTATATACTGTCTACAAGATGTTCTGGAGAGTTTCACTAGGCTCCTTAGACAATACCTTCCAAATCCATAACCAATTCCATTTAGAAAGACAAGGATAGCCGATGCATGGGAACATCACTACCTGCAAATTCCTCTTGGGGCCACTTACCATTCTTACTTGGAAATATAAAGTGGTTCCTTCGCTGTAATTGGGTTACAATCCTGAAACGTCACTGGCAATACCCTGATCAAGTAGACTGCAGTAGTTCAAGTAGGCAGTCCACCACCATCTTTTCAATTACCATTAATAATCAGCATTTAAATTTTGGCTAGCCAGAGAAGTCCATACACCCTGAATGAATGAAGAAGTGCATTTCCTTTATGTTTACCTTCTCACTCGAGGTGCCAGTGTTGAACTGGGGTGGACAAAGTCTGAAATCACATGACACCCAGGTTAGAGTCCAACAGCTTAATTTGAAATCACAAGCTACTCCTTTGTCAGATTAAGTGCTCATGATTTCAAACAAACCTGTTGTACTATAACTTGATGTTGTGTAACTTCTGACTTTTTGACTTTCTTAAAAGCCCCTCATCATCTTAATGATCGGAATCTATTTCTGAAAAAGCCATCCATTGCTGAAGGTAAGTAGAATATTTAAAAGGTTAGCTTTGATATTTTCTCTTGTTAGATTGTTAATCTGCGGAGTGCTACGTCGATATTGGAAGTAATGTGCTGAAGGATAAGCTCGAGCTGTAATTCCAGTTAGACAAAAGAAATGCTGCTCTTGTACATTAAATAATATTTCATGAGAATCATCATTTAAGTATGCATCTTATTCAAATTAAAATTGCATCATCGAAGTGGACTGAGCTGATTGGAAAGGTTAGGTTCTGCTTTTATAAAAGCTAATGCTTTTAGTTTAGATCATTAATAATGTATGGTGAATATGGTTTGAACAGTTTTTCTTTTGATATAATATAATTTCTGTAATTTGCATCATTCTGCATCTTATTAGCGTTTTACTATTTGTTGTTTTAATTACCTTCCCATGAATTGATACAGCACAGATAGACCATTCAGTCCTGATGGCTCTCTGAATGGGCAATTCACTTTGTGTTATTCCCCACCATTTGCATCATAACGCTCCCCATTCAGATGATAATTCAAATCACTCTTGAGTGTCTTGATTGAACCTGCCTCCACCATGTTTCTCAGGTAATGCATTCAGGATCTTAACCACCGACTTCTGCAAAAAGTTTGTCATCATGTATCCAATACATCTTTTGTCAATTACATTAGATTAGATTCCCTGCAGTATGGAAACAGGCCTTTTGGCCCAACAAGTCCACACTGACCCTCAGAAGAGTAACCCACCCACACCCCTACCCTGTGTTTACCCCTGACTAATGCAACTAACACTATGGGCAATTTAGCATGACCAATTCACCTAACCTGCACATCTTTGGACTGTGGGAGGAAACTGGAGCACCCGGAGGAAACCCACGCAGACACGAGGAGAATGTGCAAACTCCACATTGATAGTTACCCGCGGCAGGAATTAAACCCGGGTCCCTGGTGATGTGAGGCAGCAGTGCTAACCACTGAGCCACCATGCTGTCCAATCTATGTTCGCCTCTTCTCGGTCATTCCACCAGTGAGAACATTTTTTTTTTCCCACTCTGTCCAGATCTTTTTCTTTCTTGCATCTATAAGTTCTTATTACTTGAAATTGGAATGATGTTGAAATTTTGCATTCTTACATTATCCTGGAAAACGCAAGATGAAAAGCTTTTGCAATGTCTTTTTTAAAAAAAAAGATGTTTCTCATATAGGTGGCAGGAGCAGGATTTATTCCCAACTAATAATGACCATGAGAGATTGATGCTGGGCTGACCTTTTGAACAAAGTTAATTTTTGAGTTCATTATGACTTTTCTCTGGAAACTTGAAATTTGTTTCCTCTGGGGTCAACATTGTTTCTATGATTTTTAAATGTTACCCCTTGGATGTTTATTTAATTGTGCTGCTCTTTAGGCACAATTTCCCCAATACCTGCACTGCTGGCACAAATTGCACGAAGCGAAATTTAAGATCCCATAATATTTGGAAATAGCACTATTAAATTACACTGGAACCAGGGCTACATAATTCAGAAAATGATTGACTAATCAACATTGGAAGATTCATTAGTTGTTTCATTTGTAGTCTTTAGAGAAGGTGACACAATTAAGCTAGAAATTAAGCTAGGCTATGTGCGGTGATACGATGGCTTGAAGAGATGTATTTTGTTCTAGTTTTTTTGATAAAGATTGAGAAAGGTGCCGAACAGTCTACGCAGAGCCAATGAATTTATAAGTTTGTGAGGCAATTTTAAAAATAGTTAGAACAAGAGAAGCAGCCTGAATCGGTTGGGCCAAGCTTCTACAGAATTAGGATTTTTAGTTTTAGTTTTTCAGTAGCAGTCGTTGGGGTCTTGAAACCAGATGTTGATGCTCTTATTCCTCTCTCTATCACAGCTAAAAGCTGGGTACTCTTGCTGCTAGAATTTCATTTTACTGGTATTTCCTTTGCCAAGGTTTCGTTTATGGGATGTTGTGATATTGGAATAATTAATTAGTTACTATTTTGATAGAGTTACAGTTAAGTCAATTCTTTTATTTTTATTTTGTCTGCATTTTAACTGTAGTGTAAAAGTAAAGTGTGTTTTGCTTAAATACAGAAGATTGGCCAATCAAGTTTCATCTGGAACATAATACCTTATACCTACCTTGAAAATTAAAATAAGGGTCCAGACTATCTTAATAAATTTTGAAGGTGTGTGATCTGGTCCATAATAAATTGGGAGCTTGTCCAGGATCAAAATCTCTAATTCCAGGTTGGGTTTAGGATAATTGCACGTAAAGGCGGTGAGTCTTGGTGTTGAATTTTAGGTTGGTTTAAATAGGGCTTGCCTTGTGACATAATGGCACTTTCAGTCACTAAGAAGTTCCTATAGGTAGAAGAAATCACTTCCGGTATTTTACAGAAAGTGAGCAAGGCAAAGCTTTTTGAATTGCCAAACAAATTGGAATTGGGTTAGCTTCTGTTTGTGAGGAAAGGGAAGATAATTGTGGGAATTGCACAGCATTTACAATCTTCGAGGAGAAAGTGAGGACTGCAGATGCTGGAGATCAAAGTTGAAACTTTATTGCTGGATCAGCACAGCAGGTCAGGCAGCATCCAGGGAACAGGAGATTCGACGTTTCGGGCACAGGCCCTTCTTCAGGAATGAGCAGAGAGTGTTCAGCAGGAGAAGATAAAAGGTAGGGAGGAGGGACTTGGAGGAGGGGCGTTGGAAATTTGATAGGTGGAAAGAGGTCAAGGTGAGGGTGATAGGTCGGAGTAGGATGGAGGCGGAGAGGTCAAGAAGAAGACTGCAGGTCAGGAAGGCGGTGCCGGGCTGGAGGGATCCGGCTGAGACAAGGTGGGGGGAGGGGGGATGAAGAAACTGGTGAAGTCCAAGTTCATCCCTTGCGGTTGGAGGGTTCCCAGTCGGAAGATAAGACGCTCCTCCTCCGACCGTCGGGTTGTTGTGGTTTGGCGGTGGATGAGTCCAATGACCTGCATATCCTCGGTGGAGTGGGAGGGGGAGTTGAAATGCTGTGCTACAGGTTGGTTGGGTTGGTTCGTCCGGGTGGCCCAGAGGTGCTCTCTGAATCGCTCCGCAAGTAGGCGGCCTGTCTCCCCAATATAGAGGAGGCCACACCGGCTGCAGCGGATGCAGTAGATGATGTGGGTGGAGGTGCAGGTGAATCTGTGGCGGATATGGAATTTTCCTTTGGGGCCTTGGAGAGAAGTGAGGGGGGAGGTGTGGGCGCAAGTGTTGCACCTCCTGCGGTTGCAAGGGAAGGTGCCGGGAGTGGAGGTTGGGTCGGTGGGGGGTGTGGATCTGACAAGGGAGTCGCGGAGGGAGTGGTCTCTACGGAAAGCTGATAGGGGAGGGGAGGGAAATATATCCTTGGTGCTGGGGTCTGTTTGGAGGTGGCGGAAGTGACGGCGGATGATGCGCTGTACATGGAGATTGGTGGGGTGGTAGGTGAGGACCAGTGGGGTTCTGTCCTGGTGGCAGTTGGAGGGGCGGGGCTCAAGGGCGGAGGAGCGGGAAGTGGAGGAGATGCGGTGGAGGGCACTGTCGACCACGTCGGGGGGGAAATTGCGGTCCTTGAAGAAGGAGGCCATCTGTGTTGTACGTATTTTGAACTGGTCCTCCTGGGAGCAGATGTGGCGGAGACGAAGGAATTGGGACATAGAAGCCTTTTTCATTTCATTCGAGAAAGTGGCTAAACAAATGAAATGGCTGGTGACCATGTGGGTTTTGTTGATGCAAGCAAAGTTTGTAGATAGAGCTAATGAGATATTTGCATTACTATCAGAGAAGCTATCTGCAGATTATGATGAGGTGAAAAAAAAGCATCTTAAGTGCATCTACCAGAAGCTTATAGGCAATGTTTTAGGAATCTAAGGAGGGAACCTGATCAAATGTACATTGGGTTTGAAAGGATCAAACATAGTAATTTTGATAGATAGTTAGAGGTGTTGAAAATAAATCAAACATATGCTCTTTGAGAGACGATTATTTTGGAGGAGTCCAGAAATTTTCTTCCTGAAGTAGTGAAAGCTCATGTGGAAGAGCAGAAAGTAAGGACTGCATGATTCGTAATTAAAATGCTTGATGAATGTGAATTGTTTCGTAAATCAAAGTTTGGCTTCCGACATATCCGTGGAGAGGAATTTGTTAAGTGTGTACAAGACAATTTTCTGAATCAGTATGTGGATGTAGCTACTAGAGAAGGTGCAAATCTTGACCTACTCTTGGGAAATAAGGCAGGGCAGGTGACTGAGGTGTCAGTGGGGGAGTACTTTGGGGCCAGTGACCATAATTCTATTTGTTAAAATAGTGATGGAAAAGGATAGACCAGATCTAAAAGTTGAAGTTCTAAATTGAAGAAAGGCCAATTTTGATGGTATTAGGCAATAACTTTCAACAGCTGATTGGAGGCAGATGTTCGCAAGTAAACGGATGGCTGGAAAATGGGAAGCCTTCAGAAATGAGATAACAAGAATCCAGAGAAAGTATATTCCTGTCAGGGTGAAAGGGAAGGCTGATAACTATAGGGAATGCTGGATGACTAAAGAAATTGAGGGTTTGGTTAAGAAAAAAAAGGAAGCATATGTCAGGTATAGACAAGATAGATCGAGTGAATCCTCAGAAGAGAATGAAGAAAGTAGATTAGATTACTTAGTGTGGAAACAGGCCCTTCGGCCCAACAAGTCCACACCGCCCCGCCGAAGCACAACCCACCCATACCCCTACATTTACCCCTTACCTAACACTACGGGCAATTTAGCATGGCTAATTCATCTGAACTGCACATCTTTGGATTGTGGGAGGAAACCGGAGCACCCGGAGGAAACCCACGCAGACACGGGGAGAATGTGCAAACTCCACACAGTCAGTCGCCTGAGGCAGGAATTGAACCCGGGTCTCTGGCGCTGTGAGGCAGCAGTGCTAACCACTGTGCCACCGTGCCGCCCACTAAGTAGGAGTATACTTAAGGGGGAAATCAGGAGGGCAAAACGGGGACATGAGATAGCTTTGGCAAATAGAATTAAAGAGAATCCAAAGGGGTTTTACAAATATATTAAGGACAAAAGGGTAACTAGGGAGAGTTTAGGGCCCCTCAAAGACCAGCAAGGCGGCCTTTGTGTGGAGCCACAGAAAATGGGGCAGATACTAAATGAATATTTTGCATCAGTATTTACTGTGGAAAAGGATATGGAAGATATAGACTGTAGGGAAATAAATGGTGACATCTTGCAAAATGTCCAGATTACAGAGGAGGAAGTGCTGGATGTCTTGAAACGGTTAAAGGTGGATAAATCCCCAGGACCTGATCAGGTGTACCTGAGAACTTTGTGGGAAGCTAGAGAAGTGATTGCTGGGCCTCTTGCTGAGATATTTGTATCATCGATAGTCACAGGTGAGGTGCCGGAAGACTGGAGGTTGGCAAACGTGGTGCCACTGTTTAAGAAGGGCGGTAAGGACAAGCCAGGGAACTATAGACCAGTGAGCCTGACCTCGGTGGTGGGCAAGTTGTTGGAGGGAATCCTGAGGGACAGCATGTGCATGTATTTGGAAAGGCAAGGACTAATTTGGGATACTCAACATGGCTTTGTGTGTGGGAAATTATATCTCACAAACTTGATTGAGTTTTTTGAAGAAGTAACAAAGAAGATTGATGAGGGCAGAGCAGTAGATGTGATCTATATGGACTTCAGTCAGGTGTTCGACAAGGTTCCCCATGGGAGACTGATTAGCAAGGTTAGATCTCATGGAGTACAAGGGAGAACTAGCCATTTGGATACAGAACTGAATCAAAGGTAGAAGACAGAGGGTGGTGGTGGAGGGTTGTTTTTCAGACTGGAGGCCTGTGATCGGTGGAGTGCCACAAGGATCGGTGCTGGGCCCTCTACTTTTTGTGATTTACATAAATGATTTGGATGCGAGCATAAGAGGTATAGTTAATAAGTTTGCAGATGACACCAAAATTGGAGGTGTAGTGGACAGCGAAGAGGGTTACCTCAGATTACAACAGGATCTGGACCAGATGGGCCAATGGGCCGAGGAGTGGCAGATGGAGTTTAATTCAGATAAATGTGAGGTACTGCACAGGCTGTTTTCCCTGGAGCGTCAGAGGCTGAGGGGTGACCTTATAGAGGTTTACAAAATTATGAGGGGCATGGATAGGATAAATAGGCAAAGTCTTTTCCGTGGGGTCGGGGAGTCCAGAACTCGAGGACATAGGTTTAGGGTGAGAGGGGAAAGATATAAAAGAGACCTAAGGGGCAACTTTTTCACGCAGAGAGTGGTACGTGTATGGAATGAGCTGCCAGAGGATATGGTGGAGGCTGGTACAATTGCAACATTTAAGAGGGATTTGGATGGGTATATGAATAGGAAGGGTTTGGAGGGATATGGGCTGAGTGCTGGCAGGTGGGACTAGATTGGGTTGGGATATCTGGTCGGCATGGACGGGTTGGACTGAAGGGTCTGTTTCCATGCTGTACATCTCTATGACTCTATGACATCAGTTTCAAACTGTGAAGGATAGAAATTGGAGAAAAGTATGTGATGGTATATGAAATGACAATCACATTGAAGGTAGGTTTTAGCATGGAAACCCATGAAGGGAAAGAAATAAAAAAAATCTCAGGTGTAATAAAGTGGACTACATAAATTTGCAGCGTTGGTGGATTTGGAAAAGCATTGGGAAGATGGATGTGGGAAAACAGTATATGCCAGTGAGTTTTTTTGAAGTGGTAAAAAAAAACACAGTGAAATCTAAAAAGCTGCAAAAGCATGTACAACCTGGTCAGGAGTTGTTTGAGAAGAAAGTGCTAGATCTCTTGAAATAGTTTACTTTTGTGGGTAATGTTTACTCATGTGCCAGGTGGAGCAGATAAAAGAATTTAAGAGATATGGGAGCAAGTCAGTCTTTGGTGAAAGATGGGATATGTAATTCTGAAGGAGTTTTGCCAGAAAAAGAGTGCTATGTGGAATTCATGGTGAGAAGAGCAGTATTCCATTACATAGGTTGGAGAGTATGGTGAAAAGTGGTGAAGTAGTGGTTGGAGCAATAGAGAAATTCTCCATTCCATAAATACAGCTTATCTGTGGTAATGATATAGCTAGATTACAGATGGGAGTGACATTCACTGTGGTCAAAAAGACAGTATTACAGGAAATATAATTTGTGATTATTCCTGATGGGAAAACAAGGTCACAAAGCCATTGGTTGGAGCAGTGGAGAAATCAAAGAATAAAGATAAGGAAGTCAAAGTTCACCAGAGATTGTGTTTGATCAAATGGTTGAGGAAAAAAAAACAAGAACAAGTGGAGGACAAAATAGATATTTTTACTTCATAGAAACACATCCATACTCCCAATGCTTTTCCAAATAAAAACAATTGTATCAAAAAGTATATACAGAAAAAGAATCTGAGTGTATCCCAGAATATAACTTTTTAAAAAATTATGTCTTGATGAGGAAATGGAAGCCATCATACATTCAGGTAGATGAGAAATGGGCAGAAGTGCATCAAGTTATGCAACTGTTGGGCTATAAAAAGGTGTTGTGGGTAGCACATGAATTACCAGTAGCGGGTCATTTGGGAAAAAGGAAAACTCAAGTCAAAATACAAAACATTTTTATTGGCCTAGTCTGCATAAGGATGTGGTTACATTTTCCCAGACATGTCATACACGTCAGGTATTTGGAAAATCTCGGGCAGTGATAAAGCTAGCACCCTTACTACCTATTCCTGCATTTGAGAAACTTTTAGCAAGGGTGTTAATTGATTGCATAGGACCCCTACCTAAAACAAAAGGTGAGACCCAGTATTTGCTGACCATAATGGATGTGTCTACTAGATTTCCAGAGGGGATTTCATTACAGTATCATAACTAAAAAGGTTGTAGAAGAGTTACTCTATTTTTATTTGCTAGATATGAACTACTCTCAGAGATGTCTGAGATCAAAGGTTAAATTTTACATCAAAGTTATTTAAAGAAGTTATGGATAGCTATGGAATAAAACAATACTGTGACATCCAGAATCACAGGGAGCATTTGAACGACGACATCAAACTTTAAAACCACATTGAGGATGTATTGTCAAGACTAATTCGGTGATTTGAATAAAGAAATTACATTTGTACCTTTTCGCAATTAGGGGTGCACCTAATGAATCTACTAAATTCAGTCCATTTGTCTCAGTTTTTGGGTATGAGGTGAGAAATTAATTAAGGAGAAATTGGTGCGCCAGAGTTTGGACTACGTGTCAAATTTTAGGGAAAGATTAAATAGAGAGGTTGAGTTAGCTAGTCAACATTTAAAGTAGCAGCATGTCATGAAGCAGACAAGAAATAAAAAATCTGTCATTTTGCTAGTGGAGATAATGTTACTGTGACTCTCAGTAGTAGGTAAACCTTTAAAGACAAGGTTCATTGGGCCTTATCAAATAAAAAGGAAATTGAATGATGTGAATTATTTGATAAGAATACCAGGTAGAAAGAAATCTCATATAGTGTATCATGTGAATATGCTCAAAAGATATTTTAATAGGGAAGGAAGCAAAAGGGAAATGTGGTACTGGTTACAACACAGAGTGAAGAACCAAGTTCAGATGATTCTGAATTGAACATCCCTCACATTAAAGTTGACAATGAGGAAGTTCTCATAAATTGGGGTAAAATTATTGAATTACCAACCAGAAGAAAATTGAAATGACCTGAAAGAGTTAATGCAGTCACATGTGGAAATATGAGAATAAGCTGAGAAGTGTTATGCATGATGCAGATATCAAATGCTGTTCCAACTGAGCAACATTCCTATAGACTTAACCCTTTTACAGTCGGCACAGCTTCAAAAAGAGATCAATCAAATTCTCAAAGCCAAATTGAAGTGAATTGCAGTGAATGGAGCTCACCATTACTAATAGTGCCAAAACCAGATGTACCCAACAATTATATATGGTCTATTGCAAAAGCAATGCAGTTACAAAGTGTGATTCATATCCTATTTCACATGTGGAAGACTGTATTGAGAAGATGGGACAAGTAACTTTTGGAATGAAAAATATGCCAGCCGCATTTCAATAAAATCATTTCAGATTAGCCAATTGTGTAGTGTAAAAATCTGGTGATTTTTAGTCACATATGGAAGAAACATTTGGAGCTTTTATTGAAATTGTTCTTCTGGAGGCGGGCTTAGTGATAGAACTGGCTCAGAGTGAGTTCGCAAAAGCCCAAATCACGTTCATCAGCCATGTCATTGGCCATGAAAAGATGACCCCGTGGTGTATGCAAAGGAATGTTATTGGGATGTTTCCCATCCCATCAATGAAGAGAGAAGCACTACGCTTCAGGGTCACCGGACCTGAAATGTTAACTCTGATTTCTCTTACAGATGTAATCAGACCTACTGAACTTTTCCAGTAACTTCTGTTTTTGCTACGATACCTGGGACTGACTGGATTTTATCAGAAGTTTGCATCGAATTCAGCAGTACGGTTGATCCCACTGACTGACTTGTTGAAGAAGTGTAGAAAATTTCAGTGGACAGTGGAATATCAGAAAGCATTTGACAGCCTGAAAGTTGTGTTAATCACTGCCTCAGTGTTAGCCACAACTAATCGTACAAAACCATTCGAAGTGGCTATCGATGCAAGTGATGTGGGTATTGGTGCTGTACCCTTCCAAGAAAAAGCAAGAGGATCGAAACAGCTATCGGTCTTTTCCAGAAAACTGAAAAAAGTCACGAGAAATATTCCATAGTTGAGAAGGAGACAGTGAGCTTGATGTTGGTGTTGCAACATTTCAACATTTATATTGCCAGTAATTCGTCTGAAACAGTTGTATATACTGATTGTAACCCCTTAAAGGTTTTTTGGAAAAAAACAAGGATAAAAATTTCCAGGTCATTTGGATGGAGCTTATTATTATAGCCATTCAGCTTGAAAATTATACATGTAGAGGATGAGAGAATGCAATTGCTGACACATTGTCGTGCCTTTGATAAAGGAAGTTGGAGATATTTGGTTGGGGGGAACTGATTAAAATGGACTGTAGTTTGCACGCTTAGAGTCAATGCAATGTATATGTATCGTAGTGTACTTATAGAGTAAGTCTAAAAGTTTTTTAAAATGAAGCCATTTTGTATATTGTTAATTGTTAAAGGGAGAGATGTGATGATATGGCTTGAGAGGTATACTTTGTCCTTTTTTTATGAAAAGCTTGAGAAAGATGTTCAGCAGTCTACTCTGAGCCAATAAACAGTTTGTGAGGCCTTGGTATTTGTCTTAATGTTGGAATAATAGCAGCCTGAATTGGTGGGGTCAAGCTTCCACAGAACCAGGAGTTTTTGGTTTAGTTTTTCCGTAGTAATTGTTGCTGTGGTTTTTAAGCTGGATGTGGAAGCTGCTCTCCCTCTCTCTGTTACAGCTAAATGCTGGGGTACTCTTCCTGCTGCTAGAATTGCATCTGAGACCATCTATTTTACTGAGTTTGCCTTTGCCGAGAATGTGCTTATGGAATGTTACTACACTGGAACAATTAGTTACTTGTAGTTAATATGTATTACGCCGTTTAGCATTTCGATAGAGTTACATTTAAGAAATTATTTTCCTTTTATTTTACGTACATTTTAACTGTAAAGTGTGTTTTACTTAAATTTGATAGTTTGACCAATCAAATTGCCTTATACTTAGAAACAAGTAGAAGTTAAGGTCCAGACTTTCTTCTCTTAATATTTTGAGGGGGTTTGGATTGGTCTGTAACATTTGCAAAACATTGATTGTATTTTTGTTTTTATGTTACCTAATCATTTCAATTCGTTAAACTAACAAGAAAGTAATTTCGTTGTTTTAACCATATGGAAAAACATTTCATTAAATTACTTACATGTAATTTAACATTTATTTAAAATGCTTCTTTTTGTGATAAAACTCTTTGCATCATTCAATACATTTCTAACTTCTTTTGCTTTTATTGTTCAATAAAAGTTGACATTTTCAGCTGTTTGAAAGCCTATTAGTATTTGATGCTCCCACATTTAACAGTGCTGTGATGTTAAGCTGCACTGCATTAGGGAAAAAGTGGCACTCTGAGTTTAAAAGAATCTCTGTTGAGAAAGACATTTGGTTTTGTGGGAACTCAGACCTAAGAGAAACACAGAAAGCAGTTAAACTTGACGCTCTGTTGTTGAATTTTCAGACATAATTCTCTGCTGTAAAATGTACCATTACCTGAGAATGTTTTGACCTTGCACTGTTTGTGAAGTATTTTCTATAGTAGCTTATTACAAGCAACGTTTCATATCCCAGGATACTTAATTTGAAAGAATTGCTGTTAATAATTGTTTTCCAAACATATTTTTTATTTTATAACTGCTAGGTTCCTTTTCCAAATAATCCATGAAGGTTCTCTGCCACGTTTTATTATTACATGGGATTTGGACTTCTTTGGGAAGGTTGCTAGTTGCCTTGCTTGGTTCTCTAGGCCATTTCAGAGGACAGTTGATCATTAACCATATTGCTGCGGTTCAAGAGACAAAGTAAGTAGGGCAGATTTCTTTCCCTAAAGGATAAGACTGAACCAGATGGATTTTAATAACCGTGGTTACATGGTCACTGTTTGGTCAGTTTGTAATCCAAAATATTTGAATTCAAATTTGGCCATCTGCTATGTTAGGAAATGAATCCATGCCCCCAGAATATTAGTCTCTAGATTATCAGTCGAGAGTGTTGTGCTGGAAAAGCATAGCAGGTTAGGCAGCATCCGAGGAGCAGGAGAATTGACGTTTCGGAATGAGGTTTGTGGGCCGGGGAGTGCTGAGAGATAAATGGGAGGGGAGGGGTTGGGGGGGAGAAGATAGCTGTGAATGCGATAGGTAGATGAAGGGGAGGGTGGAGTGGGTGGGAGGGAATAAGGAAGATGGACAGGTAGGACCGGTCAAGGGGGCAGTGCTGAGTTGGAGGCTTGGGATTGGGATAAGAGGGGGGAGGGGTAATGAGGAAACTGGTGAAATCCACATTAATCCGTGTGGTTGCAGGGTCCCAAGACACAAGATGAGGTGTTCTTTCTCCAGGTGTCAGGTGGTAAGGGTTTGGCAAAGGAGGAGTCCCATGAACTGCATGTCCTTGGTGAAATGGGAGAGGGACTTAAAATGTTCAACCGTGGGGCAGTGGAGTTAGTTGGTGCAGGTGTCCCAGAGATGTTCTCTGAAATGATTCGCAAGTTGACATCCTATCTCCCTGATCCTGTCATCCTGTCTCATATCGGGTGCAACGGATACAGTTAATAACGTGCGTGGAAGTACAGGTAAGTTTCTGTTGGTTGTGGAAAGGTCCTTTGGGATCTTGGATGGAGGTGAGGGGGAGAGGTGTGGGAGCAGTTCTTGTGGCGGTAGGTGAAGGTGCCGAAGGTAGGGGGCAGGAGTTGGGGGAGGTGGGTGCATGGATCTGACTAAGGAGTTGCGGAGGGAATGGTATCTCCGGAGTGCAGTTAGGATTGGGAGGGAAATAAGTCTTTAGTGGTTGGGTCTGTTTCAGGTGGCGGAAGTGGCAGAGGATGATGCAATATATGAAGAAGTTGGTGGGGTGAAAGATGAGGATTGGGAGTTCTGTCCCTGTTGGGATTGGAGGGGTGGGGTTCAAGTGTGGAGGAGCAGAAAGTGGAGGAGATGTGCTGGAGGGCATCATCGACCACGTAGGAGAGGAAATTGCGGTCTTTGAAGAAGGAAGCATCTGGGATGTCCTGTGGGGGAATTAGTCTTCCTGGGAGCAGATGTGGCTGAGGCAAAGGAATTGGGAATAAGGGATGATGTTTTTACAGGAGGTGGTGTGGGTGGAGTTGTATTGCAGGTAGCTCTGGGGGTGGGTTTGTAGTAAATGTTCGCACCTAGTCGATTGCCGGAGATGGAGATGGAGAGGCCCAGAAAGGGGAGGGTGGTATCCAAGATAGTCCAGGTGAATTTGAGGTCAGGATGGAAGGTTTTTGTGAAGTTGATGAACTGTTCAACCTCCTCGTGGGAGGACTAGACAGCGCAGGTACAGTCATCGATATAGCGGAGGTAAAGGTGGGCAATGGTGCCAGTGTAACTGCGAAAGATGGACTGTTTCACATACCCAACAAAGAGGCAGGCATAGCTGGGACCCATACGTGTGCCCATGGCTACCCCTTTGGTTTGGAGGAAGTGGGAGGATTGTAAGGAGAAGCTGTTGAGAGTGACGACCAGTGAAGCCAGGCAAATGAGAATGTCAGTGGAAGGCTACTGGTTGGGTTGGCATGAGAGAAAGAAATGAAGGGATTGGAGGCCTTCGTCATGGTGAATGGATGTGTAGAGAAACTGGATGCCAATGGTGAAGATAAGGCGTTGGGGGCCAGGGAAACAAAAGTCTTGGAGATGTGAAAGGTGTGGGTGGTGTCCTGGACGTAGTTGGGGATTATCAGTCCAGTGACATTACTAATATGCCCCTGTGTCCTCTAAGAAAACATTCCCTGTCCTATGAAGAAAAGGAACCAAACAAATTTCAAGGTAACTTAAAAGTCATAGCACTGGTGGACAAGGTGAATGTTACCGCTGAGTTATAAAAGCTCTTAAATCTTGGACACAATTAATATACTCAATAGATGGAAACATTACAACACTAACCAAGGTATGATAATTTATTACAGCAATTGCATTTTTATTTGTGACAGGGTAATCAAATTAATTGGTAAAATTGTACTTAAATGTTTAAAGGTACACCTGTTATTTGGATGCCTATGAAGCCACATTTCACAGATTTTCTTTATCTGATTATACTTGCTTTCAGCACCCTCCCTCAAATTTCCTTTAATGGGATTTATAATATAACTAACAGTTATCATTCTTTCTTTCAGACTTCTAATTTACATGAATTTTGTACTTGAATTCCTGTTTTCTCACATTTTCTAGCTATCTGTTTAAACCATATACCTGAGGAAATTATAGTGAGTGATCCTCAAAGTCATTTGAATCAATGCTTGCAAGCACACTTTGTTTCTTACTTGTTGTGACAGATGTAAAAATTCCCCGGAGGTCTTTGATACACCATAGCTCTGTGAGTTGTATTGCTTTTGCTCAGAAGCTAACACAAGCCATGAACAGGTACTAGATTTGTATCTCTACAAAGTATCTGCCCTTCAATACTATTATGCTGTAGTTATTACATTACTTTAGAAAGTTCCCTTTTCCTTCACAATGATTTTCAGGCAGTAATTCATAGCTCATATTATTTTAAAGCCCAGAATTTCAAGAGTGTGTTCAATGTTAGACTCCAGAATTTGAGCAAATAATCTGACAAAGCATCAGTATATTACAAAGTGAGCTCTCTCTTACTTGAAGTTCTGATCTTTAGATCAAAATTAAACAAAAATTCCAACAATCTGTTCATGTAGTTGTAACTGGAATTCTGGGTAATCCAAGATGGAGGATGGGGAAAAATTTCTGGCTGTAAAAGCTGCTCCTTTTTTTGAGGTATTTGAGATGTTGGAGGTGATTTCCTCGAATTCCAGGAGGAGCAATTACTGTTTTATATGCTGTTGCATTGTTTTGGAACTTTGGAGGAAAAAAAGTCAAAACAACAGCAGTTTAAAAGGGAGAAGAGCAGACAAAGAAAGCACATGGTGAGGACAATGCCGGAGAGAGAGACTGTTTGAATTTGTGTATCACTGGACGTTGGAGTGCATCTGGGAAAATTTACAAACAGTGAAATTCACAACTAATCTTGGAGGAACTGTTGGACGAATTTCATAGCACAGAATCAGATAAAGTAATTGTTGTTTTAAATCTGTCCAAGAGAAAGGCTGCGGTACTGAGTATAGTGTATTCTTTCTTGTTTATATATTTTTGGAGATAAGTCTCTTGATTAAACTTAAAATATAAGTCATAGCTATTAATTTAACCTGGGGCAGTGTTTGCAGAGGAATAAGACGGTGTTGTTTTCTGGGTCTGTAGATTGTGAAGGAGCAAAAATGGCCTTTGCAGTGATATGTACTTCTTGTCAGATATGGGAGTTTAAAGAGAGTTTAAGGGTTACTGCGGATTATATCTGCCATAAATGCTGTTGGATGCGAATCTTATCAGATCGAGTGGATCAGTTGGAGAGACATAGAAGCGAAGAGGAATTTGCAACAGCAACAGTATGTGATGGATGGCAGTTATAGGAAGGGGGGAAAGTCTCAGATACAGTCACATAGATGGGTTAACTCCAGGAAGGGAGAGAGAGGTAGGCAGCTAGTGTAGGAGTCTTTTGTGGATATACCCATTTCAAACAGGTATGCTGTTTTGGAAAATGTAGGGGGTAATGGATTCTCAGGGGAATGTAGCATGAAGAGCCAAGTTTCTGGTATTGAGACTGGCTCTAATGCAACGAGGGGTACGTCGGCTTCCAAGAGATCAATTGTGTTAGGGGATTCTGTAGTCAGAGGTACAGACAGATGTTTCTGTGGCCAGCAGAGATAAAGCAGAATGGTGTATTGTTTCCCTGGTGCCAGGATCAAAGATGTCTCCGAGAGAGTGCACAATGTTCTCATGGGGGAGAGGGGCCAGCAGGAGGTCATTGTCCACATTGGAACCAACAACATTGGAAGGGAAAAGGTTGAGACTCTGAAGGGAGATGACAGAGAGTAAGGCAAAAATTTAAAAAGGAGGTCCTCAAGGGTAGTAATATCTGGATTACTCCCAGGACTACAAGCTAGTGAGGGCAGGAATGGGAGGATAGAGCAGATGAATGCATAGCTGAGGAACTGGTGTATGGGAGAAGGATTCACATTTTTGGATCATTGGAATCTCTTTTGGGGTAGAAGTGACCTGTACAAGAAGGACGGATTGCACCTAAATTGAAAGGGGACTAATATACTGGCAGGGAAATTTGCTGGAACTGCGTGGGAGGATTTAAACTAGTACGGTGGGGGGGTGTGGGACCCAGGGAGATAGTGAGGAAAGAGATCGATCTGAGACGGGTACAGGTGAGAACAGAAGTGAGTCAAACAGTCAGGGCAGGCAGGGACAAGGTAGGACTAATAAATTAAACTGCATTTATTTCAATGCAAGGGGTCTAACAGGGAAGGCATGGTTAGGAACATGGGACTGGGATATCATAGAAATTACGGAAACATCGCTCAGAGATGGGCAGGACTGGCAGCTTAATGTTCCAGGATACAAATGCTACAGGAAGGATAGAAAGGGAGGCAAGAGAGGAGGGGGAGTGGCATTTTTGATAAGAGATAGCATTACAGCTGTGCTGAGGGAGGATATTCCCGGAAATACATCCAGGGAAGTTATTTGGGTGGAACTCGAGAAATAAGAAAGGGATGATCACCTTTATTGGGATTGTATTATAGACCCCCCAATAGTCAGAGGGAAATTGAGAAACAAACTTGTGAGGAGATCTCAGCGATCTGTAAGAATAATAGGGTAGTTATGGTAGGGGATTTTAACTTTCCAAACATCGACTGGGACTGCCATAGTGTTAAAGGTTTAGATGGAGAGGAATTTGTTAAGTGTGCACAAGACAATTTTCTGATTCAGTATGTGGATGTACCTACTAAAGAAGATGCAAAACTTGACCTACTCTTAGGAAATAAGGCAGGGCAAGTGACTAAGGTGTCAGTGGGGGAGCACTTTGGGGCCAGCAACCATAATTTTATTTGTTTTAAAATAGTGATGGAAAAGGATAGACCAGATCTAAAAGTTGAAGTTCTAAATTAGAGAAAGGCCAATTTTGACGGTATTAGGCAAGAACTTTCGAAAGCTGATTGGAGGCAGATGTTCGCAGGTAAAGGGACGGTGGAAAATGGGAAGCCTTCAGAAACGAGATAACAAGAATCCAGAGAAAGTATATTCCTGTCAGGGATAAAAAATGTGTTGCTGGAAAAGCGCAGCAGGACAGGCAGCATCCAAGGAGCAGGAGAATCGACATTTCGGGCATAAACCCTTCTTCAGGAATGAGGAGGGTGTGCCAAGCAGGCTAAGATAAAAGGTAGGGAGGTGGGACTTGGGGGAGGGGCGTTGGGAATGTGATAGGTGGAAGGAGGTTAAGGTGAGGGTGATAGGCCGGAGAGGGGATGGGAGCAGAGAGGTCGGGAAGAAGATTGCAGGTCAAGAAGGCGGTGCTGAGTCCGAGGGTTGGGACTGAGATAAGGTGGGGGGAGGGGAAATGAGGAGGCTGGAGAAATCTGCATTCATTTCCTTGTGGTTGGAGGTTTCTTAGGTGGAAGATGAGGCGCTCTTCCTCCAGGCGTCATGTTGCCATGGTCTGGCGATGGAGGATGCCAAGGACCTGCATGTCCTTGGCAGAGTGGGAGGGAGAGTTGAAGTGTTCAGCCACAGGGCGGTTGGGTTGTTTGGTGCGGGTGTCCCAGAGGTGTTCTCTGAAGTCTCTGCACTCCTCACTTTCTCCTAGTTGATTTTAACCTACTGCGAATCCTCTTGCAAGGATGCCTTCCTTGAAGAAGCAGTCTTCCTCCGTTAACACTGTGTGGAGTTTGCACATTCTCGCCGTGTCTGCGTGGGTTTCCTCCGGGTGCTCCGGTTTCCTCCCACAGTCCAAAGATGTGCAGGGTCAGGTGAATTGGCCATACTAAAATTGCCCGTAGTGTTAGGTAAGGGTTAAATGCTGGGGTATGGGTGGGTTTCGCTTCGGCGGGTCGGTGTGGACTTGTTGGGCCGAAGGGCCTGTTTCCACACTGTAATCTAATCTAATCTAATCTAATCTAAACACTGATTAGCAAGGTTAGATCTCATGGAATACAGGGAGAACTAGCCATTTGGATACAGAACTGGATCAAAGGTAAAAGACAGGGTGGTGGTGGAAAAGTTGCCCATTAGGTCTCTTTTATATCTTTCCCCCTGTGAGGCCTGTGACCAGTGAAGTGCCACAAGGATCGGTGCTGGGCCCTCTACTTTTTGTCATTTACATAAATTATTTGGATGAGAGCATAAGAGGTGCAGTTAGTAAATTTACAGATGACACCAAAATTGGAGGTGCAGTGGACAGCGAAGAGGGTTACCTCAGATTACAACAGGATCTGGACCAGATGGGCCAATGGGCTGAGAAGTGGCAGATGGAGTTGAATTCAGATAAATGCGAGGTGCTGCATTTTGGGAAAGCAAATCTTAGCAGGACATATACACTTAATGGTAAGGTCCTCGGGAGTGTTGCTGAACAAAGAGACCTTGGAGTGCAGGTTCATAGCTCCTTGAAACTGGAGTCGCAAGGTAGATAAGATAGTGAAGAAGGCTTTCCTTTGTTGGTCAGAATATTGAGTACAGGAGTTGGGAGGTGATGTTGCGGCTGTACAGGACATTGGTTAGGCCACTGTTGGAATATTGCGTGCAATTCTGGTTTCCTTCCTATCAGAAAGATGTTGTGAAACTTGAAAGGGTTCTGAAAAGATTTACAAGGATGTTGCCAGGGTTGGAGGATCTGAGCTACAGGGAGAGGCTGAACAGGCTGGGGCTCTTTTCCCTGGAGCGTCGGAGGCTGAGGGGTGACCTTATAGAGGTGTACAAAATTATGAGGGGCATGGATAGGATAAATAGACAAAGTCTTTTCCCTTGGGTCGGGGAGTCCAGAACGAGAGGGCATAGATTTAGGGTGAGAGGGGAAAGATATAAAAGAGATCTAAGGGGCAACGTTTTCACGCAGAGGTGGTACGTGTCTGGAATGAGCTGCCAGAGGAAGTGGTCGAGGCTGGTACAATTGCAACATTTAAGAGGCATTTGGATGGGTATATGAATAGGAAGGGTTTGGAGGGATATGGGCTGGGTGCTGGCAGGTGGGACTAGATTGGGTTGGGATATCTGGTCGGCATGGACGGGTTGGACCGAAGGGTCTGTTTCAATGCTGTACATTTCTATGACTCTGTACCTCAAATCGAAGAATGGCTGGGGACTGCTACTGATATGATGGCCAATACTTATCTTTTAACCAACAGAATGAAAAGTACATTAACTTCATATCTCATTTCTATTTATTGCACATTATGTATTTTGCTGAATTTCAAAAGTACAGATAGCTTTTCTATAATGTTATAGTTGTGTTCTTGTGCAACCTTGCATTATAACAAAAATATACTTAAGGCAGAAGTTAGGGACCTGTGCTTATTTTTTCTAGATTTTATGAGAATGATCTCATTTGAGTCTTACAAAATTCTTTCAGTTATTGACGGACAGATGTCGCATGTTTCTTCTGGCTGGATTGGGGTGTTGATGGTCCAGAAGCAAGACACAACAGTTTTCAAATAAGTGATATGTTTTTTAGGATTGAGCTGAACAAGATCTTCTTCATATCGAATCTTTTAAATGTTCTACCCTAGAGAGCTATGGAGGCTTAAACATTAAGTATATCAAGAGAAAATTTAATAGATTTCTAAACACCAGGCGGCACGGTGGCACAGTGGTTAGCACTGCTGCCTCACAGCGCCAGAAACCCGGGTTCAATTCCCGCCTCAGGCGACTGACTGTGTGGAGTTTGCACATTCTCCCCGTGTCTGCGTGGGTTTCCTCCGGGTGCTCCGGTTTCCTCCCACAATCCAAAAATGTGTAGGTTAGGTGGATTGGCCATGCTAAATTGCCCATAGTGTTAGGTGTAGGGGAATGGGTCTGGGTGGGTTGCGCTTTGGCGGGTCAGTGTGGACTTGTTGGGCTGAAGGGCCTGTTTCCACACCGTAAAAAAAAAAGAAAGATATCAAAAAATAGTATGAAAAAATTGCAGTGAGGTCAAAGATAATCCATGATCTGGTTGAATGGTAGAGAGGGCTCAAATGGGCCTGTACCTATTATGTTCTTATGTACTGTAGAATCCGATGGTTTTAAGTCTATAACACTGTATGATGTGCTACATAAGCCAGTTTTCAGAGTAAGTTTCATTGATGAGCAAAAACTTTGAGTTTAGGCAGAAGTCTATTAACGGGAAGACCAATAAAGGATTATGGGGTCAAGGCAATGGTTGCTAGACAAGCTCTTGAGATATGTTGAAGGCTTTTAATCGGTGGCTGTTGTGGTACATAACAGAATTAACAGTCAGAACATTCTGGTGCATGAAGGGTTTATAGGCTTATGGTTGGATTGAAGATTTATTGTGGTTATGCAGACCATGAAATTAGGGTAGGGTTTGGTGGTACGTGCAGGGCTGGTTTCAACAGTTAGCAATCTGTCCAATTTTCTGCTTAGTAGCCTTTTACGATGTAGCCTGCAAGATTAATATTATTACATTTCTAAATTCAAAGTGTTTAAAAGGCCATTGAATACTTAAAATGTAATTTAACTAATTTGATAGAAGAAATAACTATTGATTGACTGCATGGTTATATCGTATTTAAATATTGTTATGTATTTTTGGCTGAATGTTTATAATTGATCTCGGTGATGCAGTCAAAAGTGCATTCGATATCTGATCTTAAATCACGGTTTTACTTCAAACAAGATCTTTTGCGCTTTACTTAAATATCCTTTCCATAGAGATTGGAAAAAATAGAAAAAACATTAATCAAATATTTTATGGCTGACTTCACAGCTCATGACATAGGTTATGTACCTGAAATAGAATTTAGTGATGGTCCCACATAGAACAGTAAGAAGATGTTAGCCCACGTTGAGCACTGGGGAAAGATGATGTGGAGGTGCCGGTGTTGGACTATGTTATGGACCAGGGCAAACCCCCTCAAAACATTTCAAGAAAGTAGCTCAGACCCCAACTTTGCTAATTATTTGTTTTAAGCAGATGTAACACGAATATTCCAGGAAAGATGCAGTTGGTCAAACTACATAGTTTTAAACAAAACAGAATATATTTACAAGATTATTGAATGAGACACAAACAAAAGAGAACAGAATGCTGAATAACTTAACCTATCCGAAAACCCAACCGGTCATCCCAACTTAATTATGCTGTTCCAAATACTTCCAGAAATCTTGATAAATCCCTTGGCACAAAAAGGTAAAATTAAACATAGGGTCTTACAGGAGAGAAGTCAGAGAGAGGCGATCAGTATGGACCTGCTTCTTTGGGTCCAGCAGCTTCACAACTGCCTGACTGCAAGCAGTGAATAGCCATACATAACCAAGTCAGAGGATAAAACTGAACTGGGAGAACTGGCCACTTTCTTTTCATTGCACAAGGTTTTTTTTTAACTTAAAAGCTTTTGCCTGAGGCAGTATTTATTAGCTATAATCAAATTGGCCCTAAACCCATCCAAGCCCAGACTTTTTTACAAACTTCCTTAGAAAAACCCAAGGACAACATAACCTTGTTAAAGGAGCAGCATTGTCAACCTTACTTGTAACAAAGTCAAAAATCACACTGCACCGGGTTATAGTCCAACAGGTTTATTTAAAACTGCAAGCTTTCAGAACCCTGCTCCTTAGACAGCTCGTGAGAGAGAATACATTGGACACAGAATTTGTAAATGAAAGATCAAAAGGTCATACAATTTATGCAAATGTATTGAACAAACCTAGATGGCCATTAAGTCTTTAATCAGTAAGAATGAAGATCCAGATTTCGAATGATTACTATGTAAATCCCAGAATTTCTTTGAAGTCACTGTTCCAAGGTAACTTAAGGTTTTATCAGTATAGCGGTGACATCTCAGGTCAAACAATACAGTTTAGATGTGTCTCAACTTGGAGTCAGACTGGTTTTATTTCCAGTATAAGAATTTATAAAATACCACTGACTGTCTACAGATGGTGTACTTTTTGAACAAAATAAAATGTATCTGCAAATACAAATCTGCTGCCTGAGGAAGGAGTGGGTCTACTAAAGCTTGTGGTTCCAAGTAAACCCGTTTGACTATAACCTGGTGTTGTGATTTTTGACACTGGAGGGGGGAAGAGTAACATGCCCTTAGACCGAGTTCTAAGATATAATGATACAAAGGGTACATGTGTACTTTGGTTCTTAAAAAGGAGTACAATTCCAAACATGCACTTTTATTTGCAATGAACAAAATTCCCTCAGAAGCATTTCCTTTTGGTTCTCTTCTTGCTACATGCATGAAGAGCAACTCCTGGCTGGCAGTACTTGACCTGGGGTTTACAAATGGCATGGCATGGCATGGTAGTCCCAGGATCCCCCAGGAATGGTGAATACTGCCTTTGATGAAGGCATAACACTAGGGGAGGAAGGGAATGGGGATATACAGTAAAGGCACGTTGCATAGCTAATAAGTCGTGTTGCAAGAGTAGTCTAAGAAAATGCCCTAGGGCACATAGAAAGGAATCCAAATTTGCCAAAATTGATACTGCCAATTTCTTGTAAAATTCAGTCCATTTTAATATATTTATATTCCATCCCAACTTCCTTGCAGACTCACATGGGAGGTCTTTCCTAGGTAAAAACAATGACTGCAGATGCTGGAAACCATAGATTAGAGTGGTGCTAGAAAAGCATAGCAGTTCAGGCAGCATCCGAGGAGCAGTAAAATTGATATTTCGGTGATGAAGGGCTTTTGCCCGAAACGTCAATTTTACTGCTCCTTGGATGCTGCCTGAACTGCTGTGCTTTTCCAGCACCACTCTAATCTCGACTCTGGGAGGTCTTTCCTACCTTACTCCTTAATGTCCCAGACCCCTTGAAAATATTCTATAATTCCATGCCCTATTTCCCTCCATGTTTCCTTTCTCCCACCCCAGCTCAATCTTACTGATCCAGAGCCTTGATGTAAGGTGTCGTTTTCCTCCTCCCCTCCTTGTACCAAGTTCAACAAGGAATGCTAGTGACCTTAGTGATGCGACAGCAAAAAGCTGAATTTTGTGCAGAACCTTTTAGTGGATGTGAACCGGGTGCTGCAATATTCTCATTAACTGGTGACTTTATCATAAAGATAAGACATAATTAGAAAAAGGTTGCACAATAATGAGTGTTCATGGCAAATATGTGACAGGTGCTAAGCCACCATCAGATGGTGTGAGACCTGACCCTTCACAAACATACAGCTGTTAAGAAAGCAAAATGTCAGCTTCTTTCTAATTCAATCTCTGCCTGCCAGCCATATTTGCTGCTGTCTCCTTCCACTGTGCAATATTGGACTTCATACTTAAGGAAAGATATTTAAAAATTAGTAGCCTCTGAATTGAGATCATTGCTGACTTTGGAGTATAATATATATAGATAATATAGAGGAAGGTGTATATACATAATAGTCTGGAGGAAAGCATATTTACATACATTTTCTAGGGGAATATATAGGTGATCTGATTAGTAAATTTGCAGTTGACGCTAAGATTGGTGGAGTTGCAGATAGTGAAGGGGACTGTCAGAGAATACAGCAGAATATAGATAGATTGGAGAGTTGGGCGGAGAAATGGCAGATGGAGTTCACTCTGGGCGAATGCGAGGTGATGCATTTTGGAAGATCCAATTCAAGAGTGAGCTATACAGTAAATGGAAAAGCCTTGGGGAAAATTGATGTACAGAGAGATCTAGGGGTGTACAGGACTATTGTACCCTGTAGGAGAGGGTGCAGAGGAGGTTCACCAGGATGTTGCCTGCTATGGAGGGTGCTAGCTAGAAAGAGGGGTTGTGTAGATAAGGATTATTTTCATTAGAAAAGCAGAGGTTGAGGTGGGACCTGATTGAGTCTACAAAATCATGAGAGGCAAAGACAGGGTGGATAACAAGAGGTTTTTTCCCAGAATGCGAGACTCGATTACTAGGGGTCACGAGTTCAAGGGGAAAGGTTTAAGGGAAATATGTGTGGGAAGTTTTTAATGCTGTTACAGCATGGGGTAAGCCCTTCTGTAATTTAAACCAGACACACAGGAAAGCTCATCTTGCCTAGTTATCTGTTAAAGTATGAGTGACAAAAAAACTATCTAAATCCCACTATTTAAAGAAAATATTACAAATTTATTATCTAACTTTAAGAAAAAATTTAAATAGCAACCACACTGTAATCCTCCTTTGCTTAATCAACTTATCTATCTTCCCCTCCACAACCATATACTGATCCCATAAAACACCCTGATTAAGTTTTACAAAAAATTAAAATTTCAGAACCAGCCAGTTGTCATTTTTCCCTTGGTATCGTCTCTGTATTTTTCCTGTCTTCTTTTCTTCGGTCACCTGCTTCACAGATTTCATATGAACAGGTACCTTTCAGAGAACAGATCTGCAGGCGCTCTGTTGGTACTCTTTGTCGCTTTGGCTGACTGTTCAAAATACCCAATTTTTATACCCCAGAACATCAGACTGCCTCATTGGTTTGATGTCATCAAAACATTAAAACTCAAATTCAGTTGGATTTTTCTTATCTTGGGCATAATTTAAACTGATTGATCAAATTTGAATTTGTTGTGTACTATGGCAACTCGGCTCCAGCTATTTGTTTCACAGCCAAATATTACATTTTTAAATGGTTCAGCACACTCTGTGCTTCTTAAATCCTTGCCAGCTTTCACTTTCTCTTAAAGGTACAGTATGCACCTACACCTTCATAACAACGCAGAGGGTGGTGGGTGCCTGGAACATGTTGGCAGTGGAGGTGGTAGAGGAAGGCACGATAGCATCATTTAAGATGTATCTAGACGGACACATGTACGGGCAGAGAGCAGAGGGATACAGATCCCTAGAAAATAGGTGACAGGTTTAAATAGAGGATCTGGATCGGTTCAGGCTTGGATGGCCAAAGGGCTTGTAATTTTCTTTGTTCTTTGTTTGGGTTTGGGTCTTGCTTTGGTAAAAAAAAAAATACATGACGCATTTAAAGAATCTATTCTGTGGAAAATTTCCATCTTAAGTCACCAAGTTTTAGAGACTATACCTGTACTTGCCTTGGAAGCAGAACAGTAAAAGCTCTTCAGATCGGTTGACCCAAAGAGTAGTCCTCTGATCAAAGACTGAGTAGTTTGAAGTTTAAAGGAAATAGCGATTATCTCATTAAAACTTAGAAGATCAAAACGGGACTTGACAGGGTAAACATTGAGACAGTTTCTCTGACTGAAAAATCTGCAACAAGAGTGCTGGTTCATGATAAAAAAGGCCAATAATTTAGATGTATGATAAGTTTCTACATTTCCAAATCTACACTGAGACTTGAAACATTAACTCTATTTTTCTTTCCCCAGATGCTGCCAGACCTACTGAGCTTCTCTGCTACCTTCTCTTTTTGTTTCAGATTTCAGCATTTATCATTCTTTGTTTTGTTGTAACATTTACTCCAGCTGTATTATAAAGACTTCGGGATCTACAACACAGAAAAATAACGTTCAGCCCATCATGGTCACATCTGTCAAAACAGTTGCCTAACCATTCAAGCATTTTGCCTGCCTTGGTATCACAAGTGCACATCTGAATACTACATAAATGTTATGAGGGTTTCTGCCTCTATTACCCTTACAGGCAGTCATTTCCAGATTCTCACTCTCCATGTGAAAACATTTTTCCTCACATCTCTTCTAAATCTTCTGCCCTTAACTCAATGCCTCCAGATAATTGATCCTTCCATTCGGGGAAAAGTTTAATTCCTGTTTACCCTATCTACGTCCCTCATAATTTAATGCATCTCAATCAAGCTACTTCTCTATCTCCTCTGTTGTCAGGAATAAACCCCAGTCGATCCAATCTCTTTTCAGAACTGAAATTCTCCAGCCCAGGCAACATCCTTGTAAGTCTTCTTTATACCCTTTCTAGTGCTATCATATCTCTCCTATAATGTGCATTCCAGAGTTGGACACAGTACTCTATCCGTAGCGTAACCAGTTCTTTATGGATTTGGAGGGTAATATCTCTGCTGTTAAACTCTGTGCCTTGGCTAATTAAGGCAAGTAACCATTTTATCCACCTGTACTGATATTTTAGGGACCAGTGTACATGCACACCCAAGTCCTTTTGATCCTTCATCCTTCCTGGTGTCCTATCATTCATAAATTCCCTTGCTTTGTTTTTACTACCGAAGTGCATCACCTCAAATTTATCCCGATTTGAATTTCATTTGCCACTGATCAGCCCATCTGACCAACCTGTCTATTCCATTTACCACCTAATCGAATTTTGTATTGGCTGTGATCAACCCTCCCATATTCCAGTCTACATCGTTTATATCAACTGCAAACAGCGAGGGACCCCAACACTGACTCCTTTGAAACCCCACTGGACATGCAATTCCAGTCACAAAAACACCCCTGAAACATCATCTGTCTCTTACCACAAAGTCAGTTTTTGATGCAATCTGCTTAATTTCCTTGTGTCCCTGTGGGCTCTTACCTTTGCTATTCAACTCCCATGTGGACCTAATCAAAAACCTTGCTGAAGTCTAAGTAGACTAAATCATTGCTCTTATGTACACATTTGGTTATCTCCTTGAAAAATTCAATCAAATTGGTCAGATATGATCTTCCCTTAACAAAACCACAATGACTGATCATGATTAATCCCTGGCTGTCCAAATGCATACTAATTCTGCCCCTCAGAAATGTTTTCAGTAGTTTACCCACTACTAAGGTCAGACTAACCAGCCTGTAGTTTCCTGGTTTATCACTTGCATCCTTCTTGAATAATGGTATCACATTAGCTGTCCTTCACACCTTTCCTGTGGTTCGAGAGGAATTGAAATTTTTTTGCAAGTGTCCTTGCTATTTCCTTCTTTGCCTCTCTCAAAAAAAATTTAGGATACATTTCATCCAGCCCTGGAGTTTTATGTACTTTTAAGCCTGCCATTCAGATCCTCTTGCCAGACAAGCAGGGGGCTGGAAGAACACAACAAGCCAGGAAGATCAGGCGGTGGCGAAGTCAATGTTTTGCGTGTAACCCTTCTTCAGGACTGGGGTGGGTGTAGGGGCAGTTGCAGGTAAAGGGGCTGGTAGGGTCAGAGTGGTGAAATGGGGATAGATGAAGATAGGCAGAGGGTATGACCTGGTTGGTCAATGGGAGGACTGAGTCTGGTAGGTGACTGGGAGGAGTGGAGTGGAAGGGAAGGGGCTGGGAAGGGAGTCAGGGGAAGGGAAGGAAGGTTATTTGAAATTGGAGAACTCAATGTTGAGTCCTCCAGGCTGTAGGCTGCTTAGGCAAAAGCAATTTGTGGTTTAATTCATTGTGGAAATGGAGGAGACCAAGGATGGTCAGGTTGGAAAGGGAATGGAAACGGGAATTAAAATGGGCAGTGACTGGGAGGTCTTGTCGGCCCCTGCAGGCCCAGCTGAGATGCTCGGTGAACCGTACCCTAAGTTTAAGTTTGGTCTCCCCGATGTAGAGAAGACCACATTGGGAGCACCTGATGCAGTAAACTAGGTTGGAAGAGAGGCAGATGAACTTCTGTCTCACCTGGAAGGACAATTTGGAGTCCTGGATAGAGCTGAGTGGGGTGATATACTGGCAGGTTTTGCATCTTTTCTGGTTGCAGGGGAAGGTTCCTGGGGGTTAAGGGGTGTTGGTGGGGAGAATGGTGCAAACCAAGGACTGTTGAAGGGAATAGTCCTTGCAGAAGGCAGAGAGGGCTGTGGAGGGGAAGATGTTCTTTGTGATGGGGTCTAGTTGGAGTTGGCAGAAGTGTTTAAGGATGATGTGGAGATTGGTGGGTGGTAGGTGAGGGCAAGGGCGATTCTGTCTTTGTTGCATTTAGGGAGCAGTGGAACAGGGAATGGAGTTGGTGCAGTGGAAGGCTGTCTGGAGACAGAGGGGGAAAAGCACGTTTTTCGAAATAGGTGGCCATCTGGGATACTTGGGAGTGGAACGTCTCCTCGTCCGAGCAGATGTGGAAGGATTGGAGAACAGGATGGAGTTTTTGCAGGATACTGGGTTGGAGGAGGTGCAGTCCAGGTAGTTGTGAGAGTCTGAGAGTTTGTAGTAAGCGTCCATCTAGAGACTGGCGCCCCAGATGGAAATGGAATGCTCAAGAAAGGCGAGGAAGGTGTCCGGAATGGACCAAGTGAATTTGAGGGTGGGGTGGGAGTTGAGGGAGAAGCAAATGAACTGATCCAATTCAGCCTGGATGCAGGAAGCTGCGCTGTTGCAGTCATTGATGTAATGGCAGAAGAGTTGGGGTACAGTGCTTGTACTGTTTGGTACTGTTTGGCATAGCTGACAAAGACAAGATTAGAGTGATGCTGGAAATGCACAGCAGATCAGGCAACATCTGACGAGCAGGAAAATCGATGTTTCGAGCAGGAGCGCTTCCCAAAATGTCGATTTTCCTGCTCTTTTATGCTGCCTGACCTGTTGTGGTCTTCTAGCACCACTCTAATCTTGTCTCTGATCTCCAGTATCTGCAGTTCTCACTTTCACATAGCTGACAAAGAGATAGGCGTAGTTTTCTCTCTACACAGTTGTTGTCAGACCTGCTGATTTTCTCCAGGAATTCCTTGCATTGTTTTAGATCTCTAGCATTTGCAATTCTTTGCTAAATTTTAGCTAAAACAATATGTGGACAAAAGCTTTGGCGGAGATGTATTATGAAGCTAGAACCTGAAAAGGTGGACCAGCATCACAACATAAGCTCTGCCCAACAGGTTATGAAGGAGGTGTAGTCCGGGTGGTTTTTCCTGGGAGGTGCTCAGTCTTTCACCATGTATTCACACCATCACGTCTTTCTGATGGAATGTAATTTGCCACTAAATAATGTAACAGTTTTGCTGTCCATAAAGACTTTCTGTTTGGGTTTCAATACCCTTCTGTGAAGAAGGTTATCTGAGAGAAAACAATGAGATCTTAACCAGATGGGCCAATGGGCCAAGAAGTGGCAAATGGAATTTAATTTAGATAAATGCCAGGTGCTGCATTTTGGTAAGGCAAATCAGGGTAGGACTTACACAGCTAATGTTAGGGCTCTGGGGAATGTTGTTGAACAACAAGACCATGGACTGCAGTTACGCAGTTTCTTGAAAGTGGTGTCACAGATTGACAGGGTGATGAAGGTATTTGGCATGTCCCTATGAATTGGGACATCATGGGACATTGGTGAGGCCACTTTTGATTTACTGCATACAATTCTGGTCATCCTGCTAATGGAGGGATGCTATTAAATTGGAAAGGATGCTGTAGACTGGAGGGTTTGAGTTAAAATGAGAGGCTGGACAGACTGGGCCTTTTTTCTCTGGAATGTCTGATGCTGAGTTAAAATCATGAGGGACATAGATAAAGTGAATAGCCAAGGTGTTTTTCCAAGGGGAGTCCAAAACATATGTTTAAAGTGCGAGGGGGAAAAAATTTAAAAGGGACCTGAGGGACAATTTTTCACACTTCGGGTATTGCGAGTATGGAATGAGCTACCAGAGGAAGTGGTAGACATGGATAAAATTACAACACTTAAAAGGCATTTGGACAAGAACATGAAAAGGAAAGGTTTAGAACGTATTGACCAAATGCTGGCAAATGAGAATTGTTCAATTTGGGAAGCTTAGAAAAGTTGGACCAAAGGGTCTGTTTTCATGTTGCATGACTCTGTGAACTGCTTGACCATCTTCCAAAGTTTGATTCCTGCTTGTTTATGCATGTGATCACTTGTTTGTGTTTGTGCACAAACATAAGACATTTCTTGCTGCCAGCGTTGTGACATTGTGCTCTTCTGCAGCTCGTTTTTGCTTTTGGAATGAGATTTCCTGCACATGCATGCCCAAGTCCTTTGGTGCCATATACTTGGCTTGATATTCAAGGAAGGTATGTGCATAACATAGCCAAATAGGTTGATCATCAACTGCACATTGTTCTATCATATATCTGTGACAGTCTGCAAGAGCAGATGGAAAGAAAATTATAACCTTTAACACTGCTATTCATAGTTTCGAGACTACATTGTGAATATTAAAGTGCAACAGCAACTCAGACAGGTTGGAGATGCAACGGCTGGACCTGCTGCAATAGCACAATGTTCAATCTTCATCTGGCTTTTTGGATTTGGGACCAGCCTCGTTGCTCTGTATGTGCTAGAGTTTGTGACGCTGTGGATTGGTCGCTTTGTGGCAGAGAACTGAAGAAGTGGAAAGATATTTTGTTCTGTCCTTGAGGGTTAAAGCCACCATCTGAAAAATGAAGCTCATGTTCCAACATCTTTCACAAAAACGGTGCTCAGTAATTTATTGCATCACTTAAAGAATTTATTTGCCAGAGTCTGTCTTTAAACTGTGACTAACCTTCAAATTTAAGGGATTTTTTTGGAAATATTGTGAAATAAGCAAGCAGAATAAAAGCAAGTGATGGAACCAACTCTGATATATATTAGGATTCAAATTACAAATCATTTGAGTTCATTATCCATGTGCAATAAAAAGTGGACAAAATGATTACAACATAAAGTTGGCAGGAGTACACTGGTTTATTATTTAATATTCACCATATTTAACTGTACTCCAGGCCCCTGCTAGATAAGATTTATAACTTTCCCACTTGCTGGAATAATTCACTGGTGTATGCTTTCCACCAAGCAGTTCAGCACACCATCTTCTTTTGCAGAACATTTTTTATGATAATCACATATGCCATTCAAATTTCTGGCAGGTCCAATTTAAAAATAATGAAGATACTGACATTAAACATACAAAAATAATGAGAGAAATGACTCCTAGAATCATACCGTACGAGAGACCCTTCAGTTCTTCGGGTCTGCACTGGTAAAACTACTCTAAATTTCCGAGCACAGGTCAGTCTGCATCTGAGGAGCAGGAGAATCGAAATTGCGAGCATAAGCTCTTCATCAGGAATGGCCTCGAAACGTCGATTCTCCTGCTCATCGGTTGCTGTCTGACTGGCTGTGCTGTTTCAGCACCACACTCGTGACTCTGATCTCCTGCATCTGCAGTCCTTACTTTCTCCCAACTCTAATTCTACACTGATCTCATTTCCAACACTTGGTCCGTAGCCTTGAATGTTATGATATTTCAAGTGCCATTCCAATTACTACTTAAATGTTGTGAGGTTCCCTACCCCAACTACTCTCCCAGGTAGTGCGTTCCAGATTCCAGTCATCCTCTGGGTGATTTTTTTTCCTCAAATTCCATCTAAACCTCTCGACATTTGCCTTAAAAGTCTGCACCCTTGTAATTGACCTTTTACCTCTGGAAATAGCTGCTTTGTTTCCATTCTGTCCATGCCCTTCATGATCTTTTATACCTCAATCAGGTCTCCCCTCAGCCTTTTCTGCCCTAAGGAAAACAGCCTGAACTTATTCAGCCTTTCTGCATCGTGAAAATGCTTCATTCCAGGCAATATCTTGGTAAATGGCTTTGGCATCCTTGCTGGTGCAATCACATCCTTCCTATAACGCAGTGACTGGAACTGCACACAATACTTCACCTGTGGCCTATACAAATTTGTGCACAGCTCCAGCATTACTTCACTTTGCTTATAATTAATGCCATGACTGGTAAAGGCCCCCATATGCCTTCTAAAGTACCCTATTAATCTGTCATACTTTCGGGGTTGAGATCAGTGGACAAAAACCCCAAGATCCCTCTGGTCTTTTGTGCTTCCTCATGTCCTGACATTCACCAAGCACTAAACAAAATAAAAAGTAAAGGATTGTTGATGCTGAAAATCAGAAACAAAATCAGAAATTGCTGGAAAAATTCAGTAGGTCTGGCAGTATCTGTGGCGTGAAAGCAGAATTAATGTTTTGGATTCAATTACCCTTATTCAGAACTCAGTTTGTTAATGTTAACTCTGCTTTCTACCCACAGATACTGCCAGACCTGTTGAGATTTTCCAGCAATTTCTGATGTTGATTCACTGAGTACTCCCTTGTCTTGTTATGTCTTCTAAAGTGCATCACCTCACTCTGCCACTGATCTGACCAGTCCCCCCAGATGCTCCTGTAATCTAGGACCTCCTTCCTTACTGACAACCAATCTTCTTGTCATCCTAACTAACCTTTGTCCCCACACGCATTTTTTTCTATATTGTTTATAGGTATGTATTAGGGGGAACATGATTTTCTCCTTCAGAATGTACTCCAGTAAGTTTCCCTGCCACTGATGTGAGATTCAATAGTCTATAATTCCAAGGTTTATCTCTGCCACCTTTCTTGAACATTAGCTGTTCTGCAGTCCTATCCAGCCTGGAATACGTTTTTGCCTCACAAAACTTTCAATATCTCTGCACTCCATGTATTAATCTGATCTTGAACCTCACAGTCAAGTCTTTTCTGAATTCTGTACCTACATTCTCCTCTTCTGTGAATCCAGAAGTGTGGTATTAATTTCACACCCTACTAATACCCTCTGTCCCCATGAACAATTTGCCTCCTTGAACACTAATAATTCTTATTCTTTCCCTGGATATTCTTATCCTATTGCTATACTTATGGAATATCTTGGGATTCTCCCAAATTTTACCCACCAGTAATTTTTACGCTCCTTCTCCAAATAGCTTTTTTAAATTTGCTGTAGCAATTTCTAGACTGCACCATGGCCTTTGTTGATTTGCTTCCTTTGTGCCTGTTAAAAGCCTTTTTTTTTTTTTTACTTATCCGTCTCTGAATACTCAGAGGCATCTCGGGCTATTTGGGCATGTTGAGCCTATACACCAACACCAACACCCACATGCACGCCCAGCCCCTCCCAAAAACACCCCCCTCCCAGTGTCCTAATTTAGAATTATCCACAGGTAGCTGTTACCTGCCTACTTTGGACAGATCCAGCCTTATTTTCATAAAACATGCCTTCTCCCAATGTTAAACTCACTTTTGCAGGCTATCCTGTTCCTTTTCCATAACAAACCTAAGTGTTAGGTTTGCCATCACTAAATTGCTCCCCCACTGCCACCTTGAAGACCTGAATGGCTTTATTTCCCAAAACTACATCAAGCACTTCACCATCTCATGTTAGACTTTCTACACATTGATATATCAGGCTCTTCTAAATGCATTTCAAGAAATCTGCCAGCATATAAAATGCTTTCTACTATTAATAATCCCAATTACTGCTAGGGAGGTTGAAGTTCCCCACATAATTGCTTTTTGTACACACATCAGTGAATTATCTATCTATTTATTCCTCTACTCCCTGCTATCACTTCCAGCAATATGCTTGCCCCTTTTTATTCCGAAGCTTGACCCACAAAGCCTCAGTTGAAGAATTTTCCAAGCTCTCATTCCACCTTACTACACCTTAATTATTTCTTAATTAATAATGTGACACCACTGCCACTTTTTACACCCTCCCCTGTCTTGCCTGAATATTCTATATCCCTGAATGTTGAGTTGTCAGTCCTTCTCCTCCCTCAACCATGTCCCTGTAATGGCAATAATATCGCAATTTGACCTGTTAATCCATGTCCTTTACTCATCTGTCTTACCGATATTACTCCAAGCATATATTACTCCTCTACTTCTAATAGAGGTCATCCATCCTTGCCTTACTCCCTTGAAACTCAACATAGCTGAACTCTCTCTGTCTTGCTTCCTTTAGTGAAGTATGCTGTGTCCTTATTATACTAAACATACCTTAAAAGGACCTGATCAGGTACACCCTAGAACTCTGTGGGAAGCTAGGGAAGTGATTGCTGCCCCTTGCTAAGATATTTGAATCATCGATAGTCACAAGTGAGGTGCAGGAAAACTGCAGGTTAGCTAACTTGGTGCCAGATCCACTGCTTTTCGTCATTTATATAAATGATTTGGATGTGAACACAGAAGGTATAGTAGGTAAGTTTACAGATGACACCAGAATTGGAGGTGTACTGGACAGCGAAGAAGGTTACCTCAGTACAACAGGATCTTGATCAGATGGGCCAATGGGCTGAGAAGTTGCAGATGGAGTTTAATTTAGATAAATACAAGGTGCTACATTTTGGAAAAGCAAATCAGAGCAGGACTTATACGCTTCATGGTAAGGTCCTAGGGATTGTTGCTGAACGAAAAGAACTTGGAGTGCAGGTTCATAGTTCTTCAAAAATAGAGTAGCAAGTAGATAGAATAGTGAAGAAGGCATTTGGTATGCTTTCCTTTATTTTTCAGAGCATTGAGTATAGGAGTTGGGAGGTCATGTTGCAGTTGCATAGGACATTGGTTAGGCCACTTTTGGAATATTGCATGCAACTCTGGTCTCCTTCCTATTGGAAGGATGTTGTGAAACTTGAAAGGGTTCAGAAAAGATTTACAAGGATGTTGCCAGGGTTGGAGGATTTGAGTTATAGGGAGAGGCTGAATAGGCTAGGGCTGTTTTATCTGGAATGTCGGAGGCTGAGGGGTGACCTTTTATAGAGGTTTGTAAAGTCATGAGGAGCATGGATAGGGTAAATAGACTATGTCTTTTCCCTGGGGTGGGGGAGGCCAGGTCTAGAGGGCATAGGTTTAGGGTGAGAGGGGAAAGCTATAAAAGGGACCTAAGGGACAACTTTTTCACACAGAGGGTGGTGCGTGTTTGGAATGAGCTGCTAGAGGAAGTGGTGGAGGCTAGTACAATTGCAGCATTTAAAAGGCATCTGGATGGATATATGAATAGGAAGGGTTCAGAGGGCTATGGGCAAAGTGCTGGGAAATGGGACTAGATTAGGTTAGGGCACCTGGTCGGCATGGATGTGTTGGACCAAACAGTTGTTCTGTTTCTGTGCTGTACATCTCTACGACTCTATGACTCTACTTACACCCCTTTCTCAGATGTATAAGTTATCACTCCTCCCAACATCACCAGCAAATCTACTTGCGAGGTTGTTGGCCCCTCTCTGGTTCAGGTGCAGACTGCCCCACTTGTGGACTTCCTACCTTCCCCAAGAAATGACCCCAGTCATCCAGAAATGTAAAATCCTCCCTTCTGCGTCAATTTTTGAGTCACATGTTCATCTGTTGTATTCTCCTATTTCTATATTTGTGAGGCCGTGGCACCAGGAGTAATCCAGAGATTACAACTTTTGAGGTCCTGCTTTTAATCTACTACCTAACTCTTTGAGTTCTTGATGCAAGACGTCATGCCACATTCTTCCTTTATTGTTGGGTGAAATGGGTGTGTCACAGACAGCTGACTCTACGCCCCAAAAAAGGCGTCCATATACTTGGTTGTAAATTTATATATTCAGCACTCTGTGCACCTTCCCTACAGTATCCAGTGCAGACTCCACTCCCCTCAGCTGAAGATGTATCTACTCACAGAGTCTGCAGCTGACTCCAATCCCTGGTAAGTAGGCCATTTTATATGAAGACTCTCATGTATTGTAGCAAAAACAAATGTCATTGATGTCATAAAATCTGTAATTGCTTGCCAATTTTCTTTTCATTTAATGTTGAGCAAATAAGGGAATTAGAATGATATTTGAGCTCTATGTTAGTCAAACTTACAACAAGTTTATACTAAGAAACTTCAGTGGCATTTAAACTTTTCATGTCAAAGCTGCAACAAAGAAAAAAAGTCCATGTTTCTTGATTAACTCTTATGTTTAACCTGAATGGCAACCGGGAGGTTAGGTGACAACTATAGAGTCATACAGCATGAAACAGATCTTTTGGTTCAAATTGTCCATACCGACTAAGTTTCCAAAGTTAGTTCCATTTACCTGCCTTTGGCCCATATCCTTCCAAATCTTTCCTATTTATGTCTCTGTCCAAATGTCTTTTAAATATTGCAACTGTACTTGCCTCTACTACTTCCTCTGGCAGTTGATTCTATATGTGCACCACCACCTGTGTGAAACAGTTGCTCTTCAGTATCCTTTTAAATCTTTCCTTACTACTTTTATACAAACCATTCACTGTCACTGCAACCTTCAAAAATAGGTGCCTGCCAGACGATGGTAGGATCCCTATGGTTTCCATGAGAGAATGAGGTCTCCAACGTGATTGTATTTTAAAATTTTGGAATCCTTGTTCCATGCCAGACCCAGCAGCAAAATTGATACTAAGAATTTAATGTGATCAATGTGGGGCATCAAGCTGAATCTGTTTGGATCAAATGATTCCTTTGCTGTTCAGTTTCAAGGGAAGTTTTGAACTTCCAGAATGGATTCCTTCTTATTTTACTTTATTACTTTGCATGAGTGTTTTGTGCTTTTCTTTTTAAATTGTGAGGATTTTATTGCTGGTTTGGATCGAGATTGCATCCTCTGTAATAGCCAAAAAAGTTATTTAAGTGTCTTTGCGAGGTTTAGTTGTTCTGTCTTTCACACTGATTCTGGCAGGCAAACTCTGTAAACATAAGAGTGAGTTTACTCATTAATTTACTAATTAGGAAAGCACCAAGAACTTAAATTACTGAAGAAACTCCACAGGTTTGGCAGTATCTGTGCAAAGAAAGCAGTCTTAATGTTTCGAGTCTGGTGATACTTCATCAGATCGGATTCAAAACATTAACTCTGCTTTGTTCCCCACAAGTGCTGAGGGACCTGCTCAGTTTCTCCAACAATTTCTGTTTCCGTTTCAGATTTCCAGCATTTTTTTTTGTTTTATATTAGGGCACCAAGAACTGTTACAGTTCTGTGAAAATATAATGCAAAAATATCCATAAAAAAGATTGCTCTCTGAAGTAATAATCAGTTGTCACAGACATTTAGATATTACTCACTAATGTGTCAGATTTACATTAACGTCCTTTATGTCAGTAGAGCCAGTCGCTTTAAGTAATGTAGCAGTTGTGGTAAGTTATTAGCAAAGTTTGGAAGTTTTACAAAATATTGCCTGTTACAATAAACAAACAAATCAAACTGCAACCGTATTGAATTCTTATGAGCAATGAAAACAATCAACAACTTGTTTAGTTATTATTCTTTGGATGGTCCAGAGATTGATTTGGATTGCGTGAATTGTAAAAGTAGACATATTTTCTTTGCTTATCTTTGCTTATACATATTATAGATCCTTTCTTTTAAGAAAATATTTATGACGTTTTAAAAAATTGGGCTGGAGGGATTCAGGAGGTGGGAAGAATTGTATTCTGTTGTGAGAATGACCTAAATAAGGAAAAACAACATCAAGCTGTGTAAATGTTTTTTTCCTATAGGAGCTTAAAGGCTGACTTCAACATGTTGGTAACTTTGAAAGTGATTAACGAATTGACTTGCATGTAGGATATTGTAAGTGGAAAATTTTGCTTTCTGTGTCATGCTTCATGGTTTGGAAGGTAATAAAATAGTGCTGAATCTTTATTTTAGCTATTTCTCAAGTTGCATTGAGCTATTTTTTAAATTATTTGTCCATGGAATGCGGATGTTGCTAGGCAGACCAGTGTTGATTGTCCAGAGGGCAGTTAAGAGTTAGTCACATTGCTATGAGTCTGGAGTTGCATGTAGGTCAGGGTCAGGTAGTGATCATTTTATTCCATAAAGAATATCAGTGAATCAGATGGGTTTTTGCAACAATCAACAATTGCGTAGTTATAGAATCATATCATACAGCACGAAAACAAGTCCTTCGGTCCAATTCGTCCATGCCGACCAGATATCCCATAGAAAATCTAATCCCATTTGCCAGCATTTGGCCCATATTCCTCTAAACTGTTCCTATTCCTATACCCATCCAGATGCCTTTTAATGTTGTTGTTGTACCAGTCTCTAATACTTCCTCTCGCAGCTCATTCTATACACGCATCACCCTATGCATGAAAATGTTGCCCCTTAGGTCCCTTTTGTATCTTTCCCCTCTGCCCTTAGATCTATGCCCTCTAGTTTTGGATCCCCACCCTTGGAAAAAGACCGTGCCTGTTTACCCTATCCATGCCTCTCATGACTTTATATGATGTGGAGCTGCTGGTCTTGGACTGGGGGTACAAAGTTAAAAATCACACAACACCAGGTTATAGTCCAATATTATTTGGAAGTACTAACTTTCAGAGTGCTGCTCCTTCATCAGGATTTTATAAACCTCTACAAGGCCACTTCTTAGCCTTTGCTCCAGGGAAAATAGCCCCAGCCGATTCAGCCTCTCCCTGTAGCTCAAACCCTCCAACCCTCTCAAATCCCAATCCTTGTAAATCTTTTGTGAACCCTTTCAAGTTTCACAACATCCTCCCTTTAGGAGGGAGATCAGAATTGCATGCAATGTTCCAAAAATGGTCTAACCAATATCCTGTACAGCTGCAATATGACCTCCAAACTCCTATACTCAATGCACTGACCAATAAAGGCAAACATACCAAATGCCGCCTTCAATGCGACTCCATTTTCAAGAAACTATGAACCTGCACTCCAAGGTTCAGCAAAACTTCCCCGGGATCTTACTGTTAAGTTTATAAGTCCTGCCCTGGTTTGCCTTTACAAAGTGGAGAACCTCGCATTTATATAAATTAATCTCCATCTGCCACTCTGTCTACTGTCATCAATAAACTAGATTTTTTAAATTCTCAGTCTTTTAATATGAACCGAAATTTCACTATCTGCCGTTGTGGGATTTGAATGCATGTCTTCAGGACATTAACCTGGGTTTTGGATTACTAGCTCTGTAGCAATATCAGTATTATCACCACCTCCCCCCATATTGGTTTCTCACCTCAAAGGCCAAACAAGATGTCTTGTTTTATCTTACCAAAACCATCCCATTAACTACCTACTACCCCATATGGCATTCCTCTCACCCAAGGTCTAAAGTAATAGTAAATACATGACAGGAGGTGGCATTAGGAGAGGCGATTGAGTCAGAGGAAATGGGAGGGAGGAATGTTTAAGAGGATCGTGGATGTCTCTAAGTTGTTGCATTTTGCATTCCTTAATGCCTGAAAGGAAAATAAAAGAATTCTTGTCAGCATGTTGAATGAGCCAGAGGATGAAGTGGAACTGGTGGGGGGAGGGGGCAGGGCAGCTCTATGCTAGTATGATGCTTTTGGCAAGAGAGGTTGTACATTTGGTGACATGTGTCACTGAGTGTGGAACTCAGGATGCGGTGAGAACAGCTGTCTGAAGAACATCATGGAGCTATCTGTGATCCTTGATGGATTCAAAACACAAAGAATGAAACTTCAGTTGAAAACTTCATTCAGTGAGTCTGAGCTGGAGGGAGTCATGATGAATGTGCTGTGGCTGAGCAGTGAGTTTTGGCAAATAAGTTGTCAAATACCTGGAGTGACAACAAAACTAATGACTGTGAACAAGAAGACGAACTCTTCGGTCCAACTCGTTCTCACCGACTGGTCATCCCAATCTGACCTAGTCCTGTTTGCAAGCATTTGGCTCATATCCCACTGAACTCTTTCTAATAGAATGGAAATCCTGTCAGAGAGAGAAGCAGGACTTCTTCAAGGTGGGGATACCAGAAACGAAAAAGGAATCTGAAACAAAAGCAAACATTGCTGGAAAAACTCTGCAGATCTGGCAGCATCTATGGAGAGAAAACGGAGTTAACTGATCTTGGATTCCTTTTTGTGATCACCAAAGGCTGCCGACCGTGGAGTTGCCTATAATAAATGCTCTTCTGTGCTTTAACCCTTGCTGTTGTACAACAGAGCTATGTTGCCACTGCTCTGGCTGCTGCTATGGCCATCCCCTGATAGGCAACCTTTGCCACACAGTATCCAAAATGATATTCTTGTTAGAGAGTACCTTCTCAATACTCATAGCCATGTCTGTGTCAGTTGCATTGTGTTTAGTTTTCTGATTATTGTGTCTGAATGATCTTTTTTTATTGTATACGGGGTCAAAGGTGTGGAGTAGCGCATTTTAGAAAGGCAATCTAACTAAATGGTGAAATTTTCACGGGAGTGCAGAAATGAAGTGACCTGATAGTATACACGCTGAAATCTTTGAAGCAGATAAAACCTTAATGGGATCCTTTACGTTATGCTAAACATTTATAAATAACTGTAGGCCACTGCTTGAGCTTTTTGTACAATTTTTTGTGCCAACTCTCGATGAAATCTGATTATGTGATTGAATGGCTTTGATTCAAATGATAAAGTATCAGAGCCAAAGCCATTCTAGCTGATTTTATATTGCAGCATTTTGTAAAGTTCACTGTATAGTAAAATTGTTTCAGCATTTGGATCTCCGAAAAAGCAAAAGATACTCAGATTCGCTGAATATTCCTTCTTTCTTCTTGTTTAAAGCATTAGGTTGAATAATTTGCAGGAAAGGAACAAGATTATTTGTCAATTTTCTCATAAGTTCAAAGGAAAGTAGAAAGAATCCTGTGTATGCAATGAAAATAATCTACAAAAGTGTATCTTCTGAGCAGAGAAAAGACAAATTGACATTTGGATAATGATCTTTTGTCACATTTGTAAACTGAACTCAACTGCCCTCTGAAATGGTCCAGCAAACCATTCATTTGTGTCAACACAGCTACAAAATATAATGTAGGGACTCCAGCAGTTCATAAAGGCACTCATCACCACTTTCTGAAAGACATGGGATGGACAATGGATGAAAATACTACATCATTCATATACAGAACCTTTTCTTTTCTTACACCGTCTTTGTAAAGTCTCATCTTACCTGCTGGTTGACCATCAAATTCAAACTCTTATTGCAGTCTTTTTATAATATCCTGTATTAATATCTTTATTCATTCTTTGTCCTTGTCTCTATGCTTTGATTTACAAATTTGATCCTTTGCCTTCACTATTCAGTTTAAAATCTTTTCTGCTAGTTATGTGATTGGCAAAAACACTGTTTGCAGCACAGTTCAGGTCGAGACCATTCTATTAGCAAGTAATCCACTATCCTCAGAACTGGTGCTAATGCCCCATGAATTTATTTCTCTGCAACCAGTCTTTCAATCACACCTTCACCCCTCTAATCTGATTTGTGCTTTTACAATTTGCATGTATCTCAAATAATAATACAAGTATTATGATCTTCAAGGTTCTACTTCTTAATTTGGCACCTAGCTTCTCATATTGACTGTTCAGAAGCACATTGTTCATACTGCATTTGTGATTGATACTTACATGGAAAATGAGCAGATTGCCAGAACCCTGGATAGGCAATCCTCTGAACTTCTGGCCCTTGCAGAGAATATTGTTAATTCCCCAGTGTACTGAACACTACTACCAGAATAGTCCTTCTTTCTTCACAGCCTTGGGTGGTTTTCTGTCCTGCAGTGCAATAGTCAGTGAGCTCATTCCCCTGTAGCATTCATTCAATAAGTGAGCACAGGAAAGATGAACACAATAAATTGAGAAATCAGCTCCAAAATGGAGAACAAAGTCGATGTTTGACTGGTGAAACTAGCTGGAAAAAGGAGTTATAATTAAGGTTCTAATTAAAGCTTGAATTTTCTGAAATCAGCAGGATAAGAGTCAGTATTATTACATTAATGGAGATGCATTTGATTGGAGCTTCTCTGTCGTACTATGTTTGCATAAGATCCATGTTTCATCTCTTGGGTACGTAGGTATTTTCAAAAATGTGTGTACCTGCATTATTTGAAATGCAGCATTGCTGCCTTACTTGAAAAGACAGCAAAAGTTCAAAGCAGGAAACTGCAGGAGTGGAGAGGTCAGCTTTACTGTGTCATGCTACTGTGTTGAATATATCTCAGTCTGGTGATATATATTTGAGCTGGAAATGTGTTGCTGGAAAAGCGCAGCAGGTCAGGCAGCATCCAGGGAACAGGAGAATCGACGTTTCGGGCATAAGCCCTTCTTCAGGATATATATTTGCTTTACTCATCATCATCTGCCTAAACAAGATACATCTATCGAAAGATTTAGCAAAGTTATGAACAGTCATGAAACCATTCACTTATGATATTCAGGTTATTGATGGAGAATGGAATCCTTTTTGCCACAACTATTATTCATTGGACCATACTGACAAAATATTTAGTAACAGGGCTTAACCAAGTGTTAAGATAACAGAAAGATAAAGGTTTGGTTGATGGTAGATTATCGTGCAGGGAGGAAATTAAGAAAGTTTAAAAAAATTGATTTTGTTGCTATATTAATCCTAAGGAGTGATTCAGAAAGGGGAAAGTCTTAACCAGTTTTGTTTCCAATTGCTCTCCTGCTTGCGTCCTTATCTTCTGTAATAGTGCATTCAGTTCTTGTCACTGCACTACAGGAAAAATATGATTGTACTTGATGGCAATAAAGGAAATTTAAAAGGATGTTCCCTAGAATGGAAAATTTTATTCATCATCAAAAATTGGATAGACTAGGATTGTTTTCACAACAGAGATGGCTGAACGGAGACCTAAGTGAAGAATATAAAATTGTGAGATGTAGCTGTGGTAAACAAAATTGGTAAGTAAAAGACGGAGATTGCCATGTGAAGATATGTTGTTGTTAAAATAAAATATCTGCTGTCTATTCTATTACTCTGACTCAGGAGGGACAGGGTGAGATATTTTTAAAAATTCTAGATGCAAAGTGTTCAGGAATAATAGGAAAAAAGTGGCAGAATTGGTTATGGAGTATGGTGGAGAGAAGGATGTTCCAGAGGGGCTAAGGACAGATTTAATTGGAACAAGAACATTTAATTAAGGAACAAAAAACATCCATGATATTGCTTAGTGTAGTAAATAGGCCATCAATGCATGGGGAAAATGTAGGGCAAAAAATTTACCAGGAATGTATACGGAAGTGAAAAAAAACATAGAAAGTTAATATGGGACTTTACCTGAATATAGTCAGGGCCGGAGGGTTGCTCAAGGGGCAGAGCGGTTTAAAAAGTTTCAAAACTCTGATTCAGAGGAATCTTCTGCAACAGTACGATTCTAGTCGGGTAAAAAAGAAGGTATTGCTGGACCTGCTTCTTGAACATGATTTGGGCCAAGTTGATCAAGGGAAAGATTTAGCGATTATGATCATAAGATTTGGGTTGGCTTTAGAAAAGGACAAAGAGCAATGCAGAATAAGAATAATTAATCAGAGGAAAGCTGAGAAGGAGAAAGTGAGGACTGAGGATGCTGGAGATCAAAGTCGAGAATGTAGTACTGGAAGAGCAGGTCAGGCAGCATCCGAGGAGCTGGACAATTTGACGTTTCGGGCATAAATCCTTCATCAGAAATGAGGCTGGAGACTCGGGGGTGAAGAGATAAGTGGGAGGGGGTGGGACTGGGGGGAAGGCTGAGAATGCAATAAGTAGATGAAGGTGGTGAAGGTGATAGATCGGAGAGAGGGGTGGAGAAATGGGAAAGATGAGATTGGAAAGACGATGGGTAGGTCAAGAGAGCAGTGGCGAGTTGCAGACTTGGGACTGGGATAAGGGTGGGGTGATGGGAAATGAGGAAACTGGTGAAATCCATATTAATCCCAAGGCAGAAAATGAGGCGTTCTTCCTCCAGGATTCCGGTGATAAGGGTTTGGTGTTGGAGGAGGCCCTGGACATGCATGTCCATGATGGAGTGGGAGGGGGAGTTAAAATGTTCTGTCATGGGGCGATGGGGTTGGTTGATGTGGGTGGCCCAGAGATGTTCTCTGAAATAATCTGCAAGTTGGCCTCCTATCTTCCCGATGTAGAGGAGACCACATCGGGTGCAATGGATTCAGTAGATAACTTTTGTGGAGGTACAGATAAATGTCTGTCGGATGTGGAAGTATCTTTTGGGGCCTTGGACGGAGTTGAGGAGGAGATGTGGGCGCAGGTTTTGTACTTCCCGCGGTGGCAGGGGAAGGTGCTGGGAATGGGGTGAGGGCTGGTGGGGTGGACGAGGGGGAAGAGTGGATCTGACAGGCCATTAACAGAGGGAGTGGTCTCTCCACAACACTGATAGGGATGGGGAGGGAAATATATCCCTAGTGATAGAATCTGTTTGCAAGTAGCGGAAGTGATGGAGGATGATGCAATGTACACTGAGGTTGGTGGGGTGGAAGGTGAGGATCAGGGGTTTCTGTCTTTGTTTCGTTAGGAGGAGTGGGGTTCAAGGGCAGAGGCACGGGAAGTGGAGGAAATTGCTGGAGAGCATCGTTAACCACATTGAGGGGAAATTATGGTCTTTGAAGAAGGAGGCCATCTGGGATTTTCTATGGTGGAATTGGTCATCCTGGGAACAGATGTGGCTGAGGTGGAGGAATTTGGAATAAGAGATGGCATTTGTACAGGAGACAGTGTGAGAAGGTGTAGTCCAGATAGCTGTGGGAGTCTATGGGTTTGTAGTAGATATCCGTGGTTAGTTGGTTGCCAGAGATAGAGATGGAGAGGTCCAGGAAAGGAAAGGAGGTTTCTGAGATAGTCCAGGTGAATTTGAAGTCTGGGTGAAAGGTATTAGTGAAGGTGATGAACCGTTCATCCTCCTCGTGGGAGCACGAGATAGCACCAATACATTCATCAATGTAACGGTGTAAAAAGTGGGGGATGGTGCCGGTATAGCTGCAGAAGATGGACTGTTCCATGTACCCAACAAAGAGGCAGGCATAGTTGGGGCCTATGCGGTTGTCCATGGCTACCCCTTTGGTTTGGAGGAAGTGGGAGGATTGGAAGGAGAAGTTGTTAAGGGTGAGGACCAGGCGGATGAGAGTGTCACTGGAAGGGTACTGATTGGGATTGCATGAGAGTAAAAAATGGAGGGCTTGGAGGCCTTCGTTGTGGCAGATAGATGTGTAGAAGAACTGGATGTTCATGGTGAAGGTAAAGGTAGGGGGCAGAGGAAACAAAAGTCTTGGAGGAGGTGAAGGGCATGGGTGGTGTCCCGAACTTAGGTGGATCTGACCCACATCAATTAAATTTGAAGGTTAGAGGCAATTCTCTATTGAACAAATGGCTGCCCTTTAAAAAAAGAGCTTCAACACAGTGAAGATATATTCCCATGAAAGCAAACATTGGATCAAACAAATCCATAGACCTTCAATGATGAATGAGAAAGTTAAAATAAAGCTGATAAAAAAATGTGCTTATGACAGACTTCAGGTGGATAATATAGTTGAGAACTACCCTACAGGCTGAATACAGAAGATTCTGAAGTAAATTGAAAAAGTAAACAAGAAAGGCAAAGGAGTATAAGAAGAGACAGCCATCATCAGGGAAAATCCAAAATTTTTCTATAGGCACAAAAGTAGTGAAAGGGTCGTAAGAGGAGGAGTAAGGTCAGATCGGGGGCAGAAAGGGACTTATATATGGAGGTTGGGAACATGGCCAAGATACTAAATTGAATCTGTAAATTGTTAGGAAGATAATGTTGCCCAAGTCATGGTGAAAAAAGGAGGTAGTTCTGAAATCTGGAAGAGTTTTAAGTTGGTAAAGAAGAGATATTGGATTGGATGGCAATTTAAAAGTGATAAGGCACTAAGAATTGAGTTAGATCCATCCAAGGATATTGCGGAAGTGAAAGGTGGAGGCACCAGCCATAATTGTAGCTTGACTTAGATTTGGATGTACCAGAGGAGTAATGCCAATATTCCAGTTTATCTGGGAGTAAAAAATATATCCAAATACACCCAACAATAACAGGTCAATCTGTTTAATCTCAGTGTCAGGGAAGCTTTTAGAAACAATAGTGCAGAATCAAATTAGTACTAGCTTGGCAAGTACATGTTAGTTAAAGAATGTCAGCGTGGACTTTTTAATGTTGAAGATTGTGGTGCTGCAAAAGCACAGGCGGTCAGACAGCATCTGAGAAACAGGAAAATCAATGTTTTGAGCATAAACCTTCATCAGGATACTGCAGAAGTGAAAGATGGAGGCACCAGCTATAACTGTAGTTTGACGTGGGTTTCCTTATGAAGGGCTTATGCTTGAAACGTTGATTCTCCTGCTTCTTGGATGCTGCCTGACCAGCTGTGGTTTTCCAGTACCACACTCTTCGACTCTGGTCTCCAGCATCTGCAGTCCTCAAGTCTCCTAATTGACTTGCTAATGGCAAGTTGTGTGTATTTTCTGGTAAGGCAACAGATAGTGTTGTTAAGGCTGATGCTATTGATGTGCTGTGCTTGGACTTTCAGAGGTCCTTTGATAAAGTGCTACACAACAGACCTTTACACCTGTTGTGGAATGAAAAGGGTCAGTAGCAACGTGGATAAATAATTGACTGAGTGATAGAGTGAAAGATTAACAGAGACCAGTGTTTTTCAGACTGGAGGAAGATTTATTATGAAGTCTATTAGAGATCAATGTTAGAAACTCTGCTGTTCCCACATGTTATGATCTAGATGTTGGTCCACAGATCACACTTTTATCATTTGCTAATTGCACAAAACAGTTAAGTTTTGCAAACTATAGAATGTAAGATTTCAAAAGGATAAAGTTAAAAATCACACAACATCAGGTTATAGTCCAACAGGTTTAATTGGAAGCACTAACTTTCGGAGTGCCGCTCCTTCATCAGGTTGACAACGACCTGATGAAAGAGAGGCGCTCAGAAAGCTAGTGCTTCCAATTAAATCTGTTGGACTATAACCTTGTGTTGTGATTTTTAACTTTGTACACCCCAGTCCAACACTGGCATCTCCAATTCAAAATGATAGAGATTGTTGGTGAAATAGGCACACAAGTGACAGCTGAATTTTAATGTAGAGAACGATTAGCTGATTCATTTCATGGGAAGAATGCTGAGAGATAATATAATATGAAGGGTAAATGTCTTATGGAGAAGCATGAGAGGAGGAACTTGGGTGTATATGTTATCAGTCATTGCAGTGGCTGGAGAGGTTGAGAGTGGTCAATAAAGCATCTAGTTGTTTGCACTTTATAAATAGAATGAGAGAAGCAAGGAAATTGTGGATGCGCGAAGTTCAGATCAGAATTGATGAGCTGGACTCTGAGCTGCAGACACTGCAACACATCAGGTAAAGGGAGAGGCACTCATACCCCTTAGATTAGTTACATCAAACCTGGTCTGTGGTCAGGGACCAGAGAATGTGACTGAGTAACATACGATAGAGGTCAGTAATTTAGTTTTGGAAGAGCCTCAGCCTTGAAATAGGTACAATGTTCTTGCTGTCAGTGTGGATGAGGGCACAAACTGCAGGCAGGATGAATGAACTGGCCACAGTACTGTGGTCTAGAGCACCATTCAAATGGCAGGTCAAAAGAATAGTATAGTGATAATAGGGGACAGCACCCTAAGGGCTGTAATACATAGATGGTGCCAAGGTTCAAGATATCCCCTCCTGTACTGGAGGGGAATTTGGAATGGGAAAGAAAAGGATCCCCTCGTCATGGCCCATTTGGTTAGCAACGATGGCACAGGGCTATGAAAGAGGTTCTTTTGAAGGATTCCAAGCAGTGCAGGGCTAAATTTAGAAAGCACAACCACAAAAATGATGATGTTTTGATTACTCCCTGAGGAACATTCAAATTGGCGTAGGGTAAATTTGATTTTGGATGTAAACGGGGTTCCAAATTATGGGCAGTGCGCCAGTGCTGGTAGTACTATCTGAATGCACACATCATTGTAATGGGATACATGAGTTGAAGTCAGAATATAAAGAAATATTAATTACTTAATAGCCATTATAGAGATGTGGTGGCAAGGTGACCAACAGTGGGATCTCGGTATTCAAGGGTATTTGACATTTTGGAAGAAAAGGCAAGAAGGCAAAGGAGATGGTAGCTGTCTTAATAATATAACAGAGGATCACTGCAAAGAGATTTGAATTATAGTTTTCCTAGAAATTGAGAGTCATACTTCCGCTACCTCCTCATTGCATAGAAATGTTGGGTGAAGATAAACCACACCACTTTATTCTATAATTTAAGGATTCAGCATCACAGACAGCCACTTGACAGCTTCTGTGAAAGTCGAAAAGTGTGGTGCTGGAAAAGCACACCAGGTCAGGCAGCATCTGAGGAGCAGTAGAGTCGATGTTTCGAGCATGAGCTCTTAATCAGGATGCTGCCTGACTGGCTCTGCATTTCCAGCACCACACTTTTCAACTCTGATCTTCAGCATCTGCAATCCTCACTTTCTCCTAGCTTCTGTGAAAGGGTAAGTACATAAATTAAGTGAGAAGGTAGGGCTACCAGGTGGGTATTGGTTATATGTCAGGTGGTTAGGATATCAAGGCACAACTTGGCAAAGAAGTCAGGGCTACCAGTGATAAGTATGTTTCAGCTATGTGGTGGTTGGGAAACATCAGATACCAACAGGTTCCTGTGGAAAATATCTAGGCCGGCCTTTTTGGGGCACTGGTTGGGGTCTGGAATGGAGGTACAGGTCAGGTTCAGAGCAGATAAGGTGTATGGTGTCAGGAAAATGGGGTGATGGGTGTCAGGTCAAGGGTGTGTTAGAGTTTGAGCGGTAAGGTTGCTGAAGGTATGAGAGGTAATTTAGGGGCTCAGTTGAATAGGTACACTGGGTCTATAACTTTGCGTTAGATGAGGTATTTAATAGGCTAAGAATTTCTGACTAACTATTTACTGAACTGCAGAGCAACTGTTCAATTCTCCAATTTGAAAGCATGTTTTTGGAGTGTTCCAGGCTTAGGGTTTTCTCACCAAAGTATTCTATTTCATTTGCAATTCCTTTGGAGTCTGCTGTATCTGGGATTCCTCAGGGTTGTTATGCCCAGCTCCCATACATGATACAGAAGGTATTTTCTGGCCATTGCAAAATCCTACCCATTGTTGAATTTAATAGTTTCATAAATTTTAGCACATCTTCCCCATAGGTTTCATTGATTGCATCTACTTTTCAAGAAGAGCTACCAAAGCCACTGTGCTCCATTAAATTTGAGAGAATTTTTAATGACCTCAGTATACTAACAGCTTCTTCATATACTAGAACATTTCTTCATATACTAGAGCATATTCTTCATTTTTATTCCTTTTTCTCCTATGTTCTCAATATTAAAGCAGAGTCGCATTTGTTCAGGGCATTAATGGGGTTCATCTGGCCAACATTTATGAATCAGCCACATTGTATAACTAAAAACAAACATAATAATTTGATTTTCTGATACTTTAACAGAAATGAAGGAAATTCTGCCAATTTGAATTCACTCCTCATTTTGCTCATTATCTGTGATTGACCTGGAACCTAGGACTGAATAAGTCAAAAGCACTCATAATTCATGTCATTTCCTTTCAATGATATTGTGTTCCTGAAGTGTTTGCCTCATTAACAAGTGTTTTGAGGTTGTTGCATCTCACTAAAATATTAGGAGAAAGAGCAATTGATTATTAAAGTGTATAATTTTTCAAGACTGCCAGCCTGTCAAGACAAACAAAACAATTTCTCTTTAAATTACATTTCTCTCTAAATCTTTAAATTTACACGTGTATATGCTGAAAATAGTAATGATTAGAAGCTGAGTCTAATTAAGAAAGATAATGAAACTGTACTGAAAATATTAAATTATATTGTCTCTTTTCATAAGATTTTTTTTGTTTTGTTTTAAGGTTAGAGCTTAGCCTGTTTGATATGATCCCTTTCTGCTAAACATGAAAAGCACTGAAGATTATGAACACATAAATTGCATAGCAGAATAGGATTCTTCATTTTTTTGACAGCGGGAGTGACAGTCAGAGTGATACATGAAATGTTGCTGATTCTGATTACAACCTGCAAGACAACTGCGGTCTAAACCACTGTTCTGTCACATGGATGCCTTAGCTACATTGTTTTATATCATTTAAGTATTTGCGAATAATTCTGAAATGAAGCACTCGTCATCCAGAAAATTAAGTTGGTTTTATAGTTAATAATGTTTGCAATATTGCCTGAAAAAACCTTGTAGTGTTCACTTAAAAATAGTTGGATTATTGAACTGTAAGCCTAAGCTGAGAAAGCTGGTCAAATGTGATTGATGGTTGAAATACCTTATTTATTTGCATGGTTTCATCTGCTGGAAACAAAGCAGTTCATTCCATAACAATGCTTGGTTTTACAAGTGGAGCGCACCACATGGTTTCTTGAACATAAGTTGATTTAAAAAGGGAAAATGAAAATATTAGAACATTATTTGGTGATGTGTAATGAGGCAGAATTTATTAGGGAGCTGAAGGTGAAGGAACCCCTCGGGGACGGTGACCATGATATGATAGAGTTTGGAGTTTGAGAGGGGAAAGCTAGAATCAGATGTAACAGTTTTACAATTGAGTAAAGGTAACTACAAAGCTGAGGGAGGAGCTGGCTCTAGTTGATTGGAAGGGGAGCTGAGCAGAGAATACCATGGAGCAGCAATGCCAGGGCTTTCTGGGGGTAATACGGGAGGCACGGAAGAAATTCATCCCAAGAAAGAAGTAGTTCTAAGGGGAGAGTGAGGCAACCATGGCTGAGCAAGGGAAGTTAGGCACAGCAGAAATGCAAAAGAAAAAGCATAGAATGTGGTGAAGATTACAGAACAACCTCGATTATCTGAACAAGACGGGGATTATTTTGTTTTGATGACCGATCAGAATCTGGTAAATATCTTAAATCAAGTTAAAGTGAACAGGAGGTTGAATTAATTTAATATTTAAACACTTGCACCAGGCAGAGACATTTTAGCCAGTGGGAAAATCGAGTTGCCATCTCCAACCTTTTCAGCCGGAATCTGAGGCCACCTTTTCATCTCCTTTCCTTTGCTTCTTCTTCAGGTCTCTCCCCTTAGCAACCATCAGCCCTGCGCTTCCTCCACTGCCGCCGGTTGGAAACTGTGGCCTCGTACAAACGGTCCCAGGGCCGAGGCACAAAGCGGGTGCAATACTGTCTACCTCTGAGTCTTCACACAACAGTTCTACCCGCTTCTGGAAATCCATCATAGGAGCTAGACAACCATATCCTCTACTGTAAAATTTATCTCAATAGTTTTACATTTTAAAATGAGAAGCAGAAAGAAAGGAAGAAAATAAATGACAGAGGCAGAACGAGAGAGAAGTTGCTGAGTTCACTGGTGGGCAGTCTGTCTTGGAAAGAGAGTTTCTGCAGGTCCAGTTTCTGATCTCAAACTTCGGGACCTTGAAATCTTTTTCGAATAATCCAAAATTCAGATAATTGATGTTTAGATAACCAAGGTTGTTTTGTGGTTTAAAAACCAGAAGAGGATAATGCTAAACACAATAAGGGAGGTAGTGAGGGGAGAGTGGTGCTGATTGGAGAGAAGATGAAACATGAGAGTAAGCTAGCTAGGAATGTAAAGAAGATTGCAGATTTTTTTTGGATATCTAAAAGGTAAGAGAGAGGCAAGAATGGGGAGATAGAATCATTGGAAAATGAGGCTGGAGAAGTGGTGAAGGGAAACAAAGAAATGGTAGAGGAAGTTACGAGTTCTCTCAAGATTAACATGCTGGTTCAGTTGGTAGTTGAGAAGACAATGTTAGCATTCATTTCAAGAGGCCTAGAATACAAGGCCTAGCATACGGAGACGTGGGTTTCGCAGGGACAGGGATGGTTGCTTGATGTTCCAGGGTTTAGAACGTTTAAAAAGAACAGGGAGGGTGGAAAAAGAGGAGCGGATGTAGCATTGCTAATCAGAGAGTGCATCACAGCTCCAGAAACAAAGGTTTTGAGGAAAGTTTGTCTACTGAGTCCATATAGGTGGAAGTTAGGAACAGCAAGGGAACAGCCACCGCATTGGGGGTTTTCTACAGACCACCCAATAGCAATAGAGAGATTGAAGATGTCATAGGCGGGTAGATTCTGGAAAAATGCAATCGTAGCAGGGTTGTTGTTATGGGTGATTTCAACTTTCCCAATATCGACTGGAACCTCCGAAGTGCAGATGGTTTGGATAGAGCCGTTTTTGTCAGGTGTGTTCAGGAGGGTTTCTTTACTCAGTATGCTGACAGACTGTCGAGGGGAGAAGCCATTTTGGATTTGGTGCTCGGCAATGAGTCAGGACAGGTGTCAGATCTCGCGGTGGGAGAGCACTTTGGTGAAAGTGATCACAGCTGCCTCACATTTAGCATAGCCTTGGAGAGTGAAAGGTGCAGTTACCGAGGGAAGATATTTAATTGGGGAAAAGGAAATTGTGACACTATCAGACAGGAAATGGGAAGTACAGACTGGGCACAGAAAGTTCCACAGAAAGGGCACAGCAGACATGTGTTCCTCTGAGACAGGTAAGAAGGGGTAAGATTAAGGAACCTTGGATGACGAGAACAGAGGAACTTCTCATCAAAAGGAAGAAGGCAAATTACGTAAGGTGGAGGAAGCAAGGATCTAGCACAGCTTTGGAGGTTTACAGGTTTGCTAGAAAGGAGCTCAGAATTGGACTGAGGAGAGCCAGGAGAGGACACAAAAAAGGCTTGACAAGAAGGATTAGGGAGAACCCAAAGGCGTTTTACTCATACGTGGGAATAAGAGAATGATCAGGGAGAAGGTAGGACCGATCAGAGATAGCGGAGGGAACTTGTGCGTGGAGTCTGAGCAGATAGAGGAAGCCCTAAATGAGTTTTTTGCTTCAGATTTCACCAAGGAAAGGGAACTTGTTGTAAATGAAAACTTAGAGGAGCTGGGATACAGTCTTGACCAGATCAAGATTGATGAAGATGATGTGCTAGAAGTTTTGGAAAACATTAAGATTGATAAGTCCCCAGGGCCAGACCACATTTATCCTAGGCTGCTCCGGGAAGTGAGAAAGGAGGTTGCTAAGCCGCTGATGAGGATCTTTGCCTCCTCACTCTCCACGGAGTCGTACCTGAGGATTGGAAGGAGGCAAATGTTGTTCCACTTTTCAAGAAGGGTAATAGGGAAATCCCTGGCAATTACAGACCAGTCAGTCTCATGTCTGTGGTCAACAAAGTTTTGGAAAGAATTCTGAGGGATAGGATTTATGACTATTTGGCAAAGCATAGTATGATTAAAGGCAGTCAGCATGGCTTTGTGAGGGGCAGGTCATGCCTCACAAATCTTATTGAGTTCTTTGAGGAGCTGACAAGACAGGTCATCAACGGTGGAGCAGTGGATGTGGTGTATATGGATTTCATCAAGGCATTTGATAGGGTTCCCCATGGTAGGCTCATTCTTAAAGTCAGGAAGTATGGGATACAGGGAGATTTGGCTATCTGGATTCAGAATTGGCTGGCTGACAGAAGAGTGGTTGTAGATGGAAAGTATTCTGCCTGGAAGACAGTGTTGAGTGGCGTCCCGCAGGGCTCTGTTCTTGGGCCTCTGCTCTTTGCAATTTTTATAAATGACTTGGATGAGGAGGTTGAGGGGTGGGTTAGTAAATTTGCAGATGACACAATGGTCGCCCTACTATAGGAAAGATGTGGAGGCTTTGGAGAGGGTGCAAAGAAGGTTTACCAGGATGCCGCCTGGACTGGAGGGCTTGCCTTTTGAAGAAAGGCTGAATAAGCTCGAACGTTTCTCTCTGGAGAGAAGGAGGAAGAGAGGAGACCTGATCGAGGTGTATAAATTAATGAGTGGAATAGATAGGGTCAACAGAGACTTTTCCCCAGGGCAGGATTGACTGGTACAAGAAGCCATAGTTTGAAGATATTAGGAGGAAGGTATAAAGGAGACATCAGAGGTAGGTTCTTTATGCAGAGAGTGGTGAATGCATGGAATGACATGGTGGGAGCGAAGTCATTGGGGACATTTAAGCGACTGCTGGACATGCATATGGATAGCAGTGAGTTGAGGGGTGCGTAGGTTAAGTTACTATATTTTACATTAGGATTTAGTCTCGGCACAACATTGTGGGCCTAAGGGCCTGTTCTGTGCTGTACATTTTTATGTTCTATGTTCTACAAGGGCCGAGATGGACTTGTGAAGCTGTATCTTCTCCATACCTAAACATATTAAAAAAGCCATCCCCGTCTGACAAACTCTGCGTATACAGAGGATCTGCTGTGATGAGGAGGTGCACAACGAACATCTGAAGGTGTTGAAGGATGCTCTCATGAGAATTGGATATAATGCTCAACTCATCGATCTCCAGTTCTTACGTGTCACAACAAAAACCTGTGCTGAACTCCTCAGAAGACAGTGTACGACCGATACACTTCGTGGTCCAGTATTTCCCCGGAGGGGAGAAACTACGCCATGTTCTTTGCGGCCTTTAAGACACTTCTCTCCTTCAAACAACTGCCAAACCTTAAACAGACCATTGTTTGCAGCAACCTACCCAGCCTTCAGGACAAAATCTAACACAACACCATACAACCTTGTCATAGCAACCTCTGCAAAACGATATCAGATCATTGTTATAGATACAACCATCACACGTGGGGACACCACCCACCACGTACATGGCAGATGCTCATGTGACTCGGCTAGTGTTGGCTGCAGGCAGGGATGCCTGAGGCATGGTATATTGATGAGAGAATGAAGATACTACGGAGATGAATGAATGGACACCGCGCAACAATCTCCAGACAGGAATGTTCTTTCCCAGTCACTTCACCAGTCAAAGGCATTCGTCCTCTGATCTTTGGGTAAGTGACCTCCAAGGACTTCGAGAGATATAACAACGCAGATTCACTGAGCAGAGACAGAGAGCCAAATTCCATACCCATGAGCATGACCTCAACCATGATCTTGGGTTCATGTTGTGCTGCAGGTGACCCCCTCACACTTCTGTATCTAAAATCTTCCTTTCTGTCCTGTTTAACAGCATCACCTTGATAAATTGTTCTGACCTTTCTATCTTAATTAGTTCGTGGAGTTTTTGATTTCTCTCTCACACATACACACTTTCTCTCTCACTCACATACACACACACTCACTCACTCTCACTCTCACTCACTCACTCACTCACTCACTCACTCACTCACTCACTCACTCACTCACTCACTCACTCACTCACTCACTCACTCACTCTCACACAAATCCCCTCTCTCATCCACTCTCTCTCCCTCACACATGCCCACTCACAATCTCCCAAATATACTCTCTCACTCACACACTCTCTCTTTAAGTGCCGCAGGCGCACACACATACCTATAAATCTGTGGAGTGAATCATTTCATTCAAGATGTTTATTTATTTTCAGACACATTCTATTTTGTTCAAAAAACATGCAATTTGTAGTCACAGTCCGTCAGTGTGGCATTTTATAAATTCCTGCTTTCGGAGCAAGACCAACCTGATTTAAAACTTGGAGGCAGCTTCTGAAAGAGGCTTCACACCTATGATTCAATGTCTGACCTGAGATGTCACCTTTTGTTTCTCTGCCTGATTGAAGTTTCGAAAGTTAGGCAGACACTGATAAAACCTTTGACTATTTTTTGGGCAGTGACTTGAAATAGATTCTGAATTTTCTTCTTAATCGAAACTTGCATCTTCTCTCTAACCAATTGTATCATCCTTTGATCTCTTTGCTGATAAACTTTGTGTTGGTGTGCCTTCTCTCACTACACCTGATGAAGGAGTGTTGCTCCAAAAGCTTGTGATTTCACATAAACCTGTTGGACTATAACCAAGTGTTGTGTGACTTTGGACCTTTTACCACCCCAGTCCCAACACCGACACCTCCACATTGTATCTAAGGAAGGATTGCTGACATTGGAGGGGTTACAGAGGAGGCTTAAAAATGATTCCAGGATCAAGAGCTTGTCATATAAGGAATGGTTGAGGACTTTTTAGCTGTGCTCAATGGAGTTTAGAAGGATGAGGGGTCATCTGATTGAATACTGAGGAGCCTGCATAGAGTCAACATGGAGAAGACTTTTCCACTGGGGCAGCACAATGACTCAGTGGTTAGCACTGCTGCCTCACAGCACCAAGGACCCGTGTTCAATTCCAGCCTCAGGTGACTATCTGTTTGGAGTTTGTACATTCTCCCCGTGTCTGCATGGGTTTACTCTGGGTACTCTGGTTTTCTCCCACACTTCACAGATGGGCAGGACAGGCGAATTCGCCATGCTAAATTTCAGGTGCATTAGTCAGGGGTAAATATAGAACTCGGTAATGGGTCTGGGTGGGTTATGCTTCAGAGAGTCGGTGTGGATTGTTTGGGCCGAAGGGCCTATTTCTATACTGTAGGGATTCTAATCTTCTAATCAAACTAAGTTGGAGAAACTGGGACCTGAGGGCACAGCCACAGATTGAGGGGTCAACCCTTTAGAACTGAGGTTAGGAGGACTTTCTTCTGCCAGAAGATGGTTAATCTGTGGAGCTCATTGCTGCAAAGTTATTGAGTGTATTTAAAACTGAGATAGATAGGTTCTTGATTGGTAAGGGGAGCAGGGATTACAAAATTTAGAGATATATCAGCCATGATTGGCAAAACAGACTCAGTGGAGTGAATGACTTAATTTTGCTCCTTGACTTTACAGTATGCTTGATAAACCAGTCAGAAAAACAAAACTGAGGTACCGTGTGTACAATTGTTTGCTTAGAAAAAGCCCAATTTTACTTCTGTAAAGCTGAAAGGACAGCAGATGATGGAAATCAGAAACAAAAACAAAAATAGAAATTGTTGAAAAATCTCAGCAGGTCTGGGTGCATCTGTGGAGAGAAATCATAGTTAATGTTTTGGGTCCCATGACCCTTCTTCAGAATAGTGTTATTTTACTTTGAGCAGTATTCCATTAATTGCAAAGCATTTTTGGACATCTCAAAGACATAATCAATACAAATGCAATCAGAAATAAAAAGTGCTGGAACATCTCAACGGGCCTCGCGAGAGAAATAGAGAGAACTCCAGTATGACTCCTCTTTGCTGAAGTGGCAAAGCCATTTGATCATTCGAATCCTTCTGACAGATGGGAGCAAGAAACTCAGGAGGAGAGTGAGAGAGCTCGATGGCCAAAAAAAACGATAAAAACAGAGCTAATAGCAGCTTTTTAGAGTTTATTGTTGCCGAACAAAAATAATGTACAACAAGATTAATAGGGAAAAAACACAGCCAGAGAAATATTCAAAAAATTGCAAAGAGTAAAAGCTATTTTTAATGTTGAAGAAAAGTGTCAAGGCAAATTCTCTAGCATCTTTTGAATTTATTGATTGTCTATGACATTTCAGAGAACGAGCATCCAATGCTGCAAATTTGGTTTAAATAATAAAAGAGAAGATTATTATGCAAAAAAAATGTAGGGATTGGAATCTTGAATGGAATCGTGAGCTTTGTTGTAGCAATGGCCAATCACTAGCCTATTGTTCTGCCTTCTGCTTCACACTCTAAACCCCATCCTCATTCACAAAGGCGTTGCACAATTTCCAAGCATTGAAATAGAACATAGAACAGTACAGCGCTGCACAGACCCTCTGGTCCTTAATGTTGTACTGACCTTTTATCCTACTCTAAGATCAACCTAACCTACACATCCTTCAATTTACTGCCATCCATGTGCTTGTGCAGCAGTCGCTTAAATGTCCCTATTGTATCTGACTCCACTACCACTGCTGGCAGGGCATTCCACACACCCACCACTCTTTGTGTAAAGAACTGACCTTTGACATCTCCCTTAAACCTTCCTCTAATCACCTTAAAATTATGCCCCTTGTGATAGCCATTTCTGTGCTGGGAAAAAGTATCTGACTATTTGCTCTATGTATACCTCTCATCATATTGATACCTCTATCAAGTTATCACTCGTCCATCTTCGCTCCAATGACAAAAGCCTTTGCTTCCTCAACCTTTCTTCAGAAAACATGCCCTCCAATCCAGGCAGCATCCTGGTAAATCTCCTCTGCACCCTCTCTAAAGCTTCCACATCCTTCCTATAATGGGATCACAATGGGAATCAGTTAGAAAGATCTGAAGTACTGCATTTCCTTCATTAACCTTCCCTATTACTTTATCAAAACATTGAAATTATCAGTGAGATAAAACCTGCCAGTGACAGCCCCATGCTGTTTGCTATTTATTAACTTAAAACTCTTCAAGTGCCTGTTGATTTTTGTTTTCTCTCTCTCTACTCTTATCCACTACTCATATGAGACTAACTGGCTGGTAATTGCTAAAACTGGCCTTGCATCCCTTCTTGAATAAGGATGTCAGATTTGTCACTCCAACCATTGGCACCTCATCCATATCTTGAAAAACTTGAAAAGTTCAGACAAATCCTACCCACTACGATGAAACAACCTAAGATGAAAGCCACTCTAATAACTCCTCCCTTTCACACTATCCATTGCCTGTACTTTCACCACTTCTGGTTTTGTCAGATTCCTTTTTCTTTATAAGTAATGATGTAAAGAAATCATATATTCTGCCTTCTTTGACACTAACAAAGCACACCACTGTTTAATACATGTTTGCTGTTGACATATTGGTAGACTTTTTTTTGGTTCCCTTTTATGTTGACAGCCATATCTATTCTCGTACTGAATCTATACCAGTCTGCTTTCCTCTTCATCTCCCACTCAACCTATTGTTTTTGGCTTGGTTTTCATGTGAAGAATACACATGATACGCATCCATCACTCTTTGTTTCTTATTTCATCACAAGCTCCTTATCTGACATCAACCCAGGAGCCAGACTTTTGGCTCCTATACCTTTTGCCATTGTTGGAATATACCAAGCCTGTATCTGAAACACCTCTTGAAAGTCACTCATTTTGTTGCTTCTATTTCTGTCAGTCTGTGGCTTTTTTTTTACCCTGGCCAGACCCCTTCATGTCCCATTAAAGTTTACCCCTTTCTAAGTTAGAAGTATTGTATCAGATTGTTCCTTGCTCTTTTCAAGTCCTAGTTTAAACCTTATATACAATGGTCACTCTCACCAACTATCTTGATTTATAGAACAATGGAAATTTAACAACACTCCTTCAACACCACAATCCAAACTCTCAGTTTTCCTACCCAGAAGAACAAGGGATCCATGCAGGCGCCACAAGTTCCCCTCAAACCCTAGCACCATCCTGACTTGAGCTACATTGTCATTGTTTTGAATGTTGCTGGGTCCAGAAGGATGTCATACATTTTCAAAAATAAAATGATGCGTAACTTCCAACATTACCCTAAGATTAGATTGACAGACTTAATTTACTTTTCTTTAGATTACTTAGTGTGGAAACAGGCCCTTTGGCCCAACAAATCCACACCGACCCTCTGAAGAGCAACCCACCCAGACCCATTCCCCTATATTTACCCCCTTCACCTAACACTACGGGCAATTTAGCATAGCCAATTCACCTAACCTGCACGTTTTTGGACCGTGGAGGAAACCAGAGCACCCGGAGGAAACCCACGCAGACACTGGGGGAATGTGCAAACTCCACACAGACGGTTGCCTGAAGAGGGAATTGAACCCGGGTCTCTGGCGCTGTGAGACAGCAGTGCTAACTACTGTGCTACCATGCCACTTATGTGTTATTTGTATAGCATAATATTATTTATTTAATTCATAATTATATACCACCATATAGATTGACCATGTAGATAAATGTGTGCATTTCTGGTCTTAGTCAACTAAATCTGTCAAGAATAACTGTTGTGACAAACATTATCTATCAGTAAGCATCCATGTCCTTGATGGTCAATGATACTTATACAAAAGGATTAATAACTGGAGTATTTTCCCTCGAGTTCCCATTGTATCCTCTGCTCTTTACCATATGCTGTTTATCAGTTATGGTAAGGCAGTGAACCTGATCCTCTAAATAAAGTAGATTACATTATAAAATGACAAGATATGCTACAACTGTATGAAACATAGAACATTACAGCGCAGTGCAGGCCTTCGGCCCTCGATGTTGCGCCGACCTGTCATTCCAATCTGAAGCCCATCTAACCTACACTATTCCATGTACGTCCATGGAAACTTTAAGCCACATTTGAGATATTGCATGCAGTTCTTTTCACGTGACTAGAACGATGTGGATGCTTTGGAGAGGGTGCAAAGAAAGTTTATCAGCATGTTCCCTGGACTGGGGCTTTTAGTTATGGGGAGAGATTGGATAAACTCAGATTGTTTTCACTGAAAAGACGTAAGTTGAGGTTACCTATGTCTGTGAGGAAAGGGAGATAATTGCAGCAATAGCTCTGCATTTACAATTACGGAGGAATACAATCATGAGCGTTGGAGATGGCTAAAATTCAATTGCAAATGAAGCAGCTTGATTTAGATGCAAGGACAAGGGAAAAAGGCAGGACCAAAAGAAAAAAAAAGAGACAAAAGCAAAAGAGAGAAAGATAATTGCAGCAAAATAAAGAGCATGATCAAAAGCAGAAGAAGGGGAGAAGTAGAGACTTTTTGAACTTCGGAAGTTGGAAATCAAAGAGGCAAGTTGATTTAAAATGGTGAAGATAGAAGTTAAAAGTAGTGATGAGGGCAGTGATGAAGAGCAAACCCATTGTAGCCAAAAAAAAGGTGGGGATTTTATCCATGAATTGGAGGATAACTGGAACAATCATGCTAAGAAAGATGTGCTTTGCTCATCTTTATCATGACATCAAAGAGTCACTGAACAGGTGGCATGTACAAGATCTCGGGAGAGAAGGAAAGGAAATGACTAAACAGAAAGCCAGCTTTGGTTTTGAATTTCAAGTCATCTGAGAAAAGATTCTTGCCATTCTGTCAGCTAGGCAATGTTGCCCAGTGTGTGAAGGGAGAGGAAAGGACAAATTATTTCTTCAATAAATGCAGAAGACAAACACAAAATAGAATCCACCCAATATGTCATTTTTTTATGATGATAATTAGTGATTTGTCACCTGAATAATTTTAAACAATACTCTGTTGAAACTAGGCACAATTACTTTACTTTTAAGCTTGGGTCTAGTCTGCAGAATGTGCAGTTTTAAAGAGGTATAAATGGGTAAGTAAACTGTTACAATGGAAATACTTTTGAAAATATTGGGCAGAGTTGATGAGTTTCATTTGTTCTTCAGATGTTGTGGTGTAATGAAATTTTGGCCATTGGTAATGAAAATGTGAATACTTTATTTTCTAAAAAAGACATTCAAGTTTTCTGTCACTGGAGAAGTTCTGTCCCTAACATTCCCTTCAGTTTGGCGAAGGGTTCCTTGATTCCACACTTGGTCATATCGCACCTTAACTCATTTTATCCATGTTTGGAAAAATGCTATAATAGGCTCAGTAGTGAATGGCTCTGACAGAACCAAAATTGAACATCAAGGAGAAAATTTTTGTTTGTATAATTGCTGCTTGTTAAAACTGTTAAGGGTATCTTCGATCATTTTGCTGATGATTAAGAGTACCCAGGCTGGGCAAATCTTGACTGAGTTTGATTTGTCCTGCATTTAATGTACAGGGCATACCTGGGCCACTGTGGTAGTTATGTCAGTGTTGTGGCTATACAGAACAACTAGACGAAGGAGACTGGTTCTGAGACACAATAATGCTGATGCTGGAGTGTTGTTAACCTTCTCATTATCCAGTGTCTTTACTTGTTTTTGATATCTCATAAGTTAATATTTTCTAGACAGTGTTAGCCACAGATGAGTTGGAGCGTGCAAATCTCTGAATAAGAAGATTACGAGTTGAAGTCTCAGTTAAAATATAGGTCAACACATCAGTCTAGTACTCAGGCGGCACGGTGGCTCAGTGGTTAGCACTGCTGCCTCACAGCACCAGGGACCTGGGTTCGATTCCTGCCTCGAGTGACTGACTGTGTGGAGTTTGCACGTTCTCTCCGTGTTTGTGGGGGTTTCCTATCCGATTTCCTCCCACAATCCAAAGATGTGCAGGTTAGGTGCATTAGTCACCCCTAAATATAGGAAAGAGGAATGGAGCTGGGTGGGTTACTCTTCAGAGGATCGGTGTGAACTTGTTGGGCCGAAGGGACTGTTTCACATTGTATGGAATCTACTGATTGAGCACTACACAGACAGAGGTATCGCCTTTCAAATGTGATATTAAACTGAGGCTCGATATGCACTCTCAGGTGGATGTTAAAGATCACATAACATTGTGCCAATGAATAGGAGCAACATTTTTTCCCCAGTATCCTGACCAATGTTTATTCCTCAACCAGCACCTGAAAGTGTCTAAGCGTTACTGTTGTAGAACTTTGTTTACAAATTCTCACTGTGCTTCATACATTACATCAGTGGATGTATTTGATTGACTTTTAGCAGTTTTAGACATCTTGAAGTTATAGAACGCACTGTATAAATGCAAGACTTTAAAAATAGTATCAAATTAGCAGCTGACAGAAATAGTGGCGATTAGTTTCATATAGAAGAAAATAAATTGATGACAATCTGACTGCTTCATTGTCAATTTTATAATTTTATTCTTCCAGTTTTTTTAAACTAAGTTCACATTCTTAATTTGCTACTGGACGGATTACCTGCTTACAGCGAACGTTATTGCTTTTGATTTAAGCCTTTTGGATTCTGATTTAGGAACAGAATTTAGTAGGGTACCAAAGTCTTTTTTTTTTCAGTTTGAAGAGGAGATATTTATTATATTGTTCCTGTTCCGGGTCTGAAAATGCTACCCAATTAATTCTACATTCCTATTCTTATCCCATTGCTTGAGTCATCCCATAATTTGCGGGTCCGCCTGCAACGTTTGATTGATGGGACATTGGTACCTGCACTGGGGAAGGAGGAATCTGTAGCCATTTGAATAGCCTTCACATGAATCATGCTGGGATGGATATGCTTATTTGAGGTATGATTGAGGCTGGGGAAAAGGATTGTCTCAGAGTAACAATGTAGGTAATGGTGACCACAAGAAAGGATATAGTGTACAAATATAGGAGCTCTCAAGCAATTTAGAAATAGAAATAAGTGGATATATAATCGTCATTACACAGACATGCACAAAATGACAAAGCTGTTCTAGAGGTACTTGGTTGTTCATCAAGGATCAGATAAATTCAGTGAGGATAAATGATCTTAATTAGATGATGAAATTGTAGAAGACAGCGGTAGGAGTTGTTTATATATACTCAACAAGCTACACTGTTGGATAGGGTATGAATCATGAGGTAGGTGATGATCTCGTGGCATTACCGCTAGACTATTATTCTAGAAAGTCAGTTAATGTTCTGGAGAATCTGGTTTCCCGATTGTTGGAAAAAACAATCTGGCTCACTGAGATCCTTCAGGAAAAGAAATATGCCATCCTCAACCAGTCTGGCCATATGTAACTCCTGACCCACAGTAATATGGTTGATTCTCAACTACCCTCTGCAAGCCACTCAATTCAAGGGCAGCTAGGGGCAGGCAATAAATGCTGACCATCCAGCGATGCCCATGGATTAATTTTTTTCAAAAAAGTGAAAAAAAAACACTTGTGAGATAGGCAGTGCAATACTCATCAGGTTTGTAATTTACATATAGATTGGTTGAATCAAAACGGAAAAGATAGCAATAAGCATGTATTTGTAAAGTATATTTTGGGCAATTTCCTCAAACAGTATATTCTGGAATCAACAGGGGAAAATATAGTTTTAGACTTGGCAATGTGTAATAAATTAAAATTAATAAAGGACCTCAGTGTAAAGTAGTAACTGGGTGATAGGAGCTTGAGATCCCTTGGGCCTGACCCACTCGTCTAGACCATGGTTGATCATCCGCTTCAACACCTTTTATCCAACACTTTCCCCATGTCTCTCTATACTATTGGTATCCACAAATCTCCAGATCAAGGTTCCAAACATTTACTATCTTCCACAAATAAATTCTTAGTCTTAGCATATCCCTTAGTCTGAGGCTGTGTCCCTTGTCTAGGCCCCAGCCAAGGCAACATGTTTTCTGTATCCACCTATCTCATCCTGTTTAAATTTTGCAATTTTTGGTTTGATCATCTCTTATTTTTCTAAATTATAAGGACACAGTCTCCTCAATATCATTTTATAGGACATTCCTACAATCCCAGGACTTTATCTGATGAACCATTGCTGCACTCCCCTGTGGAAACTTTATTTGAAGTAAAAGCAGAAAATGCTGGAGAGTCTCAATAGGTCTGGCAGTATCTGTGACAGGAGAAATACAGTTGATGGTTTAAGTCTGAAGATTCTAATTTGGAATTAGAGGGAGCTGAAAAATAATGTTTTTCATCTTGTTGGCAAAGGGGAAGAAGAAAAGATAGTGAGGATGCTAAGAGCAGTTTATAGAGAGACTGCTGATCATAATAATTAATGGCTGGTTTCATATGAGAAAGTTGGTCAGCTGTGCCTGCAACAAAGCAAACAGACAAAACAATATGTTGGGAGGGAAGGGTAATCAAAATGGAGAGCAGTGGTCATAGAGTTATAGAGATGTACAGCATGGAAACAGACTCTTCGGTCCAACTTGTACATGCCGACCAGATATCCCAACCCAATCTAGTCCCACCTGCCAGCACCCGGCCCATATCCTTCCAAACCCTACCTATTCATATACCCATCCAAATGCCTTTTAAATGTTGTAATTGTATGAGACTCCATCATTTCCTCTGGCAGCTCATTCCATAAATGTACCAACCTCTGTGTCAAAACGTTGCCCCTCAGGTCTCTTTTATATCTTTCCCCTCTCATCCCAAACCCATACCCTCTAGTTCTGGACTCCCCCAACCTAGGGAAAAGACATTGTCTATTTATCCTATCCATGCCCCTCATGATTTTATGAACCTCTATATGGTCACCCGTCAGCCTGCAATGCTTCAGGGAGAACTGCCCTAGACTATTCAACCTCTCCCTATCGCTCAAATCCTCCAAACCTGGCAGCATCCTTGTAAATCTTTTCTGAACCCTTTCAAGTTTCACAACATTTTTCCAATAGGAAGGCGATCAGAATTGCATACAATATTCCAACAGTGGCCTAACCAATGTCCTGAACACCTGTACTCAATACTCTAACTGATAAAGGAAAGCATACCAAATACCTTCTTCACAATCCTATCTACCTGTGACTCCACTTTCAAGGAGCTATGAACTTGCACTCCAAGGGCTTTTTGTTCAGCTACACTCCCTAGGACCTTATTATTAAGTGTAGAAGTCCTGCTAAGATTTGCTTTCCCAAAATGCAGCACCTCACATTTATCTAAAATAATCTCCATCTGCCACTTCTCAGCCCCTTGGCCATCTGGTCAAGATCCCATTGTAATCTGAGATAACCTCCTTCGCTGTCCACGACGCCTCCAATTTTGGAGTCATCTGCAAACTTACTAACTGCAACTCGTATGATTACATCCAAATCATTTATATAAATGATAAAAGTAGTGGACCCAGCACTGATCCTTGTAGCACTCCCCTAGTCACAGCCTCCATTCTGAAAAACAACCTTCCAGCACCGCCCTCTGTCTTCTACCTTTGAGCCAGTTCTATATCCAAATGGCTAGTTCTCCCTGTATTCCCTGGTAACCAGTGTCCCATGGGGAACCTTGTTGAACGGCTTACTGAAGTCCATATAGATCATGTGCTCTGAAATGTTTGCACTCCAGTGTTGGTGCATAAAGTAGAGTTGTTTTTTTTTAATGTAAGCCGCTATTCACCTTGAACATTCTTTCTTGGATAAGAGGACTAAAGCTGTGCACACTGTTCCATGTGACATCTCCCAAAAGTTCTGTATAATTGAAGCAACACATTTTTTGTCCTGTATTCAAATCTCTTGTGTTAAAGATCAACATTAATTGCTTGCAATGCACATATGTTAGCTTTTAATGAATTATCAATAAGGATACTTTGAACATCAACACTTTCCATTCTCTGAATATTCTGCCTTTCCTTTCCTCCTACCATCATTGGTAACCTCAGTTATCCACATATGTTTCACCTGCCATACTCTTTCCATGCCCATTCACCCAGCACATCCAAATTTTCTTGCATCTTCTTTACATTTTGCTCACAATACACATGCCACATTAAGGGAAGGTCACTTGACCTGAAATATCAACTCTGATTTCTCTCCATAGATATTGCGACACCTGCTGAGCTTTTCCAGCAATGTCTGCTTTTGACACACATTCTCATCTAATTTTGTGTCACTGCAAAGTTGGAAATACTATATTTGGTCCTCACATCCAAATCATTCATTGTTATAGATCGTGAACAGTTGGGACCCAAACACTGATTCTTGCAATACCTGAGTATTCACAATTGACCAACCTGAGAATGAAGGAGTGATAATAACATGATAAGATTTCAGATCCAGCTTTATTGTGAGAAATGTGGACCTGAAACCCATGTCTTAAATGCAAAAAATTTAGAAGAATATGAGGGCCAAAAGTGGAAAGGCGAAGTAGGTTAAAAGATAAGATAGTGGAGAAGCAGTGGCAGATACTTAAAGAAATATTTTGAAACTCATCAAAAATATTTCCTTTGCAAAACATAGATTAAATAAAATGGTTCACATAGTTTGCATCACATATAAACATAGTGTTGAAAAAGGCATTTGGCATGCTTGCCTTCATTGCTCAGCCCTGTCCCAATTCCTAAATGACTATATAACCACCCCTCATGCAATTTCAGGGATAGATTCAGGGAGTTGCTAATGGGGAGAAGATTCCGCACCAGATTAAATCTGATCTTCCTGGACATTGGGGGGAATGGTGAAACACCATCAGGAACGCCAATGCCAGACGTAAGACTTTGGTAAGACACAGTTTGCTTCAGGGGACAAAGTTTGGTGTAGGAACCAGCGGAATGGTCCTGCATGAGTAAGAGGCTTGATTGATGTGAGGTTCAATCCAATGATGTAAACAGTTTGGGTAAGTGCGATGGTACTGAACAAGCATGTGGACCATATGAAAACTTGTGAATGGTGATGGAACAAAACTTGTTCGGCTCTCGACAGCCTGTCCAACTGTTCTGGAACCCATGGGTTCTCCCTCTCTGTCAAGCATGAAGATACCTCAGAACTGAGATGTCAATACCTCGATGCCTTTGCCTTTGCCACCTGGAGAAGAAAATGAATTATGTAAAGACAATGACTGCAGATGCTGGAAACCAGATTTTGGATTAGTGGTGCTGGAAGACCACAGCAGTTCAGGCAGCATCCGAGGAGCAATTGCTTCCCAGGCATTCTGGGTGCAAGAGGTGAGCTACTATGCTTGACATGTCCACATCAGAAGTAGAATTGGAAGAACCTGACCTGGAGCTAGAATGCCCCAGGAGGAGTTCCAAAAAAAAACTAGCTTATGTCCTTGGACACAGAGATGGACGGATGCAGTGATTGTTGAGGTCAGCCAGGTGAACTTCATTGAATATGTGTTACATGATTGGAGCTGTTAATCTGGTCCAATCAGAACCTGGCCGATAAGAACAGGAGTGTCAGACATCCTGTTCACTCTGAGAGCTGGCTCTATGGAAGATCGATCAGTGTCAAGGACTCTCCACATGTAAAAAGAGGTTGACTTGGTGACAGGATACCAGTCTCTGCAGAGTTATTTCAGTGGCGACGAAAGAAAAGCACACTCCTGAAGAAATTTGTTCACAACAATCATCTTTGATTTGGGGCTAAGCATTTCTGGCATCATACTATTAGTTAGGAAGGTTGATTCATTTGATCCAGCCGATAAGGAGAGTGCCCAGTATGAAGACAGAATGTATTTATTTTACAGGCTGATGACATTGGGGCAGATGAAAATCAACAAGCAATTCTTCAATTGGACTTTAAACAGGGACCACAACTGGCTTTATCATTGGAAAATGTATTCAGTGGAGCATAAAGGTTGGAGGGTATTCCGATAGAAATGGACACCCTTGCCGGTTTGACTGAGCTTGGGGAACACCACTTGAATGAGGGCAATAGCATAGCCTAACTCAGGACAGAGAGACTTTAGGTCAGCTCACAATAAAACTTGCAAATAAAGCCAAGCTTTGGACAAATGGTTAAAATTTTCTTCAGGAACCAGCCAGCAGGTCATTGTAGTTGCTGCCAGTATTGGGACTTGAGACAGCAAAAGAGTCTAAACTGAGTAAGAGAACTCATAAGCCAGTATCCTGTGCCCGTGGAGAGTGCACACCTGAGAAAGTCCACCTACATCTCATTTGGAACAGGTAAATGTCTGAACAACATCCAAATCAGAACCAAAATAAACATTATGTCCACTGCTCTGCCTTCATCAATCCTCTTTGTTACTTCTTCAAAAAACTCAATCAAGTTCGTGAGACATGATTTCCCATGCACAAAGCCATGCTAACTATCCCTAATCTGTCTTTGCCTCTCCAAATATATGTAAATCCTGTCCCTCAGGATTCCCTCCAACAACTTGTCCACCACCGATGTCAGACTCACCAGCCTATAGTTTCCTGGATTTTTCTTACCACCTTTCTTACATAGTGGCACCACGTTAGCCAACCTCCAGTCTTCTGGCACCTGTGACTATCGATGATACAAATATCTCAGCAATAGCCCAGCAATCCCTTCCCTAGCTTCCCACAGAGTTCTCACATCCTGGGGATTTATCCTCTTTTATGCGTTTCAAGATAGCCTTCTCTGTAATACGGACATTTTTCAAGATGTCGCCATCTATTTTCCCACATTCTTTATCTTCCATGGTCTTAACCACAGCAAGCACTGATGCAAAATACTGATTTAGTATCTCCCCAACTCCTGCTGCTCCACACATAGGCCGCCTTGCTGATCTTTGAGGGGCCCTGTTCTCTCCCTAGTTACTCTTTTTGTTCCTAATGTATTGATAAAATCCCTTTGGATTCTCCTTAACCCTATTTGCCAAAGCTATCTCATGTCCCCTTTTTGCTCTCCTGATTTCTCTCTTAAGTATACTCCTACTGCCTTCATACTCATCTAAGGATTCTCTGATCTCTCCTATCTATACCTGACATATCCTTTGTTCTTCTTCTTCAGTAAAGTGTTCGATAAGTTCCCCATGTGAGACCAGTTAGCAAGGTTAGATCTCAAGGTATATAGGGAGAACTAACCATTTGGATACAGAACTGGCTCGAAGGTAGAAGACAGAGGGTGGTATGGAGGGTTTCTTTTCAGACTGGAGGCCTGTGACCAGTGAAGTGCCATAAGGATCGGTGTTGGGTCTACTACTTTTGGTCAATTATATAAATGATTTGGATGTGAACATAGGAGGTATAGTTAGTAAGTTTGTAGATGACACCAAAATTGTAAGTGTAGCAGACAGCAAAGAAGGTTACCTCAGATTACAACGGGATCTTGATCAGATAGGCCAATGGTCTGATGAGTGGCAGATGGAATTTAATTTACATAAATGCAAGGTGCTTCAATTTGGAGAAGCAAATCTTGGCAGGACTTATACACTTAATGTTAAGGTCCTAGGGAGTGTTGCTGAACAAAGAGACTTGGAGTGCAGTTCTTAGTTTCTTGGAAGGAGATTCACAGGTAGATAAGATAGTGAAGAAGGCGTTTGGTATGCTTTCCTTTCTTGGTCAGGGCATTGAGTATAGGAGTTGGGAGCTGTAGGACATTGGTTAGGCCACTTTCGGAATATTGCGTGCAATTCTGGTCTCCTTCCTATCGGAAGGATGTTGTGAAATCTGAAAGGGTTCAGAAAAGATTTACAAGAATGTTGCCTGTATTGGAGAATTAGAGCTATAGGGAGAGGTTGAATACGCTAGGGATGTTTTCCTGGAGCGTCAGAGAGAGCGTTGACCTTGTAGAGGTTTATAAAATCATGAGGGGCATGGATTGGATAAATAAACATAGTCTTTTCCCTTGGGTCGGTGAGTCCAAAACTAGAGGGCATAGGTTTAGGGTGAGAAGGGAAAGATATAAAAGGGACCTAAGGGGCAACATTTTCACATAGAGGGTGGTGCATGTATGGAATAAGCTGCCAGAGGAAGTGGTGGAGGCTGGTACAATTGCAACATTTAAAAGGCATTGGATGGGTATATGAATAGGAGAGGTTGAGAGAGATATGGGCCAAGTGCTGGGACATTAGGTTAGGATATCTGGTCGGCATGGATGAATGGACCGAAGGGTCTGTTTCCATGTTGTACATCTCTATAACTCTATGACTCTAAAATAAACATGTGACTAAATGGTCACTTGGTTCTCATGGCCTTTTCAGTGACCGCAGAACCTGCCTTCACCAAATTTCACTTTGGACTCCAAACCTTAAGATTGTGCAAGACTAGGCTACACAGAGAACTTATATTGGGGAACCTTTACGGACTAAGGGAACAACTTTGATTCCGGTCTATGATGAAAAACAAATGGTTCAATTAGCACTGATTGTAGTAAAAGGCTCAGGCCCAATCTTGATGGAGTGAAATTAATTGAGAAAGAGTCACCTAGATATGCTGAACATTTTCAATCAGAAAATGGCTGCCTGAATAAAGTCCTAATCAAATACCTGTACGTTTTTCAGGAAGATGTAAGGACTACCAAAGGAGCCAAGGCTGCCTTGCATGTTGACCAGGAAGCAATTCCAAGATTCTGTAAGACATGCCCATTTTCATTTGCCTTCTGGGCAAAAGTAGAGGCAGAAATCAGGCAATTGTTAAGCTGAGGAATCGTCAAACTAGCCCAATTTGTGGAATGGGAAGCATCAATTAGATAGAATTCCTACAGTTTGGAAGCAGGCCAATCAGCCCATGAGTCATCATCAACCCTCCCAACAACATCCCACCCAAACCCATCCCCCTACACTACAATCCTGCACTTGTCATGGCAAATCCACCTAGCCTGCATATCCCTGGATTTTATGGGCTAATCCACCTAACCTGCATATTTTTGGACTGTGGGAAAACCCGAGTACCCGGAGGAAAACCACACAGATATTGGGAGAGTAGTCACCAGAGAGTGGAATTGAACCTTGGTCCCTAACCCTGTGGGGCAGCAGTGCTAACCACTGAGCCAACCCTTATGAAAGCAAACCCTTCACAAGGCTGTCATTGTTAAGCCTGATAGGTTGGTTTGATTTTGTGGGGATTTTAAACAAACGATAAATCGCATTTCGCTGAATAAATGTCCCTGTCAGTCTCCCTGATGTGTTAACTCAGGGAACAGTTTGCCGAGCATCGCAACCAGGCCAGCAGGGGCCGACTGCACCTCCCAGTCACCGCCCGTTTCAATTTCCTTTCTCACTCCCTTTCCGACATGACTATCCTTAGCCTTCTTCATTGCCACAACGAACCACACCACAAGTTGGAGGAACAACACCTCATCTTCTGCCTGGGCAGCATACAGCCCGGAGGACTCAACACTGAGTTCTCCAGGCAAAAGTGATGACTGCAGATGCTGGAAATCAGAGTCTAGATTAGAGTAGGGTTGGAAAAGCACAGCAGGTCAGGAAGCATCAGGGCTTTTGCCCGAAACATCGATTTTCCTGCTCCTCGGATGCTGCCTGACCTACTGAGTTCTCCAGTTTCAAATAACCTCCCTTCCCAATCTCCTGACTCCCTTCCAAGCTCCTCCCCCTCCCTTCTGCTGCTCCCTACCATCAACTGGATTAATTCCTTTCATTGACCTACCAGGTCATACCCTTTACCTGTCTTTACCTATCTCCACTTCACCACCCTGTTCCTGCCACCTACTTTATCTGCAGTTCCCCCTACACCCACCCCCAAACATTGACTTCTCCACTTCCTGATGCTGCCTGTCTACTATGCAATTTTTCAGTGGACAATAGAGAACATTTTACAAAGTCTACCCTAAGTCACCATTTATATTGATAAGAGGGAAGACTAATAATGTGCTCTTAGAAAACTTGGACAAAGTCCTTAGCCATTTCTCCCAGGTGAGAGTAAATGTGTGATCCAGCCACTCCAAGTGACCGCCTTGTGCTACAGAGATGACGAGACCCACTGCAAAATGAAGTGAGGTTATCAAAGGTGTCCCAGTTCCCATGTCTCTACCGGAGTTTAGATATTTCTTTGGGCTTGTGAATTATTTTGGAAAGTTTGCACATAATCAGGCCTCCATACTGGCACCTTTGCATCAACTCATAAAAAAGGATCAACTCTAGAAATGGTTGGGTAGCGAAGCCATAGCTTTCAGGGAAGTGAAGAAACAGCTATCATTTTCTCAGGTATTGGCACACTATGATCTCAAGTAAGATCTGGTATTGACATGCAGTGCCTCCCCGCGAGACATCGAGTTAGCTCATAGATGGCCTAGTGGAGAGGAATGCCCAATAACTTGGTTAATGCAGGGCTTAAATATGCTCAGATAGCAAAGGAGGTCATATTTGGAGTTAAGACGTTCCATCAATGCCTTTACAGATGTACATTTGTAATAATAACAGACCAAAACCCTTGCTAGGTCTACTTAAAGAGGACAAGGCAGTGCCATCATTAGCTTCAGGCTGAATTCAGCGATACACTCTAATATGTGTATATAATTACAAATTGGGACACTGTCTGGGAAGCCAAGTAGCAAATTCAGTTTTTGCTAAAGGGTGACTTAGTGACAGGATACTACTCTCTGAGGAATTATTTCAAAAGATGCTGCCCTTTGATGAGATCTTATTCTTTAGATCTGAGATCCAAATCAAGAGGGCATAAACTTAAGGTGAGAGAGGAAAAAATTAATAAGGGACTAACTAACTTTTTCATGCAGAGTATAGTGCATGTATGAGCTGCCAGAGAAAGTGGTCGAGACGGATACAATTACAACATCTAAAAAGCATCTGTATGGGTATATGAATAGGAAGGGTTTAGAGGGAGATAGACCAAATGCTGGCAAATGGGACTAGGTCACATTGGGCTGTCGGTTTGGCATGGACGACTTGTACTGAAGGGTCTGTTTCTGTGCTGTATGACTTTGTGATTGTGTGACACTCTGAACCAAATATTTCCTTCATGACAAGGAACTATGGAAGACCAGAACAGAAATAACTAGAAGTCTGTTCAGAAGGTTAAAAAAATAAATTGAACTTCCAGAAAAGTTTGAGAGTCTCTTTTATAGCATTTATTTTCATCTTATCCTGCAACACGTGATGTTTAGGAGTTGAGAAAATAGGCATTTGATGCTGGTATAGTTTGGTCCTTGCAATCAAATCAAATGCACTCAAAATTGGCTTTTAGAGATAGGTGAAAATTATACTGCTGTTTCTTAATTCGCTATTAACAACAATAATTTCATTTACATAGAATCTTTAGTAATGGCAATATGCAAGGCACTTTTCAGGTAGTTTGTAAAACAAAACTTAGCATCACGCCACATAAAGAGATATTAAGCAGATAATTAAAAGCTTGATCAGAGGAAGAGTTTAGAGGCCATTTTAAAGCAAAAGGAAAAGTTTGGTAAAGAGGTTTAGCAAGTAATGTCTGGTGCTGAGCAGCAATAAGCATTGTAGCCAATGTTAGAGAAATTAAGATTAGAGACACAGAGAAGGCTTGAATTGGAGGAACACCTAATTTCATGAAAAAGTGCTACTTAAGAAAATTTGAAAGCTGAGAAGATGTGAACCTGTGGAGTATTTTTAAATAAGATGAGAATTTTAAAACTGAGGTGTTACCTGACTGGGATACATAGTAAGTTAGTGAATACATAGGTAATGGGTGAACAAGACTAGAGCAGCAGAGATTTAGATGTTCTCAATTTCCTGTGTGGTGGAAGATGAAAGCTGGAACCAGGGCAGGTCTCCTCTACATTGGGGAAATGAAGTGTAGACTGGGTGACTACTTCGCAGAACATCTACGTTCTGCCTGCAAAAAAGACCCTGAGCTTCCAGTTGCCTAGCACTTTAACACACCACCCTGTTCCAGCCAACATCTCTGTCTCAGGCTTGCTGTGGTGCTCCAGCGAAGCTCAGTGCAAGTTGGATGAACAGCACCTCATTTTCCACTTGGTGACCCTGAAGCCCTGGACTCTAAATCAAGTTCAATAATTTTAGGGCCTGAACTCCCTCATGTCTCAGCACTCTACCACACATACCAGGCCTAAACTCCTGGTTGCGCTTAGTCTACCATTGTACACTACCTATTGTTAGCCACTAACAGCCTCCATTAATAGCTATTCGACCTCACAGCGAGATTGTCATTGCCTCCCTTGTCTGTCCAACTGTTCGTCTCTCTCTTTGGGCTCTACCCCCATCTAAAATTTATTCCTTATCCCCTCCCCACCCTGTCTTCTACATATAAATCAACATTTTCCAAACTACCATCAGTTCTGAGGAAGGGTCACTGGACTCAAATCTTTAATTTCTCTTCACAGATGCTGCTAGACCTGCTGAACTTTTCCAGCAACCTCTGTTTTTGTTAGAGATAGAATAAGGCAGTCATGGTGATGACACAGTCGTGTTGTAGCAAATGGAACCCGGTGGACCTTGTTGACTGAGATTCTTTCTTGTTGTTAACCTGGGCCAAACAGGAAGCCCTGGCTGACCAATGTAAACAGAGGAGTGCCACAGCCAGTGCTACTATGGGGAACAGATGTTTCTCTGAGCAGAATTTGCCTTCTGGTTTTCTTGTTTGTTTTCATGTTTTTGATTTCTCTTTCTCTTTTACTAGAAAAAATAATAAAAGATATATAAATAGAGGAGTTTAGGGGGAAAATATCAGAATATTAGAATATAAAAAAATATAAACAGTGGATTCGTTAACAGATGCAGGCAGTGGGCCATAGAGGGGGTCGGTGTGGCCGATTGCCTGCCCCTCTTTAGCAGTTACGTTCGGGCCCGGGTGTCCCTGGAGAAAGAGCATGCAGTGTCTGCCAACACCCTCGAGGTTTTCAGGGAGGCACCGCGGGGTGTGGAGTGTTCTATTTTCCCCTCCAATTATTACAGTCCAAAGGTGAACCCCTCTGCTAATTAAACCAAATACCCAGAAAAGGTCACCTCATCTCATAATGTTAAAGTATGAGTGACAGAGAACTCCCAACTTCCACTATTTAAATTTTAAAAAATCAATTTATTCTTTAACTCTAAAAGTGAACATTAAACAACAACTGTTCACATCCCTAAGCCTTCTTTCTCTTAAAGGTTTGTTATCTACTTCCAACTCTATCACAATATACTGATCCAATAACCACCCGTATTAAAATTACATCAACTTAATTTTCAAAACCAGCAGTCGTTTCCGGTGTCGTCCTTCTCTGGGTCGTCTTTGGTATTTTGCTGTAAAGATGCTTTATATGATAGAGAGTATTTTTCTCGCAGTTCCTCTGGCAATGGCAGTTGGTTGCTCTCTCCCTGGCTAACTCCCTGGCTTCTTTATACCCCAGGCATTAGATTCGCTCATTGGTTCGATGTTGGCAAAACCAATAAATTCAAATTCGATTGGGTTTTCATCTCTTGGGGCACAATTTAAACTGACTGGTTAAATTTGAACTGTTGTGAAGATATAGCAACCAAAACTCAGGTATTTGTTTCACAGCCAAATGTTACATATTTTCAATTTTCCAGTCACTCTAAGACTGCCAGTCAATCACATGACATGTGCTTTCAAGCTCTCAATGCAAAACAGCTTTCACTCTCTTGTAAAGGTACAGTACACGCCTTCAACTTCAGAACGCAATTCTATTTTGATTCATCCCCTCCCCTCCCCCTCACTTTTTCATTCACATGGGCATTGTCCAATTGGTCTCTGTGTGATACTGATTTCCTAGTCACTTGGGTGTTTCTTTTCTGGTGGCGGAGTGTTAATAAAGTTATTTGTACATATGGTGTTTTCACTGTGTCTCACTAACATGCACATGGTAAGTGTTTGGGAATATAAGCAGTACTGCTGAAGGCAGTAATTTGGGGGTAAGAGAGAAAAAAAAGTTTTTAAAAAAGGTATATAACCAGGAGATGAAAATCTAAAAGAAAACAGAGGATTTAGAATCACATCAGTTAAAAAAAAATGTGTAAACAGGGGATTTAGAATCTCGGCATTTCTCGACTGACTTTGAGCTGGCTGACCACAACCAGTATACTATGCACAAGTAAATAAAGGGTGACTTGGTGACAGGATACCGGCCTCGCTGCAGTTTTTCAGTGTACGTCTTGAAGTTAAATATTGCTCCAAGTTTCCAAATGGTCTGATTTAACATTATACTGTTGCCAGGAGAAGGAATGGAGTGAATGGCTAGGGAACCAAATTTGTGGTCATTCTGACAATGACACTGAGCTGTTCTGCAGCCCGCTCTCTGTTATTTCAAATGTGGAGTTCCATTTTCGCTCAGTATGCACTGTATTTGTTTTCAGTAGTTTTATAAATGAGGTTGTTTTACTTCTCCTGCCTCTCTAAGCTTCCAGCTTCAAAATTTTCTGATGAACATGATGATTGGAATCTCAGCCAAAGTGATTCATATATTATATTCATTGCCTAAAGCTTATCGCATTCTGACTTTGACAGTTTACTTAACCTCAAAATGCAGAGCATATATGTCTACTTGATGTGATGTAATGCATTGCAATGGACTATATTTTTCTTTCGTAATCTTAATTGATATAGTAAATGCTTCTGAGATAGCAAGAACATCTATTATGTTACCAGTGTTTGATTTACAATCAACTCTGTCCAAATAAAGCTCATGTCCTTAAACTGGTGGAATACACATGGCATTGAATTCAGCCAGCAAAACTAACTGGTAAAAAGGAAGGGAATTAAACCGCTCATACACACAAAATCAGCTTTACGATTCATTAAATTTGCTCCCATTACTTTGCTGCTGTCTGCTAAGGTGACTAGTTATTCATCTACATAAAATCAGAGTTTAAAATCATCCAAATTTAGTCTTGTTGAATGAATATTTATAGTTATTTCAGTGTCAGGTTTCCTTCTAGAAACAAAACTGGAGATAGGTGATCATGTGAGAGTCTGACATCTGCAGAAAATGGCAAGGTTCAGGATTAGTTTGCCTTCAGTTTAGTCATAGCTGACATTTCAAAGAGTTGTTGATTTTTCATGTAAGTACTTAGAGAAATATGGCATCTGTCTGCTTATGATACTGTGAAGGCAAGTACTGAGCCAGGCTCTCACCAAGTCATTTTGTGAATCACATTCTCCATGTATATTTAAATTGCCAGTGCAATAGTAAACTGACTGTTTGGGATTGAAGCTCAGTGGACTAGTGTGTTCCACACATGTTGCCATTTAGAATCACAGATGTTATCATGATAAAAGCTGTAACTGCTGCATTTAATTGGACTGTTATGTAGCTTTTAGCTGCCAGACCTTTCAAATCCCGGTGAGTTCCTTCTCAATCATCAGCTGTCTGCTTTTCAAAAATATATACCTGACCGGTCTATCTCTTCAGTTCATCTATGTGTGTATCTATGGATGTTCTGTTTCCTGTCTTTGATTATTTCATTGTATTCTGTTTTGCTGTAATTTTATTTCAAGAATATTTCAGTTTTTGGATGAAAAATTCATAATCCTTATTTAAGCATCTGAAAAAAATGATCTTCAAATAAAAATGGATTGAAACGTATTATGGCTCATCTGGAATGCATGCAATATTCATGTTGCATGGGAAGTTCCAAAAATCTAATCATTGTCATTACTATGCAAATCAGGCCTGCTCAGCCACTCAACATAATCACAGCTGATCTTGGGCTTCACATCCCATCCACTGGCAAGACCCTTTGCCAAAAATTTGCACAAATCTTCCAATGAAAATGTTGCTCACAGATGCCGTCAAACCTGCTGAGTTTCATTAGCAAGTTTTGTTTTTGTTCCTTAACTTTTTCTCTGTTTTAATGAAATCACCTCTTAGTCTTCTAAAGTCGACACACACCATTCTTGACCTTACTAGTTCCATTGGAGGAATTGGGCATTTTGGAGACATGGTCATGATATCCTAAGAGTGATCAGTCATGGCAACCCTAGTCCAGAGTGAAGGAAGTTTGAATGGGTAAGTTCAACTTCACATAATAAGTTAAATATGGTTTGAAAGCAATGAGTAATGATAGAGCTTTATTCATAAAAGATAACTGACCATCAAGTTTACCAGTATTGTGGAAGTGTACAGAGATAAACTGCTCTTAAGCGTTGAACAGTAGTGATACTCCAATTTGTCTGTGGCAGTTGGGTCCTGTGAAATAATCTTTTTTATTGTCTACTCAGAAGTCTTTACCCTTGCTTTTAAGCTTGAACAGATACCTCTATTCTGATTGAAACCTCAGAACATGGTCCTACCTTTGTATCCTAAATAGATAACTGAGCTGTTTTAGGAAGCTAAGCCATTTGTTCAAGATTTTGAGCTGTATATCAAAACATTCTGAACTCTTTCAAAGGTTTGAATATATCCAGCATTATGAATGTTTGGCTATCTTCCAAACCCGCGAGTAGGTGAAGCGTCGTAGTAGGATTTGATACATTTGTTAGAATCTCACTTTTGCATGCTCAGCTGAGATAAAAACCCCACTAATGGATTCATTTTGACAAGTGTGCAGGCAGAATCTGTGGATTTCTTCATTCTGCCAGTTTTATGACTATTTAATATGATTGAGTTTGAATGGCTATATTTTATCCTGACCATTTTGCAACCACTTAAAAACACAATCGTTTTCTGGAAGTGGTACTTGACTTCTTCTATTTGAACATTTTCATGAGTATCTCAAGGATGTCTAAGGTATTTTTCATATGGCTTAAAATTTCTGTGTACAGTGGACTTCGAGTGAATGAACATGGAGTGGTGTGGGAGATATGGCAGCATGATGGATAAATGCGAAGGGAGAGTGGAGAGGGCAAGAAGGTGGAATTGATGTAGGGAAAATGAGAATTAGAAGGCTTAAAGCCATACAACTGAACTGATATGATGTTCCAAGGAATTGAGGCAGAACCTTGAACCTGTCAATTTTGACATCATTTTCCATCTAAGGATTTCTTCCAGAGGTGGTGGCAATGACAGCTTCAGTTCACCTCCACTAGCCATAAAGGTTTGCATTAGGATGTGTGATCATGATATCAGGAAATAGCCCAACTTGTGATTCACACCTTGAAGATGAAAATCCTCACTATAATCTCCCATTATCTTAACATTTGGGATGAACATTATGACAATGTCAAGTTACCTACACTCTAATTCTTATTGAATGTTATATTCCTAGCTAATTGTAATATTGGAGAATTCAGGACCCAGAGTGAAACCTGGGCTAATTGGATCATATAGTTAATTTTTGTATTTGGCTGTGATGGTGGCTTTAGTTACTGAACTTATTCACACAGGCTGCAAAACAAAAGAACACACATTTATTGCATAAAATAAAGTAAGTACAAAGCTATATTCTGTATATACATGTAATCAGTAAAATAAAGTTTCAGTGCAGATCCCCAGCAATATCTAGGAACTGACTTGAAAGAACCACTCTGGATATACTCATACCACATGGTAGTCAGCATTTGGAGATAAAGACTCACTATTACCTCTTGAAGTCTTTAAAATAGGCAATAAGTGATAACTGTGCCTATGGAACTCACTTTTCAAAGTCAAAAAAGTGATGCTGAACAGATGTATTCTTCACAAAGGTATCCCTGATGCAGTTTGGTATCTCTAGGCTAGTATAATACTGGACAGCCGAGAGACAAGGTTGGGTTGCAAGGGTTACAGAGACCCATTTTCCATTATTAGCCATACTTTCTACCAAGCAAGTTTTCAATTTCCTTCCCTTAATAATGGACAACATATTGACTCCCCTGTAAATGCATTTCAAGTCTTTGAAAGATTTCCATTTCCAAGACACTTTTCAAATGAAGTACTCAAAAATTGTCCAAGTAGCCTCCTCTTTCCTTAAGCAAATACTTCTGTATAGGAAATTCATGGACTGATCACAAGCACTTTGAAAGATCAGTGCTATACCAATGTTTGTAATAAAGTAATTTGTCCACTAATGAAACCAATAAATATTTCTGTATTTTGTTTTAAAACAATTTCAGTTATTTTCAACTGAGGTGACTCAAGTGGATGGAGTCAACACTGTAATTAAAAATGGCAAATTTTACTTCACAATCCAAGTGGGTAGAAATTTGAAACGGGAAGCTAATTCAAAACTAATGCAATTTTAGACTTTTTTTGCATTACTTCACTATACGTACTCAAAGCAGAAACTCCATCCCCAGTAATATAACTTCACTTTTCTGGCAAATGGGTCCCTAGTAACCAATCATTGAGTCAGGTAAATCACATTTTTTGCTGTTTAACATATAAATGCTGTTCTGTGTCAACAGCAGTTTTGGCATTGAATTCAGGGATATCAAATTGTTCTGTGCATTTCATATCTAATGTAAACCCATACAAAAGTATGGCTTGTGTCAGAGGTTCCACCATCCAGGACACACAATCACGAAATTTAATGATCCAATTCAGGCTATAATACCAGCAGTTTTTTTATTTGACTTGTTTGCAGCAATACCAGTGGTATTTTGAGTCATAACCATTAATAATGTTTGATTGTAAAAGAAAGACTATATGATAATTAGTTTATTCTGCAAGAGTAGCTAGATCTCATATTGATATTTCACAAAAGTGTAATCCAAAGTAACAAAATTAACGTGGCCTTTGCTTTTCCTCAAGGCAGGACCTGAGCTTCTGAGCAAATTACAGTTGAATAAAGAAGTTCTTGTTAAAGTTTATGGAAAGTTGGTAATAACTGAACATAAGGACATCTAAAATACAGTTTTGATTTAAAATAACTGATTTTTTTCAAAAAAATTATATTCTTTGTACTTTTTGGTAGTTGCATTGTAGAGGAGTGGTTGGCTGAATGATATCATCGATAGACTATTAATCCAAAAACTCAGCTAATGTTCTGGGGGCACAGGTTCAAATCCCACAATGGCAAATGGTGGAATTTGAATTCAAAAATAATCTAGAATTAAGAATCTTCTGGTGAAAATGAAACCATTATCGATTATCAGGGAAAAACCCATTTGGTTCACTAAAGACTTGAATCTGGTGACCCTTCTTCAGAAATAATTATAGCTAGGACAGCTATGCAATCAGCTTGAAAGAATGCTTAACTCCGCTTTCTCTCTACAGATGCTGCCAGACCTGCTGAGTTTTCCCAGCAATTTCTATTTTTGTTCATTGTTTTATTCCATTCAGAGGATATTAGAGTCACATAGCTTAATGACCTTACTACATAATGCTTTCTGTGTTTTAAACAATACCTAGGAGACTTAGTATCTCACACCTAGGGTGGCACGGTGGCTCAATGGTTAGCACTGCTGCCTCATAGCACCAGGGTCACAAGTTCAATTCCAGCCTCGGGCAACTGTCTGTGTGGAGTTTGCACATTCTCCCCATGTCTGCGTGGGTTTCCTCCCACAGTCCAAAGATGTGCAGGTTAGGTGAATTGGCCATGCTAAATTGCCCATAGTGTTAGGTGCATTAGTCAGAGGGAAATGGGTCTGGGTGGGTTACTCTTCAGAGGGTCTTGTTGGGCTGAAGGGTCTGTTTCCACACTGCAGGGAATCTATCTAATCACCTTTTTACAGAATTCATTTTCAGAAGCACAATACAGTGTTAGATTAGAGGGGCAAAAATAAAAATGCAAGGGCAAGATAAAGAAAATAGTTCTCCATTAATAACTTTTACTTGCACATGTGTTGATTCAAAAAGTTCCGGAACACAAAAAAGTTTCATTAACCTCTTTATCTTAGCTTAGCCGGCGAGAGGTCTGGAGTCAATACCAGGGTAACAGTAAAGCTGTCACTTCATGGATTCTTGTCAGACTTCTGTGGGTAGCATGAAAGCAGTACAGTTTATAGCCCTCATATCTTTCAACCCAAACTTTTCACGAGTCTTAAACAGATAAGCAGTGCAGTCAACAATGATCCATTGAGTAGAATAAGCAGCCCAAACACCAGCTGCAGCCTTCAGCTTGTGCAGACAGACACATTTTAAAATTTATGGTACATCGTTGTTTCAACAAAACTTTTAACTGTTGCTTCCCCCAAACTCTGTCATTCCCTCCTTTTGATAATTTCATGACTACACAGAATATTCCTAAGGCCTATAACTATAGCAATTGGATATCAGTGGCTAAAAGCGTCTTAGTATGAGCAAAGAAAGAACACAAACTTGTCCTGCAGGAGTCACCCATACCTTGGTTTGAGTACATGGGAGCACCCCATTTGAATCCATAGTTTGTGCTCCTCAGCAGGAGCATGCCCCCCCCCCCCCCTCCCCGTGATTGCTGTATCTCACCCAAGTCTGGCATACCCATCCTTAGACTGTTTCTAACCAGGTTTTGCTGGGAACCCAATGGATCCAGAAGTCAGGCTGTCTGCTTGGCAGTGGCGTCCACCCGTTCACTGCCTTTATCTATTGCAGGGACGGTGCCGTAAGCAGGTCAATGGGAGGATAATCTAGGATAACATCCCCACTTCTCATCTCTATCAGTATAATCCCCCTCATCAAACAGGGTTGGTATGCCCAACATAGCTCGGGTTCCCGAGTAGAACTTAGATTCTTTTTTCATCGCTGTTGCTTTAACGTTTCCTGTTTATCTTTCTCAGCCTTGGTATCTTTACGCTTTTTCTCCTGTTCCCTTTTTCTCCTTCCATCTATTCATTCGCATTCAACTTTTAACGTCTCCCAGCTTTTGGGAGTTCCATCCGCTGTACATACCTCTATCTGTCTATCACATGCATTATTCGTCCAACTGACCAATAAGGTATCTTTCCATTTACTATTGGTTTTATCCTTCTATTCTTTAATCAATAATTTCCACTTTTGTTTTTCAAACTAGGTTAACTGCCTGTTCACAAGACAACACATTCCAGGTTCCACCCGGGGGCCAAATATTCCTCCCTAATTGTTTGTTAAGTTCAGCACTTAATTTCTGTAAATCATTTTCTTGATCAGGTATTCGCGCACACATGCTGTGAAGAGGAGTCCTCTTTCGAGCTGCATCGAGTTGTTGTGATAATATACTTCCTTGCTCTACTATAAACTAATTTCAACCAGCCATATTAATACTATGGAGTGAGAAATTTACCGAGCCTGCCCTCCTTTTTCTATTATCTCATAATTTCAACCGGCCATATCTGAAGGAGGCAGCTCTCTCAGCCAAATCCATGAGGTAGTGGCGGCCACTTCCCTGAATGGCGTCCCCAGTGCGGACTCTTTATGACAGGAACAAAACAGAATAGTCAGTCACCCCGCAACAACCGAGAGCAACCTTGTAAAAAAAAACCTTCTTACCTTATAATTCTCTTCCGGGTGGTTCATTCGATCCCTTCAAGGTACCAGTCTCGCTGGTCGAGGGGCAGTTCGTCTGTCCGAACACATGGAGTGGTTCCAGGTAAAATACCTCTGGGCGCTCTACCACTCTATTATGCTCGATTCAAACTCTCGGTCACTTATTCAGCCCGGAGAAACATTCCCTATGTTAGGATCCGAGTCATGGCACTAAATGTTGACTTTAAAAGTTCTGGACCATACAAAAGTTTCATTAACATCTTTATTTTAGCTTAGCCGGCGAGCAGTCTGGAGTCAACACCAGAGTAACAGTTACGTTCTCACTTCATGGACTCTCATTGGACCTCTGTGGATAGCATAAAAGCAATATCTCTCAACCTATACTTTTCACATAAGTCATAAACAGACAAACAGTACACTTAATAATGCTCCATTGAATAGAAGAAGCAGCCAAAATCCAGCTGCAGCCTTCAGCTTGTGCAGACAGACACACGTTTTAAAATTTACGGCGCATTGTTGTTTCAGCAAAAAATTAACTATTGCTTTCCCAATACTGTATCACGCGAAACAGGACTACTTATGTTATTGTACTTAACTCATTGATGTGAGACCCCAATCTTGGGTGTAATGAAATATGAAGTTCCACCCTTCTCTGGTTTGCAAATGTACTTAAGATCAGATCTCCCAGAACTTACTTTTCCCATGTTACTTCTAGTCTTCTATGTGTTGTATGATATGTGTATGTTGTACATGTTGTATGATGAATGTTTTGGTCGCTCTATAACACTTGGTTCTTAAGACTGTTAAGGTCCATGTTAACAACGACTTGCTCATTCATTTTGGCTTTTTCTGTCAATCTAAGTAGTGTCTTGATACTTTTGATCTTAGCCATATGTTAAAAGCATCATTCATTTCATATCAAGTGATGCCATTATCTTGAATTCATATTTTACCCATTAGCTTAATACTTATGCTATTTTTGAAAGAAAATGTAATTGTCAAGTTACTACCTTTAAAATTCAGTTAGCTAAGAGAGTGGTGGGGGCATGGAATGCGCTGCCTGTGGGAGTGTCAGAGTCAGAATTATTGGCGACCTTTAAGTGGCAATTGGATAGGTACATGGATGGGTGCTTAAGCTAGGACAAATGTTCGGCACAACATCGTGGGCCGAAGGGCCTGTTCTGTGCTGTATTGCTCTATGTTCTATGTAAGAGTCTCACAAGTGGTGGAATATTGCTATTACTGAGAACACAAAAAAAATGAAGCAACAATAGGCCATTTGACTACTGGAGCCTTCTCTGCTACTTAGCAAGACCTTGGCAGATTTTTTTTTACCTCAGTGCAATTTTTCTGCACTTATATGGCTAGGTAAATTCAGTTTCTAGTTAATGATAACCCCCAGAATATTGTAAATAGAGGATTCATTGTTGGTCATGCCACTGAATATCAAAAAGACAACATATTCTTTCTTACTGGATGTGCTCATTGCTGAGCTACTACGGGTAGTTTGGGAGTTTGCTGAGAGTACGTGAGATGCCCTTTGGAGAGCCGGTGCAGTCTCAATGGGCTGAATGGCATCTATCGGCACTATCAGCTTCAAGGCTTAAGTGGCATGAATATAATACTTACCATTTGTTAGCCCAAACTGGATTTTTATACGCCTTGCTGCATTGGGATGTGAACTGCTTTGATAATGGAAGAGGTATGAATGGTGCTGGACATGGTACAAACCCCAATGTACATCCCCATTTTTGACATTATGATTAAGGGCAGGTCCTTGATGAAGTAGCTAAAGATGGTGAGGCCTAGGAATTACACAAAAGAACTCCTGCAATGATGTCTTCGAGCTGTAATAACTGACCTTCAACAACCTCTACCGTATTCTTTTGAGAAAGTGATGACTGCAGATGCTGGAGATCAGAGTAAAAATGTGTGGTGCTGGAAAAGCACAGCAGGTCAGGCAGCATCCAGGGAGCAGGAAAGTCGATGCTTCGGACATAAGCTGTTCATCAGGAAAGTGGGCTGCACAAGAAGGACTCCAACCAGCGGAGTCCTAATTTTCCCCTAATTTCCATTGACTCTAATTTTGCTAGGACTACTTGATGGTGTGCTCAGTGAAATGTAACCTTGATGTCAAGGGCACTTAATAGGAATTTCAGGAATTTAGCTCTTTTCAGTTTTGAACCAATACTATCAAGAGGTCAGGAGCTCAGTGGCCTTGGTGGAACCCAAATGAGTGTGTCAATGATTTCTGTCCTGGTTGTATGACAAAATTATCTTTTTATTCAAGCCTGTGTTCAAACATGAGAAATATTTCATTCCATTAGTCTATCAATTCAATACCTTTATACCTTTTATTTGACAATGCTTAATACAGTTGTTACGACATGGTGGTTAAGTAAACTGAACACCCAGAAAAGCTCACCTCACCTTATAATCTGTTAAAATATGAGTAACAAAAAAAGTCTCAAAAATCACACAACACCGGGTTATAGTCCAACAGGTTTTATTGGAAGCAGTAGCTTTCGGAGCGCTGCTTCATGAACTACCTGAAGAAGGAGCAGCTCTCCAAAAGCTAGTGCTTCCAATTAAACCTGTTGGACTATAACCCGGTGTTGTGATTTTTAACTTTGTACATCCCAGTCCAACATCGGCATCTCCAAATCATGACTCGGCATTTCAAATCTGGGAAAAAGGTTTTGACTGTCACCTCTATCAATGCCCCTCGTAATTTTATAAACTTCTTTCCTTAGCCTCCAGAGAAAACAACCCCAGTTTGTCCAGTTTCTTTTTATACCTTATATTCTCTAATCCAAGCAGCATCTTTATAAACCTCTTCCGCACTGTCTTCAAAGCCTCCACGTTCTTCCTGTAATGTGGCAACCAGAATCCAACACAATACTCTCAGTAACCTAACCAAAGTTCTTTTAAACTGCAATGTCACTTCTAGACTTTTGTACTCAATGCCCAACCACTAAAGGCAAGCATGCCATATGCCTTCTTTACCACCCTATCTACTTGTGCGGCCACTTTTAGGGAGCTTTGGACTATGTCCCCAAGAACCGTCTGTACGTCAGTGCTATTAAGGGTCCTGTCGTTAACTATATACTTTCACTTAACATTTGATCTCCCAAAGTGCAGTACCTCATACTAGCCCAGATTAATGTCCACAAGGATGGTCACCAACTTTTACAGATGCGCTATTGAAAGCATACTGTCCTGGTGCATAATGGCCTGGTATGGCAACTGCTCTGCCCCGGTCTCTAAGGAGCTACAGAAAGTTGTGTGCACAGCTGCGATCATCACATAAGCCAACCTTCCTTCCATGAACTATATTTACATGGTTTATTGTTGTAGAATGGCTACCAATGTCATCACACCCTGGTAATGCTTTTGTATAACCTTTTCCGTCAGGCAGAAGATACAAAAGCTTGAACGTGCACCAGCAGGTTCAGGAACTGCTTCTTCCCAGCCGTTATTAGACTTCTCTAACTTTTAATAATGCTGATCTTGCTAATGTTGATTTTGCCTAGTGCATGCCCTGTGTGATGTAACCTGTATGCCTCTGTATAAGCTGTTTTTTTCACCGTATCATCTGTATGTCCTTGCTTACGATGATCAGCCTGTACTGCTCATAAACAAAGCTATTCATTTAGGAACACATTTAAGACATTAAATAAATCAAATCAAATCAAATAAATTCCATCTGCCTTTTCTCCAACCATATCCGCAAATGATTTTTTTATGCCAGTGTATCCTTTGACAATCTTCGACATTATCCACAACTCCACTGATCTTTGTGTTGTCCACAAACTTACTAACCCACCCATCTATATTTTCATCCAAGCCATTTATATAAATTACAATCAGCAGAGGTCCCAATATAGATCCCTATGAAACACCACTAGTCATGGACCTCCAGCAAGAAAAACACTCATCACTACCATCTATATTTTATAGGCAAGCCAATTCTGAATCCAGTTGGCCAAATTACAGCGGATCCCATGCATCTTAGTCTTCTTGGTGTGCCTACCATGAGGAACCTTTTTGAAATTTACTAAGATCTAGGTAAACAACATCCACTGCTCTACCCTCATCAATCACTCTTGCCGCCACCTCTTTGTCGTATTTCCCTTCTTGCAACTTTCGATAATCTGCCCACATATCTGTACCTCAATGTACCACCCATTTTACCTCCCCCTCTATCTTGTCTGAAATATCAAAACCCTGGAACAATGAGCAGCCAGTTCTGTCCTTCTTTTAACCACGTCTCTATAATGGCCACAACATCGTAGTTTCATAATATCACTTGCACTGAAATAAACAAACTTCAGCCCATCATCGCCGTTGTGTTCATTAACCTGTCCCTGCCTGTCCTTCCTTTCAGACTTACTGCTCATAACATCTAAATTCTCCTGAATTTTTCCATTGCTGACCTGCTGTTCTGGTTCCCAGCCACCTGCCACTCTTGTCTAAACTCTCCCGAGTAGCACTAGTGAACCTCCCTGCAAGGATATTAGTTCCCCTTCTGTTTAGGTGCAACCTGTCCCTCCTGTTCAGGTCACCCCTGCCCCCTGAAGCGGTCACAATAATCCAAGTGCCTGAAACCCTGCCGACTGCACCAGTTCCTTAGTCATACATTCATCTGTACTGTTTTCCTATTTCTGTACTTGATAGCACATGGCACCAGAGTAATTGAGAGATTACATCCTTTGAGGTCTTGCTCTTTGACTGACTGTCTAGCTCCCTGAATTCTTGGTGCAAAACCTCATTCTTACCTTGTCCATATCATCGGTATCAACATGGACCACAATTTCGATCTCATCGCCTTCCTTTTCAGGATGCCCTAACATCCCTGACTTCAGTACTAGGGAGGTAACATACCTTCCTGGAGTCTTCGGCTACAGAAATGCCTGTCTTCTCCCCGACTAAAGAATCCCCTGTTCTATTGCTCTTCCTTTTCTCTTTCTCTCCCCTCCACCTGTACAGTCCAACCATTTGTGATGCAAGAAGCTTAGCTCTGACAGCATTTCTCTGAGGTACCAGCACACCCATCAGCTTCCAAAATACTGGTTAATGAGCAGGCACCTAGGGGATTCCTGTCTGTTCTTTCTGATCTGTCTGATGGTCACCCATTCCCTTCCTTCCTCTAGTGTGACAACCTCTCTGACACCTTTGTAATCATTAAAAACACAGAAATAGAAAACACACACCGGATCATCAACACCACAGTCACAGGAATCAGATTCACTAGAGAGGAAGAAAAGGACAACCAACTCCCATTCCTAGACGTGATGGTACAGAGAACACCGAACAGAGAATTCACCACAAAGATTTACAGGAAAGCCACACACACAGACCAAGTCCTGAACTATGAAAGCAATCACCCCAACACACACAAAAGAAGTTGCATCAAGACACTGTTCAAAAGGGCCATAACACACTGCAGCACACCAGAACTGCAAAAAAGAGGAAGAAGAACACCTCTACAATGTATTCGCCAAAAACGGCTATCCCCGCAATTTCATCAACAGATGCCTAAGGGAAAGACAACGGAATGAGGACATGCCACAACCCAAAGGACTTAGCCACGTTACCATACATCAAGAACATTTCTGAACTGACAGCCCGACTACTAGGACTCATAACAGCACACAAACCAACAGCCACTCTCAGACGACAACTCACCAGGACGAAGGACCCGATACCCAACATGAGCAAAACCAACGTAGTGTACAAAATCCCATGCAAGGACTGCACAAAACGCTACATAGGACAAACAGGAAGACAGCTAACGATCCGTATCCATGAACACTAACTAGCCACGAAACGACACGACCAGCTATCCTTAGTAGCCATACACTCAGATGACAAACTACATGAGTTTGACTGGGGCAACACTACTATTATAGGACAAGCCAAACAGAGAACAGCCAGGGAATTCCTAGAGGCATGGCACTCATCCACAGATTCTATCAACAAACACATCGACCTGGACCCAATATACCGGCCACTGCAGCAGACAACTGGAACTGACAACTGGAAGCAGCAGAGACAAACCACTATAAATGCCAGAAGAAACAACACAGAAGCGCTTCACAGGAGGCTCCCAAGCACTGAGGATGTCACCTAGACAGGGGACGAAATGTCTGCAACACAAATTCCCAGCTCGGCGAACAGAACCACAACAACGAGCACCTGAGCTACAAATCTTCTCACAAACTTTGAACCTCTCTAAACATGCCATCCACATAACTTTCAACCTCGCAGATGTAGCCTCTATCTGTAGTTTATGACAGTTGATTGTCTAAGCAGTAACTTAAATGAGTTAGTAACATTTTGCAAATCATTCAAACATTGCCTTTTCAGTGAGAAGAAAATCAGAAATGTCATAGGTGGTAATTCTTGCTATGTAGATAAGTTGTTGAATTAATGGTCAGTGAAGAAGGGGGAGAGAGAGAGAGAAAGAATCCTACATTGCTAACTGACACAGCAGTGAATCTGTACAATTATTGCCTTTGTTGTTTGAATTCATATATCACTGGACATCAGAGTGCATCTAGGAAAACTTAACAAACAGCAAAATTCACAACTGATCTTGGAGGAACCTGTTTGGGAGAGATCACAGCACAGAAACAGCTACGTGTATAATTTTAAGCGGAACCTTGCTGTAAATCTACAATAGCAGAGTGGGTTTTTCCTTGGGTATATGTTTTATTGAGATCTGTCTCTTGATTCATTTTTTAAAATAAAAGCTGTAAGCTTTAAGTTAGCTTGGAGCAGTGTTTTGTAGAGCAATAAGAATGCTATTCTCTGGGTCTACAGATTAGAAGGAGCAAACATGGTCTTCAGTAGAGTGATATGCTCTTCTTGTCAGATATGGGATTTTCGAGAGAGTTTATATATTTCTGAGGATTATATCTGCTTTAAATGCCGTTGGTTACAAATCCTATCAGATCGAATGGATCGGTTGGAGCAACAGTTAGAGTCAATGAGGAATTTATAAGAGCAAGGGGGTGTGATGGATGGCAGTTATAGGAAGGGAGAAAAGCTGTAGATATAGTCACATAGATGGGTTAACTCCAGGAAAGTTAGGAGAGGTAGGCAGGTAGTTCAGGATCTTCTATGGCTATCCTCATTTCAAACAAGTATGCTGTTTGGGAAATGTAGGGGGTGATAGATTTTCAGAGGAATGTAGCACGAACAGCCAAGTTTCTGGTATCAAGACGGGTTCTAATGTAATGAGGGGTACATCAGGTTCCAAGCAATCGATTGTGTTAGGGGACTCCCTCGACGTAGAAACAGACAGACAATTCTATGGCCAGCAGCAAAAAATCAGAATGGTGTATTTCCTCCCTGGTGCCAGGATCAAGGATCCCTCGGAGAGGGTGCAGAATGTTCTCAAAGGGGAGAGGGACCAGCAGGAGGTCATTGTACACATTGGAACCAACGACATAGGAAGGGAAAAGGATGAGATTCTGAAGGATAGAAAGGGAGGCAAGAAAGGATGGGGAGTGACATTTTCGTTAAGGGGTAGTGTTAAAGCTGTACTTAGGGAGGACAGTCCCGGAAATACATCGAAGGAAGTTATATGGGTGGAACTGTGATATAAGAAAGGGACGATCACCTTATTGGGATTGTATTGTAGACCCCCTAATAGTTAACGGGAAATTGAGAAACAAATTTGACAGGAGATTTCAGTTATCTGTAAAAATAATAGGGTGATTAGATTAGATTCCCTACAGTATGGGAACAGGCCCTTCAGCCCAACAAGTCTACACCAACCCTCTGAAGAATAACCCACCCAGACCCATTCCCCTACTCTACATTTACCCTGGAATAATGCACCAAACATTACGGGCAATTTAGCATGGCCAATTCGCCGAACTTGCACATCTTTGGACTGTTGTAGGAAACCCGAGCACCTGGAGGAAACCCACGCAGACACTGGGAGAATGTGCAAACTCCACACAGACAGTTGCCCAAGGTGGGAATCAAACCCGGGTTCCTGGTGCTGTGAGGCAGCAGTGCTAAACACTGAGCCACCATGCCACCTTACGTGGTGATTATGGGAGAGGATTTTAACTTTCCAAGCATAGACTGGGACTGCCATAGTGTTAAGGGTTCAGATGGAGAGGAATTTGTGAAGAAAAATTTCTGATTCAGCATGTGGTTGTGCCAACTAGAGAACATGCAAAACTTGACCTGCTGTTGGGAAATAAGGCTAGGAAGGTGACTGTGGTGTCAGTGGGAGAGCACTTTGGGGCCAGCGACCATAATTCTATTAGTTTTAAAATAGAAAATTGAAAAGTATAGTCCAGATATAAAAGCTGAAGTTGTAAATTGGAGGAAGGCTAATTTTGACGGTATTAGGCAAGAACTTTCAAAAGCTGATTGGGGGCAGATATTCGCAGGTAAAGGGACAGCTGGAAAATGGGAAGCCTTCAAAAATGAGATAACAAGAGTCCAGAGAGAGTATATTCCTATTAGGGTGAAAGGAAAGGCTGGTATCTGTAGGGAATGCTGGATGACTATAGAGGATTTGAGGGTTTGGTTAAGAAAAAAAGGTGTTGCCAGGGTTGGAGGATTTGTGTTATAGGGAGAGGCTGAATAGGCTGTTTTCCTTTGAGCATCAGAGACTGAGGGGTGACCTTGTATAGGTTTATAAAATCATGAGGGACATGGATTAGATAAAAGACAAAATCCTTTCCTTGGGGTGGAGGAGTCCAGAACTAGAGGGCATAGGTTTTGAGTGGCAGGGGAAAGATATGAAAGTGACCTAAGGGGCAGCTGCTTCATGCAGAGGAAGGTGCATATCTGGAATGAGCAGCCAAAGGAAGTGGTGGAGGCTGGTACAATTGCAACTTTTAAAAGACACCTGAATGGGTATATGAATAGAATGGGTTTGGAGGTATATGGGCCAAATGCTGGCAAATGGGAGTAGATTGGGTTGGGATATCTGTTCGGCATGGATGAGTTGGATCGAAAGGTCTATTTCCATGCAGTACATCTCTGAAATCCTGTCAGACCCTCAGACTGAACTGATGTTTAATTCACTGTAAACTGCACAGAAACACTCAAACCCTCTGCCATTTTAACTGCCTGGATTTCAGCTTCGTGAAGTTTGGAGTCTCATTCTTAGTTAAATATGAAGAGTCCTTGGATGCAGCAAGTACATCTGCAAGATTTTAATTCTCAGGCCATTACTTTGAAGTAGGACAGGGTTGAGATCACAGGCAGGTGGGAATGCAATTTAGCACTGTGCCTGCCTTCTTGCCAATTTCCTGCCGCAATCCGAGCCATTATCATTGCGGGCAGGTTGAAGTTGAATAGCCTGCCTGCAAGGCAATAGTGTGTATTCGAACAAAGAACATTACAGCGCAAGAACAAGCCCTTCATCCCTCCAAGCTTGCACCAATCTACATCCGCTATCTAAACCTGTCACTTATTTTCCAAAGATCGATTTCCCTCTGCTCACTGCACGTTCATGTATCTGTCTAGAAACATCTTGACACTATCATGCCTGCCTCTACCACCTCCACTGGCAATGCATTCCAGGTACCTGTCACCCTATCGATAAAGAACTTTTCACTCATATTTCCCTTAACCCTTTCCCCTGTCATCTTGAACTCATGACCCCTAGTTATTGAGTCCCCCACTCTGGGAAAAAGCTTCTTGCTATACCTCTCATGATTTTGTAGACCTCAATCAGGTCCCATCCAAGCTCCATCCATACCAGGCAACATCATGGTGAACCTTCTCTATATCCTCTCCAAAGCATCCACATCCTTCTGGTCAGGTGGTGACCAGAACTGTACGCAGTATTCCAAATTTGGCCGAACCAAAGACCTATACAACTGTAACATGACCTGCCAACTCTTGTACTCAGTACCCTGTCTGATGAAGGAATGCATGCCGTATGCTTTCTTGATCACTCTATCGACCTACATTGCCACCTTCAGGGTAAAATGGACCTGAACACCCAGATTTCACTGTGCATCAATTTTCACTAGGACTTTTCCATTTACCATATAGTTTGCTGTCGAATTGAATCTTCAAAAATACATCACCTCGCATTTGCCCGGATTGAACTCCATCTGCCATTCCTTCACCGAATTCTCCAATCTATCTATGTTCTGCTGCATTAACTGACAGTCCCCTTCACTATCTGTTACTTCACCTATCTTAGTGTCATCTACAAACTTGCTAATCAGACCACCTGTACCTTCCTCCGATCATTTATTTAGATCATAAACAACCAGTAGTCCCAACATGGATCCCAGTGGAACACTTAATTTTGAGTTCTCCATATTCTCCACCCTTCCACTACTACTCTCTGACTCCTGTTGCCCAGCCAATTCTCTATCCATCTAGCTGGTGCACCCTGGACCCCATGCGATTTCACTTCCCCCATCAGCCTACCTTGGGGAACCTTATCAAACACCTTACTGAAGTCCACGTATATGACATCTGCAGCCCTTTCCTCACCAATCAACATTGTCACTTCCTCAAAGAATTATATTAAGTTGCTAAGACATGACCATCCCTGCACAAAACCATGCTGCCTATCACTGATAAGCCCACTTTCTTCCAAATGTGAATAAATCCTATCCCTCACTATCTTCTCCATCAGCTTCCCTACTACTGACGCCAGGCTCACTGGTCTATAATTACCTGATTATCCTTGCTACCCTTTTAAAACAAGGGGACAACATTAGTAATTCTCCAGTCCTTCAGTACCTCAGCTGTGTTCAAGGATACTGCAAAGATATCTGTTAAGCACCCAACTATTTACTCTCACCAGACCTGGGGACTTGTCCACCTTAATGTCTTTAGGATACCCAACACTTCCTCCCTCCATATGCCAATTTGACCTAGAGTAATCAAACATCTATCGCTAGCTTCAGCATCCGCCATGTCCCTCTCCTCGGTGAGTGCCGATGCGAAGTACTCATTCAGAATCTCACCCGTTTTCTCTGACTCCATGCATAACTTTCCTCCTTTGTCCTATGGAGCCAATCGTTTCTTTAGTTACCCTTTTGCTCCTTATATGCGAATAAAAGGCTTTGGATTTTCCTTAACCCTGTTTGCTAAAGATATTTTATGACCCCTTTTAGCCCTTTTAATTCCTCGTTTCAGATTGGTCCTACCTTCCCAATATTCTTCCAAAGCTTTGTCTGTTTTCAGTCACCTAGACCTTATGTATGTTTCCTTTTTTCTCTTTACTAGTCTCAATTTCACCTGTCATCCATGGTTCCCTAATCTTGCCCTTTCTATCTTCCATTTTCACAAGGATATGTCTGTCCTGCATTCTAATCAACCTCTCTTTAAAAGCCTCCCACATATCAAATGTGAATTTATCCTCAAACAGCTGCTCCTAATCCACGTTCCCCAGCTCCTGCTGAATTTTTCGATAGTTGGCCACCCCTCAATTTAGCTCTCTTCATTTAGGACTACTCTCGTCTTTGTCCATGAGTGTTCTAAAATTTATGGAATTGTGATTACTATTCCCAAAGTAATCTCCTACTGAAACTTCAAGCACCTAGCCCCTTCCTGAGTTGGACTATGTACATATTGCTCCATAAGACCCTCCTGGATGCTGCTACTTTGTCAGTTATTGTAAGTTAGTCCTCATTCCTATGCTAGTTTTTAGTTGTCAATCATGTTAGCTTGGATTACATCCAAGATAGCATAATGACTTTTGGGCAACTATGAGGTAAAGCGGGCAGGAACTGAGACCATTGAACAAACTTCTTCCTGTGCTACCTAGCCCTTCCAGGGCCCATAGTGGTTGGTAGGATCATAGCTAGGCAGCTATCCTTTTTTTTATGAAATGCACAATCAAAGCTTATTAAATAATGTGTTTTCTTTGCCTCCCTTCCGTGATCTGTCTTCACCTTCAAGTCAAATCCTACCATTTCCTAGGTGGGGTTGCATTCACTGAGTGCTGGAGAGTCTCCCATTGCCCCCCCCCCTAATATCAAGAATCTATTCAAATAGCAAACCCACTCTCTGGCCTTTGATTCACTGGAACATTGAAACTTGGCATTCATGAGTCTAAAACACAGTGGGAGGTTGGGACATGGAACTAGCCTCCATATCGAATTTCTGATCCTTGGTCAAAAATCCAGTCACAATTGAAACATTGCTGGACCTGCCAATGAAATTTGCCAGCAAGCTCGAAAAGATCCAGAAATGTTAGTAGTATTATCTTTGGGTTCTTATTGGGCTGCTAAGTGTTAAAATGGTCCTGTAGTTCTGACATCATAGGGCAGAAAGCAAATAATGCAACTCAGCGAAGGAATAGATCAGAAATTTCATTAAATTTTGACATTTAAATTGGTATCAATTTAATAAATCACTTAAAATTCTGTGTAAGTATTCACTGTTGGAACTGTTCGCTTGAGATGCAAAATATTCTGTAGAACAATTTTAATACTTTCTACTCCTTTGGTACTGCAGCTTTCGTGGAGATGCATTATTGATGAGCTTTTGTCTGGTCTTTTGAAATGAAAAATAACTACCAAATTTTATCTGCACGCCAGTTCACATTTGAATAAAAAAATGATACCAATATTATAAAGCTATGTCAAGCTTTCTGTGGATTATTTAAACACTATTAATTATGAAAATATAATTATACCATGATGCCCAGGAAAGCAAAGTATATTAGGGTATCTCACTATCTCTAGTGGAAAGCACAAAGTCCTGAACATAGACACAACAATACCGAGAGAAAACATAGTGAGACGTTAAAGATTTTTCCTCCTATGCCATTGAATGCTTGGGACGAATTTCATGGGACGTGAATAACATAAGCATTTGCTGTCCACCCGAAACGCCCTTAAGGTGGTTGAGAGATGCCTTGAGCACCAGCAAGCTGTGCTTTAACAAATGACAAGGTTGGACTGTGTTGAAATATATATGATACAAAATAAGATTAGCATTGGAATTCCATCAATCTTGTAATACTTGAAAGCTGATTTCTTTTAATATTTTTATTTACTTAAAATATGTATCAATGGAAAAACAAAAGCAATCATCTTGCTTAAAAAAAGGCTGCAGTTCAAGTGGCTCAGCAACTTCCTCACAAACACCAGAAAGGTTCCATGTGTTCTCAGCCAGCATATTGGACTAGCTAGCTTTAGTGTTGCTCAGTCAGTAACTCAAAAAAATGGTCAGCCTTGATTTTACAGTGCTAAAATGGTATTTACCTGTAAACACTGAGAAAGAACAGCATTTGGTATGTTATATCTCTGTGATGGATTAGGCTACTTGTGCAGGTATTGAATACACGAGGAAGAGATACAGATAGCAACATGTAACCAGTGAACCATATTGCAAAGAGGAATCACCAACTTAAGTATTTGGGTGCAGAAGCAAATTAAGGGTAAAACACAGCTAGAGAGAATAGCCATAAGGAAAGATCATGCTATCACACCTCATTTGATAACCTTTGACTGTGCATTTCATGTACTCCACTTGTTGGATAAATAGTATATTAAGTGGATATACAGTCATAGATGGTACAGTAACTCTTTGATCCAACTAGTCCTTGCTGACCAGATGTCCTAAATTAATCTAGTCCCATTTGCCAGATTTGGCCTATATCTCTCGAAATCCTTCCATTCATGCACCCATTCAGATGCCTTTTAACTGTCGTAAATGTACCAGCCTCCACCACAACCTCAATCCATACATACACCACTGACTATGTGAAAAGGTTGCCCTTGAGGTCTCTTTTAAATCTTTCCCCCCTCACCTTAAACCTATACCCCTCTAGTTTTGGACCCCCCCTATCTGGGGCAAAATACATTAGCTATTCACCCCATCCATGTTCCTCATTACCTTATAAACCTCTATAAGGTCAATCCTCAGCCAATATGGTCTGGGTGAGATGCTCTTCAGAAGGTAGATGGAGACTCAATGAGCTGAATGGTTTCTTACTACACTTTAGGGATTTTAGTAAAAGGAAAAAAAGTACTGGCTGTGTGTGGAAAGGTCAGAGGACTAGACTAATTAGATTGGAGGGGATGATGGTGGCGTGGTAATGAACTGGGTGGGTCTAGAGGCATGTTAAAGGGATATGTATTCAGGACGTACTATGGCACCTGACATTTTGTGATGGACAACAAATGCTGATATGTGGACATCATTGGCAATATCACTAACACAAACAAGTTGTAACAGACATACTGGGCAGAATGGTCTCCATTTTATGATGTCATGGTATAGCAGCACTGTTGGAAAGTTCTTCATTTAAAAGATCTTCCTTGGGCGGCATGGTGGTTCAGTGGTTAGCACTGCTGCCTCATAGCACCAGGGACCAGGTTTGATTCCTGCCTCAGGTATCTATGTGGAGTTTGCACATGTCCACGTGGGTTTCCTCTGGGTGCACCTGTTTCCTCCCACAGTCCAAAGATATGTAGGTCAGGTGAATTAGCCATGCTAATTTTCCCATAGTGTTAGGCGCATTAGTCACGGGTAAGTACAAGGCAGGGGAATGGTTCTGGGTGAGTTGCTGTTTGGAGGGTTGATATGGACTTGTTGGGCTGAAGGGCCTATTTCCATACTCTAGGGTATCTAACCTAATTTTAAAACTAATTCTAAGCATCAGTCTGATATTAGAATACTCTACAGCAATTTCCTTTTATATTTGAAAATATTGTAATTTGTATCAAAACTGTCTAAAGGGAAAGGAAACACAAATAACTCGTTTATGTTCAGATTACATTCAAAAGCTCACTTGAAGCAGCACAGCCTATAACAATCCTCAATAATATTTGATTCCTCATTTCTTATTTAGTTGCAGTTGAATGCCAATTTTTATATATTTGCAGTATATTTTCTACCATCTGGAATGAGAACAGCTGAGACCCATTTTATTGATGTAAGAAATGGAAGATTCAGACTCAAAGAAATAGTAAATAATTAGGTTTTTTTTTATCAAAAATGCAGATTAAAAGTAGATCTTAGTGTACTTAGATATAAATTGTGGCATAGAAACATGTAATTTGACCTAACCTGTCCTCATTGGTTTCTGCCCTGTTTTAAGAGGGTTAGTACTTAGTGAAGAATGTTGTTAAACTAGAAAGGGTACAAAGATATACAAGTATGTTGTCAGGACTGGAACGTCTGCGTTATAAGCAGAGGCTGGGTAGGCTGGGATTTGTTTCCCTAGAGCGTTGGAGGCTGAGGGGTGAGCATTTAGAGGTTTATAGAATCATGGGCATAGATAAAGTGAATTACCAAGACCAGCATGAATTATCAATCCCTAATTAGAGGACAGGTAAGAGCTTACCACATTGCTGTGCGTCTGGAGTCACATATAGGCAAGACGAGGTAAGGATGGCAGTTTCCTTCCCTAAAGAATGTTAGTGAACCAGATGGGTTTTTGCAGCAATCTGTAATTGAGTCATAGTCATCTTAATTGAATTCAAATTCGACCGTCTGACATGGCAGGATTTGAACTCAGGTCCCCAGGTGATTGCCTGCGTCTCTGGATTAATAGGTTAGCAATAATACCACTGGGCCTCACCACCCAGTGCAGGTCCTTGAAATCTTTTAATATTGCATAAATAAATACTATGAAATCAATAGCAAAGCTGTCAACCAAGCAGGGTTCAGGTGTTTCAACAGGACAGTAGATGTCTGGTCACTTCTGAAAACGGGACCCCCGGGAATGGAATCAGCAATCCTGGAATTGAGACTGCTTTGCCATTTTTAGAGTTCTCCTGACTTGATGAAATCCAGTTTAAGTGACTGAAAGCTTGATCAAAAGGTAAGCTTAAAGAAGTATCTTTGAGTAGAAATGTGAGATGGAGTGATGTAGAGAGCCATGTTTCTTCTCATTTTTCCTTCTGCTGTGTGGACCTCTGAGATCTGTGTTCAATAGATTTGTGTGATATGCCCTCCAAGTGGCTGGTAGAGAAGGCATTCCTTATCTTGGGTGTCGAGGCAACAGAAGGTGTGGTTGGCACAGGTGGAGCAACTAAATTAGGAATATGCCACAATGCAGAATTAGAGATGCACAGATATTATAGAGTTGTGCAGCTGGAAGTTATTCCAGAGAAAGGTGATTGAAAACAAGGATCAGAGTTCCAAAATGAAGACATTCACAGGGTTGCTAAAGGAGTGGGTCTTGCTGCAAGTTAAAGCATGAATAGCAGGGTTTGAAGACCTCAACTTTTCAGATGGTAGAATGTGAAGGACCATTCAAGATTGCAGTGGAATGTTTTTGGTTTGTTACCCATGCCACGTGATAGCGAGGCAAGGAATAGGGAGAGATATCAGTTGCAAGGATGGTGCAGGAGGGAGGGTTTCAGGTACTTGGATAATTTGGGCTCATTCTGGGGAAGGTGGGATCTGTATAAACAGGACGGTCTTCATTGGAACTAGAGAGGTACTAATATCCTGGGTGGGAAATTTGCTGGTGCTATTCGGGTGGGTTTAAACTAGCTCAGCAGGGGGATGGGAACCTGAGATGTAGTTGCAGCACACGGGAGGATGAGAGTAGGGAGGACAGGAACAGGATTTCAGGGTCACATAAATGTGCTGGCAGACAGCAAGCTGTTTGAAGTGTGTCTACTTCAACGCCAGAGGTATTCGAAATAAGGTAGATGAGCTTGCAGCATGGATAGGCACCTGGGACTTCGATGTTGTGGCCATTTCGGAAACATGGATAAAGCAGGGTGAGGAATGGATGTTGTAGGTTCCAGGGTTTAGATCTTTCATTAAGAACAAGCAAGGTGGTAAAAGAGGGAGAGGTGTGGCCTTGTTAGTCAAGGATAGTATAACGGTGGCTGAGAGGACTTTTGACGAGGATTTGTCTACTGAGGTAGTGTGGGCTGAGGTAAGAAACAGGAGAAGATAGGTCACATTGATTGGAGTTTTTTATAGGCCTCCGCAGAGTTCTGGGGAGGTGGAAGAGAGGATTTGCAAAACTATTCTGGGGAGGAGTGAAAGGAACAGGGCAGTCATTATGGGGGAATTTAACCCCATAATGATTGGAAATGCTATAAATCTAGATGAAAGCAAATTACTGCGGAAGCTGGAATTTGAAACCAAAAGAGCAAATGCTGGAAAATCTCAGCAGGTCTGGCGGCAGAGAATATAGAACATAGAAAAATACAGCACAGAACCGGCCCTTCGGCCCACGATGTTGTGCCAAACATTTGTCCTAGCTTAAGCACCCATCCATGTATCTATGCAATTGCCGCTTAAAGGTCACCAAAGATTCTGACTCTACCACTCCCACAGGCAGCGCATTCCATGCCCCCACCACTCTCTGGGTAAAGAACCCACCCCTGACATCTCCCCTATACCTTCCACCCTTCACCTTAAATTTATGTCCCCTTGTAACACTCTGTTGTACCTGGGGAAAAAGTTTCTGACTGTCTACTCGATCTATTCCTCTGATCATCTTATAAACCTCTATCAAGTCACCCCTCATCCTTCGCCGTTCCAACGAGAAAAGGCCTAGCACTCTCAACCTATCCTCGTACGACCTATTCTCTATTCCAGGCAACATCCTGGTAAATCTTCTCTGCACCCTCTCCAAAGCTTCCACATCTTTCCTAAAGTGAGGCGACCAGAACTGCACACAGTACTCCAAATGTGGCCTAACCAAAGTCCTGTACAGTTGCAACATCACTTCACGACTCTTGAATTCAATCCCTCTGCTAATACACCATAGGCCTTCTTACAAGCTCTATCCACCTGAGTGGCAACTTTCAAAGATCTATGAACATAGACCCCAAGATCCCTCTGTTCCTCCACCTCACTAAGAACCCTACCGTTAACCCTGTATTCCGCATTCTTATTTGTCTTTCCAAAATGGACAACCTCACACTTGGCAGGGTTGAACTCCATCTGCCACTCCTCAGCCCAGCTCTGCATCATATCTAAGTCTCTTTGCAGCCGACAACAGCCCTCCTCACTATCCACAACTCCACAAATCTTCGTATCATCTGCAAATTTACTGACCCACCCTTCGACTCCCTCATCCAAGTCATTAATAAAAATAACAAACAGCAGAGGACCCAGAACTGATCCCTGCGGAACTCCACTTGTAACTGGGCTCCAGGCTGAATATTTACCATCTACCACCACTCTCTGACTTTGATCGGTTAGCCAGTTTTCTATCCAATTGACCAAATTTCCCTCTATCCCATGCCTCCTGACTTTCCGCATAAGCCTACCATGGGGAACCTTATCAAATGCCTTACTAAAATCCATGTATACTGCATCCACTGCTCTACCCTCATCCACATGCTTGGTCACCTCCTCAAAGAATTCAATCAGACTTGTAAGGCAAGACCTACCCTTCACAAATCCGTGCTGGTTGTCCCTAATCAAGCAGTGCCTTTGCAGATACTCATAAATCCTATCCCTCAGTACCCTTTCCATTACTTTACCTACCACTGAAGTAAGACTAACTGGCCTTTTATTCCCGGGGTTATCCCTATTCCCTTTTTTGAACAGGGGCACAACATTCACCACTCTCCAGTCCCCTGGTACCACCCCCGTTGACAGTGAAGATGAAAAGATCATTGCCAACGGTACTGCAATTTCCTCTCTTGCTTCCCACATAATCCCATCAGGCCCGGGAGACTTGTCTATCCTCAAGTTGTTCAAAATGTCCAACACATCTTCCTTCCTAACAAGTATCTCCTCTAGCTTACCAGTCTGTTTCACACTCTCCTCTTCAACAATACGGTCCCTCTCATTCGTAAATACTGAAGAAAAGTACTCATTCAAGACTTCTCCTATCTCTTCCGACTCAATACACAGTCTCGCACTACTGTCCTTGATCGGACCTACCCTCATTCTCGTCATTCTCATGTTTCTCACATACGCATAAAATGCCTTTGGGTTATCCTTGATCCTATCCGCCAAAGATTTTTCATGCCCTCTCTTAGCTCTCCTAATCCCTTTCTTCAGGTCACTTCTGGCTATCCTGTATCCCTCCACTGCTCTGTCTGAACCCTGTTTCCTCAACCTTATGTAAGCCGCCTCCTTCCTCTTTACAAGACATTCAACCTCCCTCGTCAACCAAGGTTCCCTCACACGACCATTTCTTTCCTGCCTGACAGGTATATACATATCAAGGACACGTCGTATCTGTTCCTTGAAAAAGTTCCACATTTCCATGACATCCTTCCCTGACAGCCTATGCTCCCAACTTATGCTCCTCAGATCCTGTCTTACAGCATCGTAATTACCCTTCCCCAAATTGTAAAACCTACCCAGTTGCACGCACCTATCTCTCTCCATAACCAAGGTGAAAGTCACAGAATTGTGGTCACCATCACCAAAATGTTCACCCACTAACAAGCCCATCACTTGTCCCGGTTCATTACCGAGTACCAAATCCAAAATGGCCTCCCCTCTGGTCGGACAATCTCCATACTGAGTTAGAAAAGCTTCCTGGACACACTGCACAAACACCGCCCCATCCAATCTACTTGATCTAAAGAGCTTCCAATCGATATTTGGGAAGTTGAAATCGCCCATGACTACTACCCTGTGGCTTCTGCACCTTTCCAAAATCTGTTTCCCAATCTGTTTCTCCATATCTCTGCTGCTATTGGGGGGCCTACAGTAAACACCCAACAAGGTGACTGCACCTTTCCTATTTCTGACTTCAGCCCATACTACCTCTAAAGGCAGATCCCCCTCGAACTGCCTTTCTGCAGCCATTATACCATTTCTAATTAGCAACGCCATCCCCCCTCCTTTTTTACCACCCTCCCTAATCCTACTGAAACATCTGTAACCAGGAACCTCCAACAACCATTCCTGTCCCTCTTCTATCCACGTTTCCGTGATGGCCACAACATCGTAGTCCCAGGCATCTGTAAGGAGAGAAAAAAACTGACGTTTCGAATCTAACTGATGCTTTGTCAAAGCTTAAGAAAGGGAGAAATAGGGAGGTATTTATACTCGGCTGAGAGAAGGTGAGTCATGGCTCCAGAAGCAAAGGTAGCAATAAAGAGGTGATAATGACAGTGCATAGAGAGATTATAGGGAGATTAGGAGCTGTGAATGACCAAAACTGAAGCCAATGCTATATGACAAAATATGTGGGGGGTGGGGGAATGGGTGAGGCAGAGGCAAAATGGAGAAGGGGAGCAAAGGGGGAAGAGGAGAGGAAAAAAGTGATGAGAGTGGGGAGCGAGAGAGAGACAATCAAGAAATAAGAGGTACAGAACAGTAAAAAAAAATTAATGAAATAAAATTAAATTACGGCGCAGAATGAAAACAGAGGGGTTGGGATGGGATAATCATCTGATGTTGTTGAATTCAATGTTGAGACCGGCAGGCTGTAACGTGCCTAGTCAGAAGATAAGATGCTGTTCCTCCAGTCTGCGTTGAGCTTCACTGGAACATTGTAGCAGTCCAAGGACAGACATTTAGGCATGGGAGCAGGATTGTGTGTTGAAGTGGCAAGCCACGGGAAGGTCTGGGACCTGATTGCTTACAGACCGAAGGTGCTCAGCAAAGCAATCACCCAGTCGGTGGTTTGTCTCTCCGATATAATCTCTGGATTAGAAACTGGCTTTCTAAAAGGAGGCAGTTTATGGTAGTTGAAAATATTCAGCCTAGAGTCTGGTTACTAATGGTGTGCCACAAGAATCTGTTTTGGGATCGCTACTGTTTGTCATTTTCATAAATTACTTAGACACGGGTAAAGGTGGATGGATTAGTAAATTTGCAGATGATGCTAAAGTCGGTGGAGTAGTGGACAGTTTGGAAGTATGTTACAGGCTGCAGGGGGACTTAGATAAACTGCAAAATTGGGCTGAGATGTTGCAAATGGAGTTCAATGCAGCTAAATGTGAAATGATGCACTTTGGGAAGAATAACAGGAAGACAGAGTACTGGGTCAATGGAACGATTCTTGGTAGTGTGGATGTGCAGAGGGATCTTGGAGTCCATGTACATAGATCCCTGAAAGTTGCCACCCAGGTTGATCGTGCTGTTAAGAAGGCATACAGTGTGTTAGGTTTCATTCATCGAGGGATTGAGTTCCAGAGCCGCAATGTCATGCTGCAACTTTACAAAACGCTGGTGCAGCCACACTTGGAATATTGTGTACAGTTCTGGTTGCCATATTTCAGGAAGGATGTGGAAGCATTGGAAAAGGTGCAGAGGAGATATACCATGATGTTGCCTGGTCTAGAGGGAATGTTTTATGAGGAAAGGCTGTGAGACGTGGGTCTGTTCTCATTGGAAAGAAGGAGGCTAGGAGGGTATTTGATAGAGATATACAAGATGATCAGAGGATTAGATAGGGTTGACAGTGAAAGTCTTTTTCCGAGGATGATGACATCAGCTTGTGCGAGGGGGCATAACTAGAAATTGAGGGGTGATAGATTTAAGGCAGACATTAGAGGCATGTTCTTTACGCAGAGAGTGATAAAGATGTAGAATGCCCTACTAATGTAGTCAACTCAGCCACATTAGGGAGATTTAAACAATCCTTGGATAAACACATGGATGATGATGGGATAGTGTAGGGGGACAAGCTGAGAATAGTTCATGGCGCAACATCGAGGCTGAAGGGCCTGTTCTGCGCTGTATTGTTCTATGCTCTATGACTCATTTGGTTTCGAGGTAAATGAGAGCTTGAGCAGCACATGAGTTGAGAAAGGGCCACACTGAGTGGTGTTACAGAGGAGAAGGGCAACCTTGATGACAGAGTGAATATAATGCCAGAAGCTCATCCCAGGACTGTATGTGAAATCAATGTGACTGACTTAATTTCCAAATGTTCCCAAGGATAATTTTAGAATTGATGACTAACAAACAGAGATTGGAGCAAGGATTGAAGATAAGATGAGTTTTTTCAGTCACTGCCATGTTAAGAAAAATGGTGGCAGGTGAATTTAATTGGGCAGGCATTAAAATAATCATATTCCTGTTTTTGGGATAATAGCAAATTAAATTCTCCCCCCTCACGTGCCATTTGGACATCACATCTCCAGCAAGCGACAAGAAGCATTTGCATCTCATTAATATTCTAACTTATTGGCATTTACTTTGTCATTCCAATTAACTCCTACCCAATTGAAAAATTATGCTTCAGAAATCCAACAGCAAAATCAAGCCTTAACATGCCAAAAATAGAAATTGCTAGAAGAGTGCTGCTGGTCTAGAAGCATCTATGCAGAAAGATCAGAGCGAACGTTTCGGGTCTAGTGACCCTTCTTCAGAACTGTACCTGGTAAATTGTTCTTCTCCCTACAATAGCAGCGGGAGCTGGCAACAACTGCAGACCTCCCTGCACAGATATAAGAGCACGTGAATGAGTGAAGCAGAGTTTACATAGTTTGATGCAAGTATCTGCGTGTTACAGGTTCTCAGTGTCCATGATGTCTCAGTGTCCCAGTAATTTCTCCCCTACTTCTGCCAGCTGTTGGATGAACATCCTTGCCTGCAGCGTATGAGATAGACAACGTTGTCTGAGTTGCATGAGTACCTGCCGCATATATGATGGGAGGTGTCACCTCACGTAATGGTGGTATCCTTGTCGACACTCTGACATGTCTTGCAGCATGGCAGGAACTCGTGCGTCTCAGCCAACGTTGTCTATCTCATACGCTGCAGGGAAGGATGCCCTGAGGCATTGTACATTGGTGAGACCAAGCAATGGATGAATGAACACTGCACAACAAACAGGGATGTTCCCTCCCAGTTGGAGAACACTTCAACGGTCCAGGACATTTAACCTCTGATCTTCAGGTGACTATCCCCTAAGATGGACTTTGGGACAGGCAACAAAGCAAAGTGGCCGAAAAGAGGCTGATAGCCAAGTTTGATAGCCGCGGGGATGGCCTCAACCGGGACCTTGGGTTCATGTCACACTACAGGTGACCCCACTGCGCTATTCATACACAGAGACACAGACACACACAGAGACACAGACACACACACACACACACTCCCTCTCTCTCTCTCTCTCTCTCCCCTACAGACTCATATGCTCATGCAGACCTCCCTCATATACTCACAAATACCATCTCACAGACTTATACCCCTTTACATTCGCACTCGCACAAATACACACACTCTTTCACAGACACTCATAATCCACTGCCCACAAACACACGCACATGCACACACACATGCGTTTGTGGGGGGAGTTTGTACTTGCAGAATTACATTTTAGTTTGCTCAAAAACTGCATGAATCCATGTAAGATTCTGTGAAGCCACTTTTTAGATTAGAATCAACCTGAACATTATGGCACAGACAGTCTCTCAGGGCAGCTCACACCTTAAATGCATTATGTGGGCCGATATGACAGCAATCGTTAAACTTTACTTGAGAATGTATCTTTTAAAAAGGTTCTGCAATTTACATATGAAAGAACTGAAACCAACATGTTCATTCTCAAAGATGAGAGACTTAACAAATAATCCAGGTCTTTTTCAATATATAATTGTAGTTACATCACACTATAAACTTTTGCGATAAATTCTGTGTCTTATGGTCTTACATTCCACAACCAGCTGATGAAGGAGCAGCACTCCGAAAGCTAGTGCTTCCAAATAAACCTGTTGGACTATAACCTGGTATTGTGTGATTTTTAACTTTGTTTTTGCTATGGCACACCTATGGATCATATTTCTGTGAGATGCTGCCTGTCAGGCAACCAGAGCAGTGGTCCATCAGAGCACTCAATAAGCAGTCATCATTTATCATGGATAGGAAAGGCTTCTACTCCTTGAATGTTCAGACACTCTGTGACCACTCCAACCAAACACATGTTATCTAGGGGTCTCAAGATGTTGGCATTCTGGTACACTCATAAGTGCCACATGTTTTAATGCCCTTACAAATTATAGCAATTGTTTGTCAATGATAACTGCTATCATGATTTACATGATTTCTGTCAGGGAACATGAAATGGTGCGGAGAACAAGTACAGGGCCATTATAGACCAGACCATAGGTCAACCGAAGAGGAGTCTCAGATACCTAGACTGGTTAGATGATGCAATGATATACAACCCAAACAGAAAGACCTGAATATTTGTGGTTTAGTACACATCCAACAATGTGGCTCAATGAAAGGGGGCTATTTTGGGATGGGAAGAAATGGAGGAGTGTTAGGTCTCCTCTCAGACAAAACAGATGAACCGTGAAAAGTATTGTCTCAGATGTCTGGATGAATTAGAAAAGCACATGACAATGTCATAGCTCCCTATTTCCAGGGAATTGAGCTACATGAACATGTATCCTTTATTATTCTATTTATTAAGGATTGGCTGGCTGGGAGAGAGCTGCAGGCTTTATTCAACATAACTTATTAACTAGTATGCTACACTCTTGTTCGGAATAAAAGAAAAATTCTTCTATCTGCTTGTGATGTGTTAACTTTGATACAAGAGGCCTCGAGGAGAAAATGAGGACTGCAGATGCTGGAGATCAGAGCTGAAAATGTGTTGCTGGAAAAGCGCAGCAGGTCAGGCAGCATCCAAGGAGCAGGAGAATCGACGTTTCGGGCATAAGCCCTTCTTCAGGAATGAGGCCTCGCTGAGCGATGTTCAAATATGTCCCAAGCAAAGGGAAGCATCTTGTTGTAATGGGGAAAGAATTATGTAAGCACCTAGCAAGGAAATGAGACAGTAACAAATATTAGACCGGTGAAAGTGATTTATTAATTTTCATGTTCTATTCCTATACATTAATGACACCCATGTCACCAGGGTGCTCATTTTATTTTGCTCACCATTCGACCATTATGGACCTGGTATCTGCAGCTGTGTCAGAGACCTTGGATCTTTTTTCACTCACTGGCTGCAAATACATATCAATAATGGGCTCACCGGATTGTGCCCGCAAGCTAAACTCTGTGCTGATGGAAGGTGCAGGTGATGCCTTGCTGATATTTCCCCTGAGTGTTCACAGCCTTTATCCTCAGAGGAGATGGTACTGAAGACGTTCTGTGGTCAGTTGAGTTTTGCTTTCTGTTGATGATTTGTGTTTGTGGAAGGGGAGAGGGAATTATTTGATGAAGAAACACAAGTCCTTGTGCAAAGGAAATTGTGGGAATGTTTGTAAATCTGACAAAAGCAAATAACAATGTTCTTCACTAACTTCCTCGCTTGGTCCTTATCAGTGAGCTGGATTGAGTTTGTTGTCAAAGGATATGAGGATGCAGAGATCTGGAAAATCTCCTCCAGTATGGGCCTTTTTTTTTATTTGCATTCCAACTTGGCTTGCAATGAGAGAGGTAATATGATGGGAATGTGTGCATGAACACTTTACGAGCATGCATCACCCTGCCAGGTGGTGACCTCTCGCCAGCTGATGACTACTTGGAGTTGCATAGTTTAACGACCCAAGGGTTGAGATTGGAGGTAGCAGTGATCCTAGAGTCTCAGCAGGGTTCAGTAGATTGGATTCAGTGAAGAGGGAGTAATTGAGTAAAAGACTCAGTGAAGTTTGGTTGAAGAGGAGTGTGCAGTTTGGATCGAGAGTTGTGTATGTCAGTGGGAGGCAGTGGCTGATTACAATGTGTGTCGAAGAGTGGAGAGGAATTTTGGTGAGTCTTCCATCACCATTGATTATGGGAGAGTTTAAATGAAACCTAAATGAGTAGATAAAATAATTACATTCTTTCAAAGGACTTCATAAACACAGATTTTCATATTTATAAGAGGTTTGCATTTAATTTATATCCTCAGTTATATACTGAATATTGCTTGCTGCTTTAGAATCATAGAGATGTACAGCATGGAAACAGACCCTTCGGTCCAACCCGTCCATGCCGACCAGATATCCCAACCCAATCTAGTCCCACCTGCCAGCATCCGGCCCATATCCCTCCAAACCCTTCCTATTCATATACCCATCCAAATACCTCTTAAATGTTGCAATTGTACCAGCCTCCACCACTTCCTCTGGCAGCTCATTCCATACACGAACCACCCTCTCGTGAAAAGGTTGCCCCTTAGGTCTCTTTTGTATCTTTCCCCTCTCACCCTAAACCTATGCCCTCTAGTTCTGGACTCCCCGACCCCAGGGAAAAGACTTTGTCTATTTATCCTAACCATGCCCCTCATAATTTTGTAAACCTCTATAAGGTCTCCCGTCAGCCTCCGACGCTCCAGGGAAAACAGCCCCAGCCTGTTCAGCCTCTCCCTATAGCTCAAATCCTCCAACTCTGGCCAACATCCTTGTAAATCTTTTCTGAACCCATTCAAGTTTCACAACATCTTTCCGATACAAAGGAGACCAGAATTGCACGCCATGTTCCAACAGTGGCCTAACCAATGTCCTGTACAGCCGCAACATGACCTCCCAACTCCTATACTCAATATTCTGACCAATAAAGGAAATCATACCAAACGCCGCCTTCACTATCCTATCTACCTGCAACTCCACTTTCAAGGAGCTATGAACCTGCACTCCAAGGTTTCTTTGTTCAGCAACACTCCGTAGGACCTTACCATTAAGTGTATAAGTCCCACTAATATTTGCTTTCCCAAAATGCAGCACCTTGCATTTATCTGAATTAAACTCAATCTGCCACTTCTCAGCCCATTGGCCCATCTGGTCCAGATCCTGTTGTAATCTGAGGTAACCCTCTTCGCTGTCCACTACACCTCCAATTTTGGTGTCATCTGCAAACTTACTAACTGTAACTGTTATGCTCGCATCCAAATCATTTATGTAGTTTCAATTTTGATATTCAGGGTGATGTTAATTTTCAAAATATTTTTAATAGGTTCTTTCATAGGACATGGCAAGTTCAACATATGTTGGCCAACTTAGTTGGCCTTGAGAAGGTGCCATTGGGTTAAGTTTGGATCATACTGGAAAGCAGTTTATAAAGCAATGTCATTGTCTTTCCTTGCCTTGCATGCAATCCAGCAAGATCATATTTTGTGTTCAGTTTGGAGTTTATTTTATATTCCATTCATTGAGTTGAGGCCACTTTGGGGATTTGCTGAAAATACATTGGTCTATATTCTTGACAATTACTAAAGGTAAACAAAGGGAAAAGTACTATTTCTACCCCCCTGAAGTTGAATAATTTAGGTAGCCTGAAAACATATGCATTCACTATTGATGATAAAAAGTGTTTTGATTACATGATTCCTTACCATGAAAGATGTCTTTTTCTTTGTGTACTTTGTGTACATCCCATATTAGTACATGTAATATTTTAACACAAGTAGCTATTAATGCAAAGTCTAAAATTGTTTAAGAATATAAGAAATAGTATCTGGAGTTGGTTATCAAGTCTACTCCACCATTAAATCAGATCTCCAACATCAACTCCTCTGTTCTGACCTATTTCCCTATCCCAAAGTGTCCATAAATCTATGAACCTCTGTCTTCAATGTACATAAAAAGGAAATAGATAAATCTTCGTAAAAAGCAATTTTTAAAAAAAGATTGCAAGTAAAGTGTGTGGTACTGAGAGTGGATTAGAACACTGCTACTAGGAATCAGTATGTGCATGACCTTTTTCTGCCCTGAAATCTGTATAAATTGCACAAGTACAGACTATTTAATGTTGTCTACAATGATACATTGATTGAAGTTTGGAGTACCAGAATGCATACCATACAGAATAATAATTGTACATTTTTATTATTAGCATCCTGAAAAATGATTGAAATTAATCCAGAGTGTGTTGCAAAATGTTTTAAAAAGTACTAACGTGTAAAAAGAGAAAACAGTGAAAGATTACTTCCATTAGTTGATACATACTTAACAAGGAATGTAAATTTAGAATTTGTATCAATAGGGTTGAAAAATTATTTCCATGCAAGGGGTCATTGCAATATGGAATATGCAACTTGTGATTGAAATGAAGTCAAGCAGAACATTCTAAAGAAAATTGAACAAATATGTGCAGACAAATAATAAAGAACGAAAGATTAAAAAAATCAAATTCAGCAATCATTCATTAGATATATAAGACCTTAAGACATAGGAGCGGAAGTAAGGCCATTCGGCCCATCGAGTATCATTGATGAAAGAGTGTTCTCTCATAATGAAAGACTAAATGGGTTTATTTTCTGTGGTGTTCAGAAGAATACAAGAATGATCTTATTGAAACATGCAAGACAATTAAGGGGCTTGACAGTAGGAATTGAGACAATGTACCCCCCTTCCCCCATTGAGGAATCTACTGACAACACATGGGCTACATTAGTTCAAGACAGCAGTTCACCATCACCTCTCAAGGACAGGCAATAAATGCTAGCCAGTCAGCGACGCCTATGGGAGAATGAAACAAAAGTGTCTAGGACACTGGGACACAGTTTCAGGTTAAAGGGCCAATCATTTGCAGATAATATGAAGATTGGTAGAGTAGCAGAAAGCATAGGGGACTGTCAAAGAATACAGGAAAATATAGAGAGACCTGGTAAGGTGGGCGGAGAAGTGGCAGATGGAGTTCAATCCAGGCAAATGTGAGGTGATGAATCTAGAGCTAATTATACTGTAAACAGAAAAGCCTTAGGTAAAGTTGATGAGCAAAGAGAGCTGGGAGTTCAGGTCCATTGTACCCTGAAGGTTGCTGCACAGGTAGATAGAGTGGTATGCTTGCATTCATCGGACGGGGTATTGAGTATAAGAGATGGTAGGTCATCTTAAAATTGTACAAGATTTTGGTTTGGCTGTAATTAGAATACTGTGTACAGTTTCGGTTGCCACATTACCAAAAGGCGGTGGACACTTTGAAGAGGATGCAGAGAAGGTATTCGAGAATATTGCCTGGTATGGAAGGTGCTGCTATGAAGAGTACAATTGAGTAGGTTAGGATTGTTTTCATTAGAAAAAAGGAGATTGAGGAGGGACTTTATTGAGGTCCACAAAACCATGAAGGCCATAGACAGGGTGGATAGAGATAAGCTTTTTCCCAGGGTGAGGGATTCAATACTGAGAGGTCATGCGTTCATGATGAGAGGTGAAAAGTTTAAGGGAGATACACATGGAAAGTACTTTATACAGAGGGTGATAGTTGCCTGGAACGCGTTGCCAGCAGAGGTAGTAGAGGCAGCATGGTAGATTCATTTAAGATGCATCGGGACAGATGCATGAGTAGGTGGGGAGCAGAGGTATACAGATGCTTAAGAATTGGGCGAGAGGTTTAGACAGTGGATTTGGGTTGGCTCAGGCTTGGAGGACCGAAGGGCCTGTTCATGGGCTATAAATTTTCTTTATTTTTTTTATTTGGGATTGAGATGATCAATTATTTGAACTGGAAATGCTGTGGATGTTTGGAATTCTCTATCCAAATGCACAGTGGATGTGCAATCTTTGAATATATTTAATCTGAGTTAGACAGATTTTTGGTCTAGCATAGGATCGATGGATATGGGGAGCAGGCAGTGAAAATGTGCTCAAGATGGGCATGATCATATTAAATGGTGGAGTAGGCTCGATAGCATTTTGTTCATGTTTCCTGTGTTCTCATTCCTTCAGTATTGTTCTAAGGAATACTATCTCAAATAGTTAGTTCCTTCTGAAGATTAAGGTAAATCATTTTACAAATCCGTTATTGTTTTCCTTATTTTCTTATTACTGCAACCTAATCTCTGTAGTAATTTATTCTGATGATCTGTTTTGGTGGTTTCTATAATTAGCTTTGTGAGATAATATCAAATTTGAGAAAGAAGCTTGAAGATCTTAACAAAAGACTTTTTTATGGCAGTTACATATACTATAATAACTGTGATGCGCGGATGATTTAACTTAGTCTCATTAAATGTTTATCAGTGACAGATAAAAATAAATAATCGTTTGGTAGTAATTTGTTCCAGATAATGAACTTCCAGAGAAAATGGTGGATGCGGGTACAATTACAAGTAGCAGGTGCACAGTTCTCTGAAAGTGGCTTTTGGCACACTGGCCTGCATCAGTCAGGGCATTGAGTATTGAAGTTGGGAAGTTATGTTACAGTTGTACAGGACATTAGTGAGATTGCACTTGGAGTAATGTGTTTAGTTTTCATCACCTTGCTGTAGGAAGGATGTTATTAAACTGGAAAAAGTGCAGAAGAAATTTACAAGGATGTTGCCAAGACTCAACATTCTGAGTTATAGAGAGAGAGTGGGCAAGCTAGGACTTTATGCTTTACAGCACAGTGGGCTGAGGGGGGGAATCTTATAAAAGTGTATGTCTGTGTCTACCTGTGACTCCACTTTCAGAGAATAGTACACCTGTTACTTTGAGGGGAACTTTGCAGTGCTGGTATTCTCACGCACCTCCTGCTGCCTATTCTTCACGGTGTGAAGGTTAGTTTTAGGAGATTCTGCCCCCTGTCTATTCCAGTAAAAATATTGGAGGTATTTTTGTGAGTTTTGAAAAGATAGAATACTATTCTTGGATATACTCAGCGCTTGTTTGTACATTGTTCATTCATATATTATCATCTGAACAGTACATTACAGTGAAACCTTCACCTGTGTCAAGAAAAGACATTAGGTTTTCAGATATGACTGAATCTGAGAACTACATTAAAATGTTCCCCAAATTAAAATATTCCCTCATTTCACATAAAATGCAAACTTTACATTCTCAGCTTATTTTCTGCTTGCAGTGCAGTGTTAGAACAGCTTCAAAAAACTATTTGAAAGTTGTGATATCAGCAATAGCTCTGTCACAGTTGTGTTGTGGGAAGCAAAGGTTCTGAGTGCCTCAAAAGGGTTTTCTAAATTTCTTTGTGTGCATTCTAACAAAACTTACATTAACAATTGCACCTTGACATGGGACTTGAACCAAGAAGCTTTAGTCCAGATGTCAGGTCCTTACCACTGTGCTATAAGGCCTTTTGGATTCCACCAATAGCTTATTCAACAACCTCGGTAAGGTAATTGCAAAGTAATCTGATGCTTTCTCTCCTGTTTTCCAACACCATAAATGTTTCTGATACAAGAATAGAAATTGCTGGAAAATCTCAGCAGACTTGGCAGCATCTATGGAGAGAAATCAGGGTGCAGATCCAGGGTTCTGAAGAAGAGTCAGTGGACTGAAAATAGTAAGTCTCATTCCTCGCCACAGATACTACCAGACCTGCTGAGGTTTTCCAGCAATTTCTGTTTCTATTTCACATTTCCAGCATCCACAATTCTTTCAGGTTTTCTTTTTCATAAAAGTTTCTACTTCCTTCTTTCCCATTAACAGTTTTTAATAATCTAGCATGGATGACACCTATACTTCCCATCTATCTTTAGTGAGTCTCCCACTATCTCCCACTATATTAATTCAGGCTGTTTTATCAATTTGAATCGAATGAGTTACAAGGAAGCTGATGCATTTATCTTTCTCAATGGTTTGAATAGAGAAAAATAAAAGGACATAAAACGCAAATACTCTAATACTGCTTTAAGGATCTGAAGAGTTACTGATGCTTTTATTGGTCTTATGTTATAATTTTAGCTAAAGAATGTATGAGTGATTAAATTAGATTAGATTCCCTACAGTATGGAAACTGGCCATTTGGCCCCATAAGTCCACACCGACTCTCTGAAGAGTAACCCACCCAGACCCATTCCCCTACCCTATATTTACCCCTGACTAATGCACCTAACACTATGGGCAATTTAGCATGACCAATTCACCTGACCTGCACATCTTTGGATTATGGGAGGAAATCAGAGCACCTGGAGGAAATCCACGCAGACACGGGCAGAATGTGCAAACTCCACACAGACAGTTGTCTGAGGTGGGAATCGAATCTGGGTCCCTGGCACTGAGACAACAGTGCTAACCACTGAGCCATCATACGACCCCATGGCATAGAGTGAAAGTAGGTAAAAAATGATGGATTGCATAATATACCAAATAGAAAAAGCTTGTTTTCTGCTTTTCATTCTATGAGGCTATATGATGGTAAAGCAGGGTGCCATCAGTTGTAGATTCACCTTGAGGTAAAAATGCAACCTGACTTAAGGATAGTAGATTCATTGCATGAAGATGTGTCTGATTACCCACATATGCCTGACTGAAACGCAAGGTGTAAGTGAGTACTGCAGATGCTGGAGTGTAGTGGTGAGTTTTAGGTCTGGTCTGCTCTCGTGTTTGGTGTCATTTTAGTTTTGGGTCTGGTCTGGCTGGTGGGCAGTTGGGTCAGCTCTGAAGGGGGAAAGAGTATTGGGTTAGGTCCAGTGTACATGGGGAAGAGGTGTTGGATGCAAGGCGGATTGTGGCAGATCCCAGAGCTGGGGAGAGGTAGCAGGTCAGGATTGGGGGGTGGACATAGAGGTCTAGGGGAGTGTGTGAGTCAGGTATGGGTCTGATAAGTAGTTACTCTGGAGTTAAACTCTGTATCTAATAGTATTAAGTTTCCATGAATGCCTATCTTAATTAATTTTGCCAGAACCCTTTAAAGCCTCTAATTTAAGTGGAGACTTTCACCTGTTGAGGAATTGCCTAGTGGAAACGTTAATTTCCTAAACATTTTTTTCAGTTTGTTTCATTCACTCATGACGTGTGTGTCGCAGGCTGGCCAGTGTGTATTGCCTGTCCATACTTGTCTTTAAGAAGGTGGTTTGAGCTGCCTTCTTGAATTGCTGCAGTCCACCTTTTGAGGGTTTGAGGGTGGGAATTCCAGGATTTGACCCAGCGACAGGCAAAGAATGGCAAAATATTTTCAAGTCAGGATGGTGAGTGGCTTGGAGGAGAAATTGCAAGTATTGTTCCCATGTAATTGCTGGCCTTGCCAAGAACAAAGAACAAAAAAGTATAGCACAGTAATAAGCCCTTCAGTCATCCTGATGAATTACTCTGTCCCGAAACGTTAAGTCTTCTGCTCCTTGGATGCTGCCAGACCTGCTGTGCTTTTCTAGTAACATACTCTTGACCCTTCAGTCGTCCAAGCCTAGGCCAATCATCATGCCCTACCTGAACCTAATATATCTGCGACATGGTTTGCAAACTCTTGTACTTCATGCCCGGGCTGACGAAGGCAAGCATGCCATATACTTTCTTAATCACCTTGGCCACCTATATTGCCACTTTTTAGGGAACTGTGGACCTGCATGCCCAGCTCCATCTGTATGTTAATGTTCCGAAGGGTTCTGCCATTTATGCTATAATTCATACCTAAATTTGATCCTCCAACATGCATCGCATTTAGAGTCACAGAGTCATAGAGATGTACAGTACAGAAACAGACCCTTCGGTCCAACTCGTCCTTGTCCAAATCAATCCAGTCCCATCTGCCAGCACCCGGTCCACATCCCTCTAAAACCTTCCTATTCATATACCCATCCAGATGCCTTTTAAATGTTTCAATCGTACTAGCCTCCACCACTTCCTATTGCAGCTCATTCCATACACGATCCACCCTCTGCATGAAAAAAATGTCCCTTAGGTCTCTTTTATATCTTTCCCTTCTGACCCTAAACCTATGCCCTCTAGTACTGGATTCCCCCAACCCTGAGAAGAGACTTTGTCTATTTATCCTATCCATGCCCCTGATGATTTTATAAACCTCTATAAGGTCACGCCTCAGCCTCTGGTGCTCCAGGGAAAACAGCCCCAGCCTATTCAACCTCTCCCTATAACTCAAATCCTCCAACCATGGCAACATCCTTGTAAATCTTTTCTGAACCCTTTCAAGTTTCACAATATCCTTCTAATAGGAAGGAGACCAGATTAGCACTCAATATTCCAAAAGTGGCCTAACCAATGTCTTGTACAGCCACAACATGACCTCCCAATTGGTGTACTCAATACTCTGACCAATAAAGAAAAGCATACCAAGCACCACCTTCACTATCCTATCTACTTGCGACTCCACTTTCAAGGAGCTATGAACCTGCACTCCAAGGTCTCTCTGTTCAGCAAAACTCCCTAGGACCATACCATTAAGTGTAGAAGTCCTGCTAAGATTTGCTTTCCCAAAATGTAGCACCTCATATTTATCAAAATTAAACTCCATCTGCCAGTTGATTGGCCCATCTGATCAAGATCCTGTTGTAATATAGAACATAGAAAAGTACAGCACAGAACAGGCCCTTCAGCCTGTTGTGCCAAGGATTATTCCTAACCTAAAATAAAATAACCTAACCTACGTACCCCTCAATTCACTGTTGTCCATGTGCATGTCCAGCAGTCGCTTCAGTGTCCCTCATGACTCTGCTTCTACCACCACAGTCTTCTGTGACTATTTCCATTTCAAACCAATACGCTATTGTGGAAATGGTTTCTCAGGGGAATGTAGCACAAACATCCAGGTTTCTGGTATCGACACTGGCTGTAATGCAATGAGGGGTACGTCAAGTTCCAAGAGATCAATTGTGTTAGGAGACTCTCTAGTCCGAGGCACAGATAGACGTTTCTATGGCCAGCAGCAAAAAATCAGAATGGTGTGTTGCCTCCCTGGCGCCAGGATCAAGGATGTCTCAGAGAGGGTGCAGAATGTTCTCAAGGGGGAGAGCGACCAGCAGGAGGTCATTGTACACATTGGAACCAATGACATAGGAAGGCAAAAGGATGAGATTCTGACAGGACAATATAGAGCGTTAGGCAGGAATTTAAAAAGGCGATCCTCAAGAGTAGTAATATTTGGATTACTCTTGGTGCTGCAAGCTTGTGAGGGTAGGAATAAGAGGATAGTGCAGATGAATGCATGTCTGAGGAGCTGGTGTATGGGAGAAGGATTCAAATTTTTGGATCTTTGGAATCTCTTCTGGGATAGAAGTGACCCGTACAAGAAGGACAGATTGCACCTGAATTGGAAGGGGACTAATATGTTGGCAGGGAGATTTGCTAGAGCTGCTCAGGAGGATTTAAAGTATAAGGTGGAGGGGTGAGACCCAGGGGGATACTGAGGAAAGAGATCAATCTGAGACTGGTACAGTTGAGGAGAAAAAACGAGTCAAACAGTCAGGGCAGGCAGGACAAAGCAGAGAACAAGGTAGGACTGATATATTAAACTGCATTTACTCAAGAGAGAAATCAGGAGGGCAAAAAGGGGACATGAGATAGCTTTGGCAAATAGAGTTAAAGAGATTCCAAATTTTACAAATACATTAAGGATAAAAGGGTAATAGGGAGAGAATAGGGCCCCTCAAAGATCAGCAAGGCAGCCTTTGTGTGGAAACGCAGGAGAGGGGGAGATAATAAATGAGTCTTTTGTATCAGTGTTTACTGTGGAGAAGGACATGGAAGGTATAGAATGTAGGAAATACGTGGTGATTTGTCTGGATTAAACTCCATCTCCCATTTCTGTGTCCAAGTAGCCAATCTATCTATATCCTGTTGTTTCCTTTCAAAATTGTTGGCACTATCAGCAACTCCACTGTGCCATCTGCAAACTTACCAATCAGTCCATCCACATTTCCTCCAGATCATTTATATACTACAACCAACAGAGGACCTAAGACTGATCCCTGTGGAACACCACTAGTTTCCATTCTGAAAAAACATCCTTCCACCGCTACCCTCTGTCCTCTATGATGAAGTCAGTTTTGGAGGGTTCTAAGAAAATTTATTTAGCATGGTTAATTAACAGTTTTGCCACAGGCAACTGTCAGTGTGGGTTTCCTGTTGGTGCCCTGTCTTCCTCCCACAGTCCAAAGATGTGTAGTTTGGGTGAATTAGCCAGGAGAAATGTAGGGTTATTTGGATAGGATGGGGGGGAGGGATGGGTGGATCCAGGTGGGATGACCTTAAAAGGGTTGGTGTGTTACTCAATGGGCAGAATGGATTGCTTCCACACTGTAGGGATTCTGTAGTTAATCAACCTCATTAACTACTCACCTTTGTTGTGTGCTACATTGATGATACCACAGGATCCTGATGTGCACATCCCATTAATGATGGAATCTCGACTGTCTGGCCAATGAAACATCTGGCTGGGTGTGCACACTCATAAAGTGTACAGGCTAATATCAAGCTGTTTTGTTACACTGTGCAGCATGCTACCAATAGTGTTTCATGCTTTAAATGATTCCACAACAGGATGGAGAATAAGGTACGTGTTGCACTTGTTTGACTTCATTGTCTTGCTGCTGGTTGTTGTCACTGAATATTACCTCACAATTATCATCGTTAATGTGACTTACCCCACACTCTGTCTGCATGACTGGTCTGAACTAGTTTCTGTTTGGTGAGTAGTAATCAGAAGAAGGTACTTTCACCCTTGTTAACCTTAGTCCATGAGATTTCATGAGGTGTGGAGTCCATGCTGATGATTCACAGACTATCTTTATCCTGACTGTATAACACTGTGCTGCTACCTCTGCTAAGTCTATCCTGCCATTGGGACTGCACATTCCCTTGGATAGTGATTAGGATATCTGGAACACTGCCTGTAAGTTATGATTATTGTGGTTGTATTCACCGAGCTGGGAATTTGTGTTGCAGACGTTTCGTCCCCTGTCTAGGTGACATCCTCAGTGCTTGGGAGCCTCCTGTGAAGCGCTTCTGTGATCTTTCCTCCGGCATTTGTAGTGGTTTGAATCTGCCGCTTCCAGTTGTCAGTTTCCAGCTGTCCGCTGCAGTGGTCGATGCATTGGGTTCAGGTCGATGTGCTTATTGATTGAATCTATGGATGAGTGCCATATCAATCAATACCATTCAATCAATAATCACAGATTCAATCAATAAGCACATCGACCTGGACCCAATATACTGACCACTGCAACGGACAGCTGGAACTGACAACCGGAAGTGGCAGATTCAAACCACTACAAATGCTGGAGGAAAGATCACAGAAGCGCTTCACAGGAGGCTCCCAAGCACTGAGGATGTCACCTAGACAGGGGACGAAACGTCTGCAGTTCGGCGAACACAACCACAACAAGCACCCGAGCTACAAATCTTCTCACAAACTTTGAGTTATGATTATGACTGTATAACTGTTTCAGGATGTTGGCTGACTTGTTTGTGGGGCAGATGTACCAATTTTAAAACTCACCCCCACTTGTTGAGAAGGAGGACTTTGTAGTTTTAATTAGACTAGGTTTACCACTCTGGTTTCCAATCCCAAGGTCGATGCCAGGTGGTCCATCCAGGTTTATTCCTTTCCTTAGGCTTTGTAGACTTAGATAAGTGGAGTCTGACATGTTGAGTTTTTCCTGCAGTTTCTTTTTATGTTTCTGATTTCTAGCATTCATAGCTCTTCACTTTTTTTCCCTTAAAACCTACCTGTTTGACCAAGCTCTTGTTCATCTGTCTTTACCGCTCCTCCCTTGTCTGGGTAAAATGTTTTGTCCAATAATGCTTCTCTGAAGTGCTTTGGATATTTTCCCATAGTAATGGAGCTATATAAATGTGTTTTTTTTAATCCTGCCCTGCATGTATAAAAGGAATTTTAGCCTAGTGAAATGTTATAAGGATGTGCATGCTAGGATTGATTAGTATGAATAATTTTCAAATGATTAGATACCCTCTAGTATGGAAACATTTGGCACAAGTCCACACTAACCCTCCGAAAGTGTGACCCATCCAGACTCATTTCCCTATACTATATTTACCCATGACTAATGTACCTAACACTATGGGCAATTTAGCATGACCAATTCACTTGGCCTGCACATCTTTGGATTGTGGGAGGAAACCAGAGCACCTGGAGGAAACCCACACAGACACAGAGAGAATGTGCAAACTCTACACAGGCAGTCACCCGAGGTGGGAATTGAATCCAGGTCCCTGGCACTTTGAGGCAGCAGTACTAACCTTGGAGCCACTGTGCTGCCCATGATAGTACAAGAATTGAACAAAATAATAATTGGCTCAGTGGTTAGCACTGCTGCCTCACAGCACCAGGGACCTGGGTTCAATTCCTGCCTCAGGCAACTGTTTGTGTGGAGTTTGCACATTTTACCAGTGTCTGCGTGGGTTTCCTCTGAGTGCTCTGGTTTCCTCCCACAGTCCAAAGATGTGCAGTTAAGGTGAATTGGCCATGCTAAATTGCCCATAGTGTTAGGTGCATTAGTCACGGGTAAATGTAGGGGAATGGGTCTGGGTGGGTTGCTCTTCGGAGGGTCGGTGTGGACTTGTTGGGCTGAAGGGGCTGGTTCCACACTGTAGGGAATCTAACCTAATCAATAATGTGGATATCAGCAAGCTCAGAGTGGTACAGTGGCATCAGAAGAATGTAAAGTGAACTGTGCCACAATGATTGGATGAGAGTGAGAAGATCTGCATAATCTGGCATCATCTGCTGTATAATCCTACAAGTGTTTGTGATATTTCTGGCACTCATCTCCTCTCCCTATATGTTCCAGGCAGAATTTCAGGTAATATTCCTTCTGCCATGGGGAACATAGATATTCCTCCTTCTGTCAATCCTCTGACCCAGAATTTGTAACCAACAGTATGCATTCACAATTTCCAACTTCAGACTGTCTTTGAATGGCTTCAGGTAGGTATATTTTTCCCATTACACTGAAATTAATAACTGAAACTAATGTGGGCATTTCTAGTACTGTTAGTGGTGATCACAACCTATCCCCAGCCTGTTGATGGTTCTTCTTCTGAAAACAGGTTGCAACCACAAAGCAGAAGCCATAACCTCGATCTCTCAAAGAGAGTTTGATATTGAATTTGAGAATGGGGAACCTTTATGCAATTTTTGGTCCTCCTGTTCTTTACTGTTGTTTATTGTGAAGGTAGTGTATCTTCAAAATTGACATATACACAGATAGTGAAACGGTTCCGACAATTATAGTGGATGTAAGTACTGGAAATCCATAGTAAGATTATATTATATTACGTACAGTGTGGAAACAGACCCTTCGGACCAACAAGTCCACACTGACCTGCCGAAGCACAACTCACCCAGATCCATTCCCCTACATTTACCCCTTCACCTAATACTGCGGGCAATTTAGCATGGCTAATTCACCTACCCTGCACATTTTTGGACTGTGGGAGGAAACCGGAGCACCCGGAGGAAACCCGCGCAGACACGGGGAGAATGTGCAAACTCTACACAGTCAGTCACCTGAGGCGGGAATTGAACCTGGGTCTCTGGCGCTGTGAGGCACCAGTGCTAACCACTGTGCCGCACACGTACAGCAACAATAACTGTCAGAATAAAACTGTTGCAGAATATGTTAGACCATAAGACATACAAGCAGAAATTAGGCCATTCATCCCATCAAATCTGCTCTGGCATTCAATCATGGCTGCTAAGTTTCTCAACCCCATTCTCCCGCTTTCTCACCATAACTTTTGATCCTCTTGACAGTCAAGGGCCTATCTATCTCTGTTTTAAATATACTCAATGACCTGGCCTCCACAGTATTCTGTGGCAGTGAATTCCCTAGATTCACCACTCTTTGGCTGAAGATGTTTCCCCATATCTCCATGACACTTCAATTATGTTTTTGTTGAAGAATTGTGCAGTTGGGAACATTGTTCTGTATTCAAGTTTTCTTTTAAAAACTCACCTTTCAATGAAACAACCTGATTTTTTTTTTCATATTGTACTTTGGAGTGAAGGTGTTTTCTGCAAAGATAAAGTTGCTCTCATCCCACACTCTCATCAGTGACAAATGATAGTGAGTTTAACCTGATGATCACTATGCCTCAAGCAAGGGGCAAAATTTAAGAAAGCAAGACCTTCACGGTGACTTCGCCTGTTAGAAGAATTTAACTTGTGCTGTTGGCATTACTCTCCATCAGAGACTCGTTGTCCAACCAACTGAACTACGTGACCCCAATAGATGCTGCAAACTATTATATACCTCTCTCCACTACATATTGTGAGGGGTAGAATAATTCAGTGCACAGCTAACCAATATTACATACTTTTATTACTTGCATTTAAGGTAGTTTAAACTTGTTGCTGTGATTGAGTACAATGATAGAATTGTGTATTTATTCCATAAGCGTATAAATTGTAGCCTTAACAAGTAACACAGTCATACCCTCTTTTAATTTAAAAAAAAATGAATACTATTCATATAAATCAAAATGGTGCTAGTCTAGACTTCTGTGCACCTCCCATGCAGAATGTTTTAGTTATGGAATGAGTTTAAAGATGGTGGGATTAGGAGTTTGCTTTCATGCTCAACATGTATATCTGTGCAATAAAGGCAACTAAACGTACAATGAAAATTATATTTGAACATGTTGTCAAGCTCACAGTGAGCTGTGCAGTAGACTTTCTTAGTACTTCAATATTGTCCAGAAAATATAACACAAATTATTTTGAGCCCAAAATTAAATTTTGATTAACAATGACCGAAGGGTGTAAGTGCATCACTCGGGGAACAGAAGTCTTCAAGAGAAATGTATTGTTCTTGTCGCTTGAAACACCCCCTCACGTAATGTAATCACATACTGATTTATTACGGAATAAAACATGATTAATCAGTAATAGAAACAGGCTGGAGGGAATTCTGATTTATTACTGTTTTTTTGTAACGATATTTCTGTTTCTATGTTTGAACAAATGAATAATGAGGAAGAAACATTGATAAATATCCTCCCATAGAATGTGATGAAATATTTTGCTTAGTTGCAAACCAATAAACTCAGACTTTGAACTGGCCTTCATATCTTTAAGACATGTGTGTTTCAACATTTATAATAAGCAAAAATAGAAAGTGGTGTAAACACTAGTAGGAAAGGCTGCATCTTCCCTGAAAAGCTAATTGTTTCTTCTCCACAGATACAGCCTGACCTACAGAGTAGTTGCAGCATTTTCATTTATTTATTCTAAATTTATAGTACTTTCAATATTTTGCATTTGTATATGTTTTAACATTGATAGCTGCAGTGAATGCACTGATTGATACTATTCTAATATGAATAATATATAAAGTTTCCTACTCTGCTTTTTATAAGTAAGATAGCACAGAGTGGGTTTCGTATGTGTGCATTGTACATTAATCATAATTTTTGCCAAAATTTCTATTCCATGCTTTCTTCCCTGGTGTCTTGGCCAAAACAATTAAGTAGTTAACAATTATCTGTCATCCTCATCTGGCCAAATTGGTACCTTGAATGTGAGGTATAGGAAGACAAGTTCTACTACTTCAGCCAAAACAAGCAAACAGGTCCTTAGATTAAAGTGCTAACTGAAAGATTGATGGTGTAAGATAATTGAGAATCAGTGAATTGATGACAATGCAATGGGCCTTATGAATGACCATGCAAATTTGACCGTCACCGGGGTGAAGGTCATGGGACCAGATTAGCAATGGTCACTTCTGGGTCGATAGCCCATCCTCGAAGATAAAATGGTATCAATCCTGGAGCTCAGGATTTTGGAAGAGCCTGCCTAATAGTGCACTGTGAGGGGAAGTAATGGTTGGGTTTTAGAGTCCATGGAAAGGATAAATAAAAGCAGTGAAAGCTGTCAAACTGCATGCATTCTCTCTTATCTTCCCCAGCAGACAGAAAATTTAGGCAGAGGCCCTTAAGTAGCAGTTAGTTGTCCTTAGTAGATCTAAACTAGACGGGAATGCCTAACGCTTGACTCACCCTCCCCGTATTCTGGAGAAAGCACGGGGTAGAAGGGAATGTGTCAGGCCGGCCGCCACTTAACATTATGTTCTGAGGAAGGGTCATCGGACCCGAAGCATTAACTCTGATTTATCTTCACAGATGCTGGCAGACCTGCTGAGCTTTTGCAGCAACTTCTGTTTTTGTTTCTGATTTACTGTAGTTCTTTCAGTTTTTACTTAATATTATGTGTTTCCTCCAAAACCTTCAAATACGAATGCTATAAAATTCACCCTATAATGTTATTTTGTTGAATTATCAGGAGACATTTGGCAGAAGAAGACCTAACTCCTGGCACTTTTCTAGCATTTAACTATAGGGCAGAATTGGCAGAAATTAAGAAGCAGATTGTATTGTGGCCTTTCCATCTGGGAATGACACGTGGCACAATGAATAAAAGTGAAGGCAGCAACTTCAAAAGGAAGTATAAATTCTGGTTAACTCAAAATTTTATTATATTTAATTCTGTTGACTTTGGTAGGTTATACAATAGGTTGTTTGAAAGATACCAAGGAACAGATTGGAAATAAAAGAAAATAATTTATTTGTGAGGATGTTTGTTGGGACAGAAGTTTAACATACATCTCTTTCATAGATTAGATTAGATTACTTACAGTGTGGAAAAAGGCCCTTCGGCCCAACAAGTCCACACCGACTCGCAACCCATCCAGACCCATTCCCCTACATTTACCCCTTCGCCTAACACTACGGGTAATTTAACTTGGCCAATTCACCTAACCTGCACATTTTTGGACTGTGGGAGGAAACCGGAGCACCCGGAGGAAACCCACGCAGACACGGGGAGAACGTGCAAACTCCACACAGAGAATCGCCTGAGGTGGGAATTGAACCCTGGTCTACGGCGCTGTGAGGCAGCAGTGCTAACCACTGTGCCACCGTGCCACTCTCATTTGAATTAGAATCAGATTCCTCTAATTAACAACCAATCAACTTTGTTTCCTGTTTTTGATCTAACTGATATTACAAATGTTTCATTGTTGTCATTTTCAAAACCACTATTATCATCCTTTCCTGAAAAGTCTGTCCTCAAATCCTCTGTTCTGGCAGATTACTTTGATCCCTGAATTTTAATCTTGTTCCTTTCTCCATTCTGTTGTTGGTGGTAGAACTTCCAGATGTTTCAAACACTACTCTCTGTTGACCCTTCTCTACAACTGGTACTCTTTCCACATATGTAACCACATTTAGAAAACTAGAACAGTACTTCTGCCTTTTTTTTCCAAGTTTTCTTTTTCTCTTTTATACTTAGTTGCTCTTTCTGTCCTCTGTGAAACACTTTAAGCTGTTTCTTGTTGGGGAAGAGGCTGGTAGAAATGTCAAGATAGTTCAAGTTATTGCATCAGTAGCTGTATAATATGATCTTGTGCTAAATGCATGATTAACTCAGACCATAATGTGCAGAAGACCGTGCTAAATGGTATGAAATTGGGACTGAAGAATGTCAGAGTTTGTGCAGTGATTGCAGCTCAGGTGCTAAGTATAAGATTAGAGAACAATGGCAATTAGCTGTACATTAATGACAATGAAAATTTTCCCTTTCGGGAAAAAAATAGCACTGCATTTGTGTACACTGACATTTCCTTGTCTCCATGTAGTGGATGAATTGTCTAAACACCATGCACAGCAGGTTGGTCGAGAAAGTCAGTGGCATTTTTTTGTTCAAACATTTAATTGTATAGAACATGATCATTGCATAAAATACTTTGTAAAAGCCTCATATCTTGCCACTCAACAGGACAATTTACATGAGTACCAATTGAACAAGGAAATCAAAATTTATTCTGTTTGAGAGGAGAGTACCGATTGGTTGGTAAATGGACTTTGATTAGCAGAGGTATTGCCAAAGAGAATGTACCAGTAAATGGTGATTCACAGTTAACTGTCCGACTTTGTTTAAATTTTAAACAGGGCAAGTTGTTTCTGATTATTCAAGGTATTGTCCACAGAAATGAACCAGTGAATGGTTGTCATCTATTTTGGTGAGTTGAAACAGGTACAATGTTTCCGGCTATAAAGAACAGGACCTGTATAACAGTACATGCACTTTCCAACACATGTAAGTGATCCATACTGTGAACACAACTGACAATCCTAAATTTATTATTACCAGAACTCTTTACACCATCAGGATTAACAATGTAAATTGTCAAATTGTGGAATCACATCTACTGTTGGTTACGTTGCAAGTTTTGCAAACTCAAGCTTTGTTGGGTATAGTCAGTACCCTGCTTGTTGCAGACAAGTGAAGGGTTTTTTCAAACATGTGGAATTGGGGAATATATTAAATGCTTCTGTGATGTTCCTATTTTGACTGACCTAATATGGGTTTTGGACAAGTTTTTGGCTACCTAATCTCAAACCAATAATATTCCTATTTTGACTTTGTTGTGTGATAAAATCTCTATTAAAGAATTTAGGCTATCTTTGGTTTTAATAATGTTGAATTGATAGTGTCATGATATTATCAACAGTCTAAAGTTAACTCAGTACCAGAGGATAGCATTTCGAATAGTTTAATCAATGCCATTCCGAGGATCTCATCCCAAATGCAAGTGTTTGGATAAAGTCTGTAGTCAAAGATAGGGATCAAATTTGAGATTATTAGCACATAAGTCCAATGTTCTTTTATAATAATAAAATGAAATAACAAAAAATGAACAGTAACATTATATACCTATATATACTCCTTTCCTATTTTCTTGCCTGCGAGTAAAACCGTTGATGATGTTGTACATTTTAAGATTTGAGTAAAGCTCTTTTATATGGGCGGCACGGTGGCACAGTGGTTAGCACTGCTGCCTCACAGTGCCAGAGACCCGGGTTCAATTCCCGCCTCAGGCGACTGACTGTGTGGAGTTTGCACATTCTCCCCGTGTCTGCGTGGGTTTCCTCCGGGTGCTCCGGTTTCCTCCCACAGTCCAAAGATGTGCAGGTCAGGTGACTTGGCCACGCTAAATTGCCCGTAGTGTTTGGTAAGGGGTAAATGTAGGGGTATGGGTGGGTTGCGATTCAGCGGGGCGGTGTGGACTTGTTGGGCCGAAGGGCCTGTTTCCACACTGTAAGTAATCTAATCTAATATGTTTTGTTGATTGTGCTGTTCAGATTATCATCTACTCTTCGACTATTCACTAGCTAACTCTTAACTAATATTAAATCGGCATTACTCAGTAAGAAGCCAAAAATAACCTATTCTGAAACTTCCTGTATCTTAAAGAAAAGTGTCCCTCGATATCTGGCACTTTAGAGATTATCCTATTTCAAATACCAACATAAGGATGTGTTCCAGTTTTCTGAACCCCGTCAATAGTAAAATCCTGTTCTCGTTGAAATGTGAGCTTGGAAGTGGGAGGGATGTGTAGTGTGCCTGGCAGGTTAACCTGCAATGGGCAGCGTATCACCTTGCTTGGGGAGATGAGAACTGGATAACAGGCATTCTGGATTAGTGGTGCTGGAAGAGCACTGCAGTTCAGGCAGCATCCAAGGAGCAGCGAAATCGACGTTTCGGGCAAAAGCCCTTCATCAGGAAAGCGATCGTACACCCACGCCCTTGCTTCGGACTCCCTTCACCTTTTCCCACTGATCCCCAACCAAGAACCTCATCCCCACAATCTTTTTTCCACAAATCCTGGCTCCTGTATCATCTTGAGATTCCGGGATGCTATTCCGGCACCACTCAGCCTCCTGTATGATGGCACGGAGCACAGGGATTGCTGGTCTGCTTTCTCTGCACGGAACCCTTAGCTAAGAGTTCTTGCCCACTAGTGGCATCGTTATTGGTGTGTGGTTGATAGGTCTTCTTGGAAAAAGCGACGAGTTTTTTTTTGCCTATATTGCTGACAAGACTCTCACAGCCTCAAAATCATTCTACCCAATGTGCATGTGTCGTGCTCCATGTAAAGAGAATTGCTTATAAAACGCAGTGCTGCCTTGCTCATTATGAATTGGGCGGAAACTTCAACACATGAGATTAGTATTTAAAAATATGCATACACTGGAATAATCTGGAGGTCAATTAATGTTTCAATTTCATTGTGTAAATTTAAGTTCCTGTAGTATACAGCAAAGGTCTCTTAGATTTTTAAAATATATATAGTGCAGAACATTGTCTTTTTAAATCGGCAAATATTTTACTTGCAAATCTCAAAAATCATTAATAAACACTGACGTCCACAGGTCATGCTTCATAAACTAATATCCAGCACCTTCGTGAGGCAGTAACTCAGAACGATCTTCGATAGTTACTGTGAGACTAAGCATTGAAACTGTTAGAGAGAGAATATCGGGGTAAAAGTATTTATTTTGCATGAGAAAGCTTGATACGATCTTTGTAAGGCCTGTTAGCATACATAGTCTAATAGGCAGACAAAGACTTTTTTGACAGCTTAAAGTTAAACAAAATAATCTCTTTATTAAAAGACAGGAAACAATAATTAAGGGGCAAAAATAGCAGTGTTGTTAATACATGATTTCCTGTTTGACATTTATCAGGTGCGTAGGTTAACAACACTGTTGAGTTTCTCTTGTACGTTTGCCATATAGAGAATTCTGCGCAGGTGTCGGTCCTTCCTTCACATCCAACACAGACAGGAACATTGGCTGACACCATGTTAGATCTGCGATGCGGTAACATACTCATTCTGTATTCCCTAAATAATGTGACATCACTGAAGCACTGAAATCCCACTTCGTGGCATTGTCTGCTGAATGGACTCTGTGACACCTGGATGCAGGTGATGATACAAGGGCCAGTTTGTTTTGGATTTAAATTGTTTAAGCTATCAGCTATCTACTGTATACAGGATGGCCCTGCTTTTCTGGCATCTTCAAGCAAACATGACAGTATATTTACTTTGTATGCACCAAAGTTGCTCATCTGAAAAGTTATTTTCAAGTCACAGTGGTGAATTCTGAACAGTTGTGTACTGAGAATGTTTTACATACCAAGGCTATTGGATCTACTCTACAGGATAAACGGGCACAACAAAACAATGTTATTTCATCGAACTACTTATAAAAGGGCTATTAAATTCAAAGCATTTCTTAGTCAAAGATCATTGAAGCCCCATTTTTATGGCATTTGCAACTTTCCTCACTTGTTTAATAAGATTCTGATTTGTTCTCTTTTTTACGTACGGCACTTCTGAATGTGATACAGCTTTACAGATTGACCATAATCAACAAAAAAAGAAAGAAGCTTTTGTTATGGACATTGGTTGTATTGTCATGACAACAGCTAGGTTGCTAGGATACCAAAGTAGATTCAAATCACTATTTACAATTGGTGGATATTGGGCAGAGGTCCAGACCCCTTTAATAGTGATCCAAGCCTTTGTGGTTCACTAACTTTTTAGGCGATTGAGATAGTTCAGTACTGTATAATTTGTGAGAACGCAATGTTTAATAAAATTAGGATCTGAAACTCATTAACTTGCCAGCAGATTATATAGTGTTTTAAATGATTAATTATTCATTATTTATTTAAATTCTATATATAGTTTATAAATACGAGTTTTTCTTAGTGTATACAGTCAGTAGAGGAAGTCACTAGGTGGCGCCATTGCTCTTATGATGTAAACGAGCCACGCATCAAAGTTGGTCTCACTCGGAGTAGTATGAACGATTTCTCTTCGGTTATTAGCTTAGTCTAGAATTAGACCCTGGGGAAGAGAGGTCAATATGGGATGCTGGGAGCTGAAAATAAAAACATGAAGGTAACAGAATAAGAAAGTCTAGAGCCAATGCTAGGTTGATACCGAGATAGAGCGATCTGTTGACAAATTCGTCCAAAGCCAGCAAAGATCCACTGAATCATTCAATTTTTCTGAAAGTCGAAAGAATTAAGCACAGAAACGGAATAAGATTGACCAGGTTCTGAGTAAAAGTCATCAACCTGAAACATTAATTTTGTTTCTGTCGCAATGAATGCTGCGTGACATGCTGAGTATTTCCAACTTTTTTTGTTTTTAACTTCATTAGCATGTGATTTGTGATCTATGAGCAGAAGCTCGTCGGCAACTTATCGGTCGGAGCAGGGACATTCCAGTGGCTGTTCCTCTGACCAACTGTCATGACTTTGTTTTGGAATAAGGAGCTTTCACATCTTTCCAGGCCACACAGAAATAATTTGAAACGATAAGTTATTTTGTGAAGGGCCTGCAACTATTCTTGTAAAATCTGCTGATTAGGCCGAATCAGCAACCCGTGGATCAGTAATTCAAAACTTCAGTGCGGCATCAGATCCTGGTGAACGCCCTGGCTGAAAAATACAGAAATTTTGCCACTTACTTCCATAACTGTTTGGAAATAGTAACAGATGGCGTTGGGAGCAGGCATGAGTTAATAGCTCAGAGAACCACCCCAGTTTGCCGATGAGCGCTAAGTTTCCACACAGCATTGGCAATGAGACTGGATATTTGTGTTTTGTTTTATTTGCAGTGCTACCTGTCATGTAGCATTATAGGAGTTTACTTAACTGAAGTATATTGTAAACATAAGAGGTTCAAACGATGCAGCCACTACGATTAAACGGTATCTAGAGGGAATGCAAAGTGGCAGAGTTTCTAGGGAGAAAAGTAATGAATGCAAAATAACCTAAGCTCTCAGTTGTGTTCACATTTACCTTGTGTATTTGTATTGAGGTCACCGATAGATTGTTTGATTGAATTCCTGATTGTGTTCTGAATTTTTTTTTGGAAGGGGGGGGAATCAATCCTATAAAAGGCATGTCATCCAATCACTGCGTTGCACAATCCTGTTTTATGATTCAATGAAGTAGGTTGGTATTAATTTATTATTAATTTGGATAATCTCAAACAGCATTTTGAATAAAATTATACTGTCTTAGGAGGCCAGTAGGCGCGCACAACCATTTTGGTGTCATTTTATCCCTCATTTTTAAAGTGGTGACAGTTTTTAATTAAGTATTACAGATTTCATTGCCCTATGTACCTTGTTCATGTAACCATTCCTCCTGATAGATTTGTAAGGATTGGACTTCAAAAGGAATTCAAAAGGGAATTAGAAGGTTATTTTTTTTAAAAAAGGAACAATCTGCAGGGTTACACTTTATAACCAAGGCAGGAGAATGATACTAAGTGAGATCCTTATTTGGAGAGTCCACAGACATATGGATGGCAAATCTGTCGACCATGTAACTATGGTGAGAATCACATCACATACCATCTCTACCAGATATTGCAAGTCATTCAGAGAGTTTGCTGGGAAGCTCATGAACTGGCTATCTTCCTTTCAATCCCCTGACCATTTGAAGGGCACTATTGGACACTACTGAAGGACAATTGAATGACATTTTATTCAAAATGCTGTTTGAGATTATACAAATTAATAATAAATTAAAGATTACACCCAAAAATCTTCTGACCTGTAAGGGGTAAAACTAAAAAGTGCAATTATCATATGGCATGATTCAGAGCTTACATTACTAATGAACTTAGCATTAAGTTCCTAGATTTTTGGTTTGTATCAAATAAATTTTTGCTGTGCTACAACACTTTCCTGACCTGAAAGACTGAGCTTGAAGCATTGAAAAAAATATTTATAATTTGTAGATTCCATCACCACTGCAGATCTTTTGTTTTCAATTATGTTGGATTAAAACTGTTCAAAAGTAAACTTATAATATTCTTTAGGTTTCATGCTGCATGTTTTATATTCCAGTTTTTTAAAAGAAACTACCTTTGTTAAACAATGCATGGATCAGTTTCAATCATCTGTCACCACTATTTTCAGGTCTTGCAGTGGCAAGTGATAGCAATGTTTATGGTTGCCCTTGGAGAGTTCAGCTATTTCTTCAAGGCGAGCACAAGAGGGTGAAAATATCCCTGATGAAACTAATTTCTTCTCCGTTGCAAAGTGAATTGCTTTACCAAATTCTATATTCTATCATTGTATAGAAATAAATGTTTACAATGCTTGAATAAATTAGCTTTGCAAGAAGCTACAAATTTACTATTGTATACTGAAAGTGAAGATTTCTTAAGTGCATGTCCATCGCCATTTCACCTTCTGCTGATGGTTGTGCTTCAATGGTCATTCTCTATGTTTTGTAGCAGCAAAACAAATAAATTGTGTGTGGGGTTGGAGTGGAAGGGTGTATAAGACTGATTTTTAAGAAAAATTAAATGTGACATAATTTTCTGACAGCCTAATGTGTACAAAGCTATGTTTTTTTAAAAAAAGATATTAAGACTTAATAATCACAGATTTAGATCATTTGTGAGATTTAATTTTTTCTGCATTCTTTGCCAGCCTTTACATGGTAGTGCAATTCATTGATGTGAATAATGGATAGTGAAATACAGATGTAGGTGGCACAGTGAAAAGAATGAGGAAGTAAATTACCAATGAATATTTGAATGCTGGCAAGGAAAGCAATCACCAGTAGATGCCGGTATTGAGATTTATTATCGATAGCTTTCACAACACTTTCATTTAAATTGGTCTGTGAGACATGGAATTTTAGTTTAATTTTGTGGAAGATTTTTTGTAAACCGACTCAGTTTAAATTTGTGAAGATAACAAAAACCACCAATGTTTATCCGGGTGTTCTACTTAGCCTTCATAACTAACAAAGTTTATCTAAAAGCAATTCTTAAAATTGGCAGCTTCCCATCTCCTACAGTGTAGTGGAATTGGCATATCGAAGTATTTAGAGGACAGAGGATGGTAGCCAAGAAACCAAAGCAGCAACAAAAGTATTAGAAAATATTAGAGGTGGTGGGGGTGTTGGACTCAAAAATGGAAAGTCCTTTTAAATATTCTGTTGGATAAATAAGGAGTTAAAGATGAAGGAGATGGGGGTGATGCTTTGAAAAAAAAAATCACTTTCATGACTAAAGCAAAATAATAATGAAATGCTGAAAGATCACAACAGAAAAACCAATGTACAGGTGCAGTATATTATAAAGATTGGAACCAAACAGGCTCCAACTTCAAGACTTGAATGAAATTGCAGCCATTTTGAAATACATTTCTTGTGCTTTTTTGTTTCACTGGCATGTTATGTTGCAATTTCATTGTAGCAACTGGAACTGGGAATGTAACTGATATCTCAGTGTAGAGAGGTGTTGGAGAATTTACTATCATTTTGAATGCATTCACCTCTGAAATGAAGAAGAGACTGGCTCCTGAAATTAAAATAGTTTGGCATTTTGAAGCTAGTGAAAATTTAAGCAAGAGCGAAAAAAATCCAGATTGCCAACAAGAAGCCAAAGGATTTGAATTAAACGGCATGAAACAACGAAGTGGAAATAAAATATTAGGAGGTTGCAAGATATAGAAATAAAATGGAAAAATACCAGTAGTGAGGAAAAAGCAGAGAAAGTGGCACAAGCGGGTCCAGTTACAATTCAAAAGACGTTTGGATAAGTTCGTGAATAGGAAAAGTTTGGAGGGATGTGGACCAAGTACAGACAGGTGGGACTAGTTTAGTTTGCGAACATATTTGGATCGAGGGTCTGTTTCCATGCTGTATGACTCTGACTCTAAAAAGGAATGTAGAATGTGCACAACTTCCACAGATTTAACCTTTTAATTCCAACAAGTAGTTTACAAAGGGGTTGAATTTTTTTCACGTATGGAATTTTGAGAAATTGCTACATGAAAAGGGAGATTAAAGAGAAGAAATGTCTGCAATTTGTTACTGGACTTCTTTCAGGTAATGCAGTTTAATTTTTTCATTTAATTGTGTCCAAAGAAAAGTTTTAACATTTATATTTAAAACTGACATGCCAACATTATTTTAAAAGAAAACTTTGACACAGGTTTAATATGGATCATTAATATACGTCTACTAATATAGTTATAGTTGTATAAGCAAATGCACCTGGTTTATGAACTAAAGCTTAGGTCTTTTATCAACAAAAAGTGAAGATCCAAATTTTACTCTTTCACTTCACTTTCCCTGTCAGATATTTCTGTTAAGCAGCTTATTTGCTATTGCTGTTCTGTTTTTCAGGAGAGGTGTGGACTTTTGAATTTTGAGGTACAGAATTCTACACTGCAGCAAATTTCTTTTATATCACTGTGCACTACTATCTTCCCTACTTTAGCTTGAAACTGCAGTATTTGGTGCCTAGAGAAAGATGATGAGAGTGTGCTCAATATAATGGATACATATTTGTGTTTAGTTTTAATTATTAACCCATTGTAATCTGGAAAATAAGAGTGATCTAAATTTTGCCACTGTGATTACCTTGCAGGAAATGCAAGGTTTTATATTTCATATATTTCAAAGGGTTGATTGCTACAATTAATTGAGAGGAAAAAAAACACACACTGAAGGGTTTTTCTTACTCACTAACACAAAAAAAATATAGAACATATGTTGATATTCCTCCTCCTCTGAAACCTGCTGTAAATAACATATAAATAACATTTTTTAAAATATTTATTTAAATCAGGGTAGTTTACAAAATTGATTAACTTACATCCTTGATGAGCCTTGAACTCCCTTTTTCCCAGATCTTACAGGTGGGTTTAATATCATAAGAAACTGGTGAGAAGAGTTACATATACATTTTTTCCTTTTACAAATTTTAAATGACAGTCGAACATAGGATGATTTGAAAGATTTTAAAGACGCATTGAAGCTTAAATATTGTTTGGACTGTTGAAAGATCCTGGTGCAAGGTTTTGTTGGAATCAGTACTGTGTAATTCATTCATACTCAGTATTGTAAAGTGGTCCTTTTAGGTGTGTCAGTCTCTAACTGCAGTATGTCCACTTGTAATGTTTCATTTCCAGTGAGGCAGAATGAAAATTATACTTCACATTCTCTGGCTGGTTGTTGATGACACGAACATGATCCATAATCATTAATGATCACCAGTGCCCCTTCAATATGATTGGGTTTGTAGTCCACGTAGTATTCCTGCGTGGACATGGCAGCCATCTGATGCATAGTTTGTTGCTGTTTTTGCTTGCGGCGCTGTGTCACAAAGCACTGCCTCAAGTGCCTGAGGCCAGCAGGAAAACATTTCCATGAGACATACAGCACTAACACCACTATCAGAAAGGAGAAAAGCAATGCCATGGTGCCGGTGATTACTTTGTGAACCTGAATAGTATTTTCCTGTTGATCGTGAGAAAGCTCACTAGTGGCAGTGATTAAATCAGTGGTTTTTATTCCTGTTGTATCCTGCGTGACATAGATGCTGGAAGCATCTCTGACTGCTGTCATATCTTGGTTTGTTTCTGCCACACTCGTCATGTCTGAAATTGCCAGTGTGCTTGTGACCAAGTCGTCACATATGTGAAAGCCATGCACAGCGTCTAGAACCTCCTCGCCCTGAGTATGCACAGGGCTGGCACATAACAGGCTGCCTTCATGATGACCCTTAAAACTGCTCAGCCAGGTGGCCAAAGCACAGATATTCCGACTGCATTCCCAGCTGTTTCCAGAAAGACTGATGCTGGTTAGGGATTTCCAAGAATCCAGAATTGTTTGTTCGATGGTGGTTAGGCGATTTGAATCCAATTGAAGTATCTTGAGGTTAGGCACTACTTCAAAGGCATAAGATTCAATAAACTCAATCTCATTCCCAGAGAGGTCTAATTTTTCTAGATGGTTCCAAGTCCACTCCAAAGAATTCACTACAATACTGACTTTATTCCACTGCATGTAGAGGGTTCTTAGGGAGAGGAGCCGTGGGAAATGAGCAAAGTTTACTTTCACCAAATCGTTGTGCTCCAGGTGGAGTTCAGTTAGTTTCAACAAGCCCGCGAACGCATTCCGGGCAAGGCTCTGTAGCTGATTATATCCTACGTCCAGAAACTCGAGGCTCCGGCAATCCTGGAATATTCGAACCGGAATGTACTTGAGTGCGTTGGAGCGCAGGTGCAGCGTTTGCAGCTTGCGCAGGCCGTGGAAAAGGTCCGGCTCCAGGGACTGCAGGTTGTTGTAGGAAAGCTGCACATGGCGCAGGTTGGGCATGGGCCGGAAAGTGGAGTTGGGCAGCTGGGTGATCTTGTTGGAGCTGAGCACCAGCTCCTTGAGGCGCCGCAGCCCGCGGAATGCGGCGCCGTCCACCGAGTAAATGTGGTTGTGGTCGAGGTAGAGCCAAGTGAGCTGCAGCACGCCGGCGAACTGATCGGCGCGCAGCTCCGACAGGCTGTTGTAGCGCAGCGACAGACCCTGCAGCCCCGACAGGTTCCGCGGCATCTCGCCCAGGCTCTGCGACTCGCAATACAGCAGCTTCCCATCGCAACGGCACTGACTGGCGCACACACTCTCAGCGCCGGGGAGCATTTCCAACAACAAGCCGAGTACACACGCCAACCACACTGAAGGCTTCTGCAGCAGCCACTGGAGACTAAGAGCCACAAGGAGGAAATCCATGAAGCAAGAGTTCAGACCTCCAATCCCTGGTTGGAGTCGGTTTTCTTTTTCCCCCCACCCTCCCGTCTCTCTCTCCTTTTTTTGTTGAATTTATACGGATAAATCTTCCGAATCTCCAAACTTTTTTTTTACATCATTTTGCTTTTTGTTTGAAGCTGACTGTTTTTTCTTTCTGACTCGGGCAGGTGGATCTCCTGCCCCAGTGGCATCCAGACTGGAAGATTGAGGGAGTTTGTAAGAGAGGGGAGAGAGAGAAAAAAAATAGAAAATCTGAGCATCAATTAATTGATTCGTTTCATTGTACAGGCTGCAAGGAGACACGAGATTTGCTTTAATGAAATGATTCAAACAAAATAACCTTACCCATCGTTTTCCGCCCAGTGACGGGCTCCATTCAGTCACCCGTTTTTTTGTGTGTATGCGTGTGTGTGTTCACACGAGCTATATACTGTAAATCACAATACATAACCCAGTGTGGATGAATCCAGTTCCCCGGCCTCTTGAGTTTATTCCCCACTAGCTGTGGTTCACAGTACCTCGGTCTGAGGTTCCTCGGTAGGGAAGTGTAGGACTCCCCAAGTCGATGCTCAGTCACCTTGTCCACACTGGCAAGTTTCGCGATTTAATTTTAATACAACAGTGCTGCTGTTTAACATACAACACGAGGGTGGGAAAAGAAAGAAATCCTCTCCCCTCTCTTGAAGCTGCAGTTTCTCGGAAACCTTTTCCAAACTCTCTCTCTCTTGGTTAATTTTGCATCTTCCCCTTTGCCAGTGAATCGTTCAGCTCGTTTTGCCGGGATCACCGTCCCATGATTTGAAATGACCAAGCACGACCTTTCATCGGTTGGGAGGAACGGTATGGCGTCCTTTTGACTGACCACCGAGCCGCAGCCGCCGGTACACTTTCCCCGCTTGTTTTAGGTGAGGTTAAGGGCAAGACGGATCACGAAGCCTGGCTTGCCTCCCTTTAACAGAGCGCTGCACTGCGAGAGCGGGCAGACGTGCTGAGTGTTGACAGAATGTCGTAAGCCACTCATGATCGTTCAGACTTCCCAGTGGTATGTCAAACATGGGCAGATTGAAAGGGGTGGGCATAAAACAGGGCTTTAATGAAGCAGCAAACGGACAGCGTTTATTATACCAACAACATCTTGCACGCGTTGTTTTTGTTGAAAGATGGAGAAATGTAACAAAAATTACTATTGTTGGATTTAGAGCCGCATAGATAAAATTCAGCTTAGCCAGAAACAGCTGTTGCAGAGGAATACAAAAAAAACCCTGCAATTGATGTGGAATGTACACGGTATATTCATGAATGTAATATTCTGCCCAAATTAGGAAACTTACACAAAATGGCATTACAGATGTACCTTACAATTTCAGTGATGATTATCCTTCACTCATTGCTGGATGACTTTTTTTTCGGTTAATGTGTTTAAACTCGGATCATCTCTTTCATCGAAGTACTGAATACTACTGACAGCCTATAAGTAACGTGTAGGCCCGGAGTTTGCGGTCGTAATGACGGTGAAACTGTCATTGTTGTTCGCCGTCATTACTGCGTAAAACCGACAGTGACTTCTGGCTTCTTCGTATGTGTATTTGAATACTGGAATCCAAAAGTTGGTAGCAAAGATACCCTCTCCTGCACAAGGAGCATTGGCGCAGGTTTCACAGATGCACTGGACATAGCATCAGTGATTTGCCGTGAACTTCCATTTTTGTGCAGTATTCCCGTTTTTTTTAAAAAAAAACCTACGAAACAAAACCTACTAACAAAAAGCTGTTACAGTTTCTAGCAGGGTACCAAGTCGTAATCACAATGCTACAAACTCTTTGGCTTTGAGAAAATAGGTATGTGAATTGTCATTCCCTAAATATAGCTTTTTAAAATATAATGACATTTAAAATCATGCAAATAACTTTCTAATTTTCAAGTTTAACGTATTCAGCACCTATTTCTTTTGTAAAGTTAAAAAGTTAATTATAATCTGTAGCTTTCGTTCCTTGTTTGCTATCTGTGAGAATAATTTAATCTCATTTGTTGCTCAACTTGTTTAAAGAATTCTGGATGCTACAGAACCCCTATGGATAGTGCCTGCATTAAAGGTACTGTCAAATGGGGAATACAGTGCTTTAGAGCATTAATCTAGAGAGGCTTTGAGGAAAATAAATCTTTCATCCAAATGGTGATTGGTACCTAGAATTCACTGCCTAAAAAGGTGGTAGAGGCAGGAACCTTCAAGACATTTAAGACATATTTAGATGAGCACTTCAAACACCACAGTATTCAAGATTTATGGACCAAGTTCAGGAAAATGAGATTTGAATAGATGATGACCCACATAGATACAATGGGTTGAAGGGCCTTTTTACATGCTGTAAAAACCAGATGATGCTAAATCTTTATGAGAAGCTTTGTTCAAGGTCAATAGCAAAAACTTAATCACTAACTGTTTCACTATCTCTCCTTGGCACAACACACTGGCTCACACTTCATGAATGTGAATTGAATGTCACTCTGATGATTGCTGTGAAAAGTGACAAATCCTGTTGCAGTTGGACAACACAATTCTATTTTCTTTAAAAAAAACTTCAAATATGCAAACATGCAGATTAGGAGTAGTACATTTGGTCCCTTGCACCTGCTGCATCATTTAGTGAGATCATTGTTGCTCTGGTTGTGGCGTCAACTCCACTTTCCTGTTTCCCCCAATTCCCTTTGATTCTCTAGTCAATCAATAAGTCTGTCCACCACTGCCTTAAAAATATACCATGATCCCACTTCCACTGCTAACTGGGGAAGAAAATTTTGCAAACTCATGACCCTCAGAGAAAATTAAATCTCCTCATCTCTGCCCTAAGTGCAAGACCTTTAATTTATAAACTGTGTCTTATAGTTCGAGACTTTCCCACAAGGGGAAACATCTTTTCCGCATCCACTCTGTCAATTCCCCGCAGGATCTGATATGTTCAATAAGATCACTCAATAAATCGCCGTCCCTGACCATCAAATGATATTTTCCAGAACCATTCAAGAAAATCTATTCTAATGAGTACTTTAAGGGAAGTTGCTTAATGCGAATCTTTTGCTAATGAAAGAGCCAGAACCAAGCTTGTCAATGTACATTCAAAAGTTTTCTAAGGGGGTTGAAATGAATAAAAAAAAAGCAGCTGACTTGATTCATTTAGTTTATAATGTCACCTTAATTATGGATGGCTATTGCAGTGCAATCTTCAACATGAAATAAACAACTGAAATGAAGCTAATAGGGGGATGTGTGCAATAGTAAAGTTCAAATAATACAATTTCTCAACATAAAAGAAAGACAAACAAATTATTCATGTCTTTTCTGATTCAGAGTCATAGTCATACAACAGACCCTTCAGTCCAACTTGTCTGCACTGACCAGATATCACAATCTGACCTCGTCCCATTTGCCAGTATTTGGCCTATATCCCTCGAAATTCTTCCTATTCATAGATTCATCCAGATGTCTTTTAAGTGTTGTAACTGCACCCGTCTCCGTCACCTCCTCTGGCAACTTGTTCCACACACACACCACCCTCTGCATGAAAAAATTACCCCTCAGATCCTTTTTAAATCTTTCCCCTCTCACCTTAAACCTATGCCATCTCGGTTTGGACACCTTCACCCTAGGAAAAAGACTTTGGCTATTCACCCTGTCCATGCATCTCATGATTTTATAAACCTCAGCCTCCGAGTCTCCCTTTTCTCTCCTAAAGTGATTAATTTATTCACTTCTCTGTATGTTCAGCAGGTATCCAGTATCTCATCAAATGGCCATGAGACGAGATAGAAATATCAACAGACCATGCAGCCATGAGTTTCCCATGGACTGACTTCATGCAATGAGGAGCAGGATCCTTTGCTGTAGTTTTAAACAAAACAAAAATTCAATATTTTATGTCAGATTTCTTTTTCTTCAGGTGCATTGAGCTGGAGTATGTTGTTCTGTCTACTGTTCCTTGTTCATGCAGGAATGCACACAGAGTTAAGACACATTATTTATTTTAAAAGTTAGTAACGTTTCATTTGAGCCTGAAGACTGCAGGTCCAACACCCACTTCAGAAGAAATTCTGGGCCAACATGTTATTAGGATACTGAGGAAGTCGTGTGGCATTCCATATTGAGACACTAAAGCAGGCTTGTCCTTCACATGAATTCAAAAGATCCCAATGTAGCATTCAAGCAAATCCAGGAGAGTTCAGTCAATTAATTATCCCTCAACCAACATCACTAAAACAGACTATCTGGTTACTATTCCATTGCTTTTAGTGAACTCTTGTGGTGTGCAAATTGGATACAGTGCTACTGTGAAGTTTAGATTAGATTACTTACAGTGTGGAAACAGGCCCTTCAGCCCAACAAGTCCACACCGCCCCGCCGAAGCGCAACCCACCCATACCCCTACATTTACCCCTTACCTAACACTACGGGCAATTTAGCATGGCCAATTCACCTGACCTGCAGGTCTTTGGACTGTGGGAGGAAACCGGAGTACCCGGAGGAAACCTCAGCAGACACGGGGAGAACGTGCAAACTCCACACAGTCAGTCGCCTGAGGCGGGTATTGAACCCGGGTCTCTGGCGCTGTGAGGCAGCAGTGCTAACCACTGTGCCACCGTGCCGCCCACCGTGCTTTGAGACATCTTATGAATGAAGCTACATAAATGCAACACCTCCATTCCTTTTTTCATTCTAACCTTAATGCTAAACCAGATGCTATACCCAGATTACAGGCCAGCAATTACAAAGCTTCAGTCTAATTTTGCCCAGAACGGTTATCTCAGTACAATGGACTGGGCGCTTAAGAAATGTTTCTGTTAATTTTCCAGGCTATTAAACTTTCTTTCTCATGATAGATGTTTTTCAGTTAAACCTAAGTTCTAACCCCTTTCTTTTTTTCTAATAATTCAAGCTGAAACTTGGAATTATATTTTGGTGATTTGATCATTTGACAACTCTGAGATCTCTGTTGCATACAATCCACGTAGTAAGATGCAAGCAGTTTTCACAGTGAAGCGTCACCAGAGCAATTGTATTGCATTATGATACTAACAGGCAGAAAATTGACGAGGTGAATGGGGGTAATCTGTGACGATTATGTGTAATTAAGTCAGGTAAAAAATTTAAGATTGGGAGTGGACTGAAGGAGAGATGGGAAAGGAAGAAAACAGAAGTCCCAGCAGTGTGTGGAGATTTCTTTTTCTCCTGCCCTGACAAACCTCCACATGTCTTTGGACCTTATATTTTCCATTTAGATTGGCTCCTTAAATGGGAACGTACAGGGAGAGTGTCGAGGAATGTGACTGGAAGATTAATCTGGAGACCAAGGCTGATACTCCAAGAATGCAGGTTAGGTCCGACCACAGCAGCATTTCTTTTTTAATTCAATCGTAGGGCATAGGTGTTACTTACTAGTTAGTATTTATTGCCCATCCTAATTGCTCTTGAGAAGTTGATACTGAGCTGCTTTTTTGAGCAGCTGCAGTCCATATTGTGCAGGTTACCTCACAATGTCCTTTGGAAGGAAATTCCAGGATTTTGACCCAGCAACAGTGAAGGAACAGTATTTATATATTTCCAAGTAAAGATGGTGAGTGGTTTGGAGACTAACTTGAAACTGGCAATTTTCCTATGTATCTGCTGCCCTTGGCATTCCAGATAGAAGTGGTCATGGGTTTGGAAGGTGCTATTTAAGGAACTCTGGTGAATTTCTGTAGTGCATCTTGTAGTAGGTACACACTGCTGCTACTGAATATTGATGGTGGAGGGAGTGGATGTTTGTGCATGTGGTGCTTTCTCCTGGGTGTTGTCAAGCTTCTTGAGTGTTGTGGAGCTGCACTCATCCAGGCAAGTGGGGAATATTCCATCATGCTTCTACTTGTGCCTTGCATATGGTGGACAGGCTTTGGTGGGTCAGGAGGTGAGTTACTCACTACAGTAGTCCTAGAGAGTGAATCAAACAGTCAGGGCAGGAAGGAACAAAACAGAGAACAAGGTAGGACTGATAAACTAAACTGCATTTACTTCAATGCAAGAGGCCTAACTGGGAAGGCAGATGAACTCAGGGCATGGTTAGAACATGGGACCGGGATATAACAGCAATTACAGAAATGTGGCTCAGGGATGGACAGGACTGGCAGCTTAATGTATCAGGATACAAATGCTACAGGAAGGACAGAAAGGGAGGCACGAGAGGAGGGGGAGTGGCATTTTTGATAAGGGATAGCATTACAGCTGTACTGAGGGAAGATATTCCGAGAAATACATCCAGGGAAGTTATTTGGCTGGAACTAAGAAAACGAAAGGAATGATCACCTTATTGGGATTGTATTATAGACCCCCTAATTGTCAACGGGAAATTGTAAAACAAATTTGTAAGGAGATTTCAGTTATCCGTAAGAAAAAATAGGGTAGTTATGGGAGGGCATTTCAACTTTCCAAACATAAACTGAGACTGCCATAGTGTTAAGGCTTTAGATGGAGAAGAATTTGTTAAATGCATACAAGAAAATTTTCTGATTTGGGATGTGGATGTTCCGACTAGGGAAGGTGAAAACTTTGACTTACTCTTGGAAATAAGGTAGGGCAGGTGACTGAGATGACAGTGGGCGAGCACTTTGGGGCCAGTGACCATAATTCTATTAGTTTTAAAATAGTGATGGAAAAGGATAGACCAGATCTAAAAGTTGAAGTTCTAAATTGGAGGAAGGCTAATTTTGGTAGTATTAGGCAATAGGAAGGAGACCAGAATTGCACGCAATATTCCAACAGTGGCCTAACCAATGTCCTGTACAGCCGCAACATGACCTCCTATACTCAATACTCTGACCAATAAAGGAAAGCATACCAAACGCCTTCTTCACTATCCTATCTACCTGCGACTCCATTTTCAAAAGCTGATTGGGGGTCAGGTGTTCGCAGGTAAAGGGACAACTGGAAATTGGGAAGCCTTCAAAAATTATATACGAGAGTTCAGAAACAGTATATTCTATTAGGGTGAAAGGAAAGGCTGGTAGGTGTAGGGTGTGCTGGATGACTAGAGAAATTGAGGTTTTGGTGATGAAAAAGAAGAAAGCATATGTCAGGTAGAGACAGGAGAGATCAAGAGAATCTTTAGAAGAGTATAAAGAAGGAGTATACTTAAGAGGGAAATGAGGAGGGGAAAAAGGGGACTTTGGCACTTAAAGGTAAGGAAAATCCAAAGTGTTTTTATAAATACATTAAGGACAAAAGGGTAACTAGGAAAAGAATAGGGCCCCTCAAAGATCAGGCAGCATCCAAGGAACAGGAGAATTGACGTTTCGGGCATATGCCCTTTGGGCTTATGCCCGAAACGTCGATTCTCCTGTTCCTTGGATGCTGCCTGACCTGCTGCGTTTTTCCAGCAACACATTTTCAGCTCTGATCTCCAGCATCTGCAGTCCTCACTTTCTCCCCTCAAAGATCAGCAAGGCAGGAGTTGGGGGAGATACGAAGCTCGTCTTTTGCATCAGTGTTTATTGTGGAGAAAGACATGGAAGATATGGAATGTGGGGAAATAGATCATGACATGAAGAAATAGAATGTGGGGAAATAGATGGTGACATCTTGAAAATGTCCATATTACAAAAGTGGTGGTACAGAATGTCTTGATAAATCTCTAGGACCAGATCAGGTGTACCCTAGAACTCTGTGGGAAGCTAGGGAAGTGATTGTTAGACCCCTTGCTGAGATATTTGTATCACCAGTAGTCACAGGTGAGGTGCCGGAAGACTAGAGGTTGGCTAACGTGGTGCCACTATTTAAGAAAGGTGGTAAGGAAAAGCCAGGGAATTCTAGACTGGTGAGCCTGGCATCGGTGGTGGACAAGTTATTGGAAGGAATCCTGAGGGACAGGATGTACATGTATTTGGAAAGCAAGGACAGATTGGGGATAGTCAACATGGCTTTGTGCATGGAAGATCACGTCTCATGAACATGATTGAGTTTTTTAAAGATGTAACAAGAGATTTGATGAGCGCAAAGTGGTGGACATGATTGATATGGACTTCAGTAAGGCGTTTGACAAGGTTCCCCATGGAAGACTGGTTAGCAAGGTTATTGAATACAGGGACAACTCACCATTTTGGATACAGAACTGGCTCAAAGGTAGAAAACAGAGGGTGGTGGTGGAGGGTTGCTTCTCAGACTGGAGGCATGTGACCAATCGTGTGCCTCAAGGATCAATGCTGGGTCCACTATTTTTCATCATTTAAATAAATGATTTGGATGTGAGCATAAGAGGTGTAGTTAGTAAATTTGCAGATGACAACAAAATTGGAGGTGTAGTGGACAGCGAAGAAGGTTACCTCTGAATACAAGGGGATCTTGTCCGACGCTCCGGGGAAAACAGCCCCAGCCTGTTCGGCCTCTCCCTGTAGCCCAAATCCTCCAATCCTGGCAACATCCTTGTAAATCTTTTCTGAACGCTTTCAAGTTTCACAACATCTTTCCAATAGGAAGGAGACCAGAATTGCACGCAATATTCCAACAGTGGCCTAACCAATGTCCTGTACAGCCGCAACATGACCTCACAACTCCTATACTCAATACTCTGACCAATAAAGGAAAGCATACCAAACGCCGCCTTCACTATCCTATCTACCTGCGACTCCATTTTCAAGGAGCTATGAACCTGCACTCCAAGGTCTCTTTGTTCATTAACACTTCCTAGAACCTTACCATTAAGTGTATAAGACCTGCTAAGATTTGCTTTCCCAAAATGTAGCACCTCGCATTTATCTGAATTAAACTCCATCTGCCACTTCTCAGCCCAATGACCTCATTGTAATCTGAGGTAACTCTCTTCGCTGTCCACTACACGTCCAATATTGGTGTATTCTGCAAAGTTACTAACTGTACCTCTTATGTTCGCATCCATATCATTTATGTAAATGACAAAAAGTAGAGGGCCCAGTACCGATCCTTGTGGCACTCCACTGGTCACAGGCCTCCAGTCTGAAAAACAACCCTCCACCACCACCCTCTGTCTTCTACCTATGAGCCAGTTCTGTATCCAAATGGCTAGTTTTCCCTGTATTCCATGAGATCTAACCTTGCTAATCAGTCTCCCATGGGGAACCTTGTCAAATGCCTTACTGAAGTCCATATAGATCATATCTACTGCTATGCCCTCATCAATCTTCTTTGTTGCTTCTTCAAAAAACTTAATTAAGTTTGTGTGACATGATTTCCCACGCACAAAGCCATGTTGACTATCCCGAATCAGTCCTTGCCTTTCCAAATACATCTACATCCTGTCCCTCAGGATTCCCTCCAACAAGTTGCCCACCACCGAGGTCAGGCTCACTGGTCTATAGTTCCCTGGATTGTCTTTACCGCCCTTCTTAAACAGTGGCACCATGTTTGCCAACTTCCAGTCTTCAGGCACCTCACCGGATGACACAAATATCTCAGCAAGAGGCCCAGCAATCATTTCTCTAGCTTCCCACAGAGTTCTCGGGTACACCCGATCAGGTCCTGGGGATTTATCCACCTTTAACCATTTCAAGACATCCTCCTCTGTAACCTGGACATTTTGCAGGATGTCACCATCTATTTCCCTACAGTCTATAGATTCCATATTCTTTTCCACAGTAAATACTGATGCAAAATATTCATTTAGTATCTCTCCCATTTTCTGTGGCTCCACACAAAAGCTGCCTTGCTGATCTTTGAGGGGCCCTATTCTCTAGATAAAAGCAATGACTGCAGATGCTGGAAACCAGAATTTAGGTTAGAGTGGTGCTGGAAAAGCACAGCAGTTCAGGCAGCATCCGAGGTGCACTATCTCCCAAGTTAACCTTTTGTCCTTAATATATTTATAAAAACCCTTTGGATTCTCCTTAATTCTATTTGTCAAAGCTATCTCATGTCCCCGTTTTGCCCTCCTGATTTCCCTCTTAAGTATACTCCTACTCTCTTTATACTCTTCTAAGGATTCACTTGATCTATCCTGTTTGTACTTGACATATGCTTCCTTCTTTTTCTTTACCAAACCCTCAATTTCTTTAGTCATCCAGCATTCCCTATACCTACCAGCCTCCTTGTTTCACCTTTGGAATTCAGCTATTTTGTCCATGTTTGAACCAAGGCTGTAAATGAGGTCAGGAGCTGAATGACTCTAGTGAAATCAAAACTGTGTAGCGAGTAGGAGCTGCTTAATAGCATTGTTGATGACACCTTCTATCACTTTACTGTTGATTGAGCATCGACTATTATGGCGGAAATTCACTGAGTTAGAGTTGTCCTGCTTTTTGTATAAAGGACATATCTGGACAAATTTTCACGTTGTCAAGTAGATGCCAGTGTTGTAGCTGTTGGAATTTAAATTCACTTAATAAAATCTGCAATTGAAAGCTGGTCATCAGTAATGGCAACTGTGGATTTAGCATTGATTTTTGAAGGTTCATTATTAAGGAGGGACATCTGCTATTCTGACCTTGTGATTCCAGACCCATAATAATGTAATCGACTCTTAACAGACCTTTCAAATGGACTGAGCTGAAAATGTGTTGCTGGAAAAGCGCAGCAGGTCAGGCAGCATCCAAGGAACAGGAGAATCGACGTTTCGGGCATAAGCCCTTCTTCAGGAGCTGATTCCTGAAGAAGGGCTTATGCCCGAAACGTCGATTCTCCTGTTCCTTGGATGCTGCCTGACCAGCTGCGCTTTTCCAGCAACACATTTTCAGATCTGATCTCCAGCATCTGCAGTCCTCACTTTTTCCTTTCAAATGGACTAACAAGGCACTCAGGTTAAAGGAAATTAGGGATGGATACAAATGTTGTCCTTTACAGACACCCACATCCTGTAAAATAATAAAGAAAGGAAGAAGCATTCTTCTCCTGTTTCTCCATTTGCCAAATTGGTATAAACCTGGGTTTAGTAAGAACAGTGTGCTCAGTGTCAAGCTGAATTTTTTGTCTTGCTATTGTCCTATCTATTTCAAAAATTGTACATGATAATTGGGACCATGTCTATTTCCTTGGGTTCTCCTAAGTTTATGCAGCAACCATATCCAAGTTGGGATTTCACTGACCCAGATTTCCCAAAAAGATTGGAAACACTATATACGATCCTGATTAGACTAAAAAAAATACACACTTATCTTGAGAGGTATTTTCTGTGTGAACGTTTGGCCTGTAGTCTACTCAGTTGAAGTAGGTTAGCCCAGGCCAAGAACCTGTGATGCATGCAGCAAATTGAATCAACATTGAAAAAAGATTTAAAAAAAGAATTCCTGACATTTTTTTCAAGATTTAAAAACCCTGAAGCCATGTTGTTAGCTAGGAAGGGAAGGTAAATGTGGAAGGTAACTAAGGGACAACTGGGGGATTGCCTAGTGAGGAGGGATTGGAGTTGTGTGTTGGTAGGGGTGGGGTGGAAGATGGAGTAGGTGTTATGATGGGTGACAGGGTAAGGAATCAGTTCATTTCAGAATCATAAAAAGATCAACCAAATAAACTCTACTGCATTCCAGATAGCTTAATTTGCATAGTGTCTACACATGGAATGCAGTGCCTGGGAGTATGTAGAAGGAAGTTTGATCAATGCATTCAAAAGGTTGTTAGACTATTATTTTAAAAGGAATAGTGTGGAACATTGTGAGGAATATGCAGAAAGATAGCATTATTTGAAATGTTCATGTAGAGATTTTTTGACAGAATACTCAGAAGTTCGGGTGGCTGATAAGTGGTTCAGTGATTTAGGTGGACTGTCAGAGCGGATCAAGTGAGTGGACGGACGTGATCTTCAGGTTTGGAAGTGGATGTTCACGCAAGTTAAATTTGTACAGAGTTCAAGGGGCAAGTAGACGTAAGGTGATTCAGAGTGCTGGTCCATAGAAGTTCTGGGGACAGGGAGATGATGTAAGTCAGGTCCAGATGGATGGGGAGTGGAGCAAGTCTGAGATTGAGGGAGAAATCTGCTGTCTGTATGCTTCAAAGGGTGAGGGGATAGAGGTCAGTGTTGTATCAGAGGTTTCAGGTGAGATTAGGTTCTGTACAGTATGGAAACAAGCCCTTCGGCCCAACAAGTCTTAACCGACCCGCCGAAGAGTAGACCACCTAGACCCATTCCTGTACCCTGCATTAACCCCTGACTAATGCACCTAACACTAACCTGCACATAGAACATAGAACATTACAGCGCAGTACAGGCCCTACAGCCCTCGATGTTGTGCTGTCCTGCCATACTAATCTGAAGCTCATCCCACCTACACTATTCCATGTACGTCCATTTGCCTGTCCAATGACGACTTAAATGCACTTAAACTTGGCGAATCTACTACCGATGCAGGCAAAGCATTCCATACTCTTACTACTCTCTGAGTAAATAAACTACCTCTGACATCTGTCTTATACCTATCTCCCCTCACTTTAAAGTTGTGGCCCCTCGTGTTTGCCATCCCCATACTTGGAAAAAGGCTCTCCCTGTACATCCTATCTAATCCTCTGATTATCTTGTATGTCTCTATTAATTCACCTCTCAACCTTCTTCTCTCTAACGAGAACAGCCTCAAGACCCTCAGCCTTTCCTCATAAGTCATTCCTTCCATACTAGGCAACATCCTAGTAAATCTCCTCTGCACCCTTTCCAAAGCTTCCACATCCTCCTTATAATGCGGTGACCAGAACTGTACACAATACTCCAAGTGTGGCTGTACCAGATCTTTGTACAGCTGCAGCATAACCTCCTGATTCCGGAACTCAATCCCTCTATTAATAGAAGCTAAAACACTGTATGCCTTCTTAACAACCCTGTCAACCTGGGTGGCAACTTTCAAGGATCTGTGTACCTGGACACCGAGATCTCTCTGCTCATCTACACTACCAAGAATCCTACCATTAGCCCAGTACTTTGCATTCCGATTACTCCGGCCAAAGTGTATCACCTCACACTTGTCCACATTAAACTCTATTTGCCACCTCTCAGCCCAGCTCTGCATCGTATCTATGTCTCTCTGCAACCTACTCCATCCTTCGTCACTAACCACACCTCCACCGACCTTAGTGTCATCCGCAAATTTACTAATCCACCCTTCTAAGCCCTCATCCAGGTCATTTATAAAAATGACGAACAGCAGTGGACCCAACACCGAACCTTGCAGTATGCCGCTAGTAACTAGACACCAAGATGAACATGTTCCATCAACTACAATCCTCTGTTTTCTTTCAGCAAGCTAATTACTGATCCAATCTGCTATGTCTCCCACAATCTCATTCCTCTGCATTTTGTATAATAGCCTACTGGGGGGAACCTTATTGAACGCCTTGCTGAAATCCATATACGCCACATCAACTGGTTTAGTTTCATCTACCTGTTTGGTCACTTTGTCAAAAAAATCAATAAGATTCGTTAGGCATGACCTATCCTTCACAAAACCGTGCTGACTGTCCCTGATCAGATTATTCTTTTCTAGATGGTTATAAATCCTATCTCTTATAACCTTTTCCAACACTTTACCAACAACTGAAGTAAGACTCACTGGTCTGTAATTACCAGGGTTGTCTCTACTACCCTTTTTGAACAAGGGAACCACATTTGTTATCCTCCAGTCCTCAGGCACTATTCCTGTAGACAATGATGATTTGAAGATCAATGCCAAAGGCTCGGCAATCTCTTCCCTTGCTTCCCAGAGGATCCTAGGATAGATCCCATCCGGCCCAGGGGACTTGTCTATTTTCACACTCTGCAGTATTTCTAGTACCTCTTCCTTGTGAACCTCAATCTCTTCTAGTCTAGGTGCAAGTAGCTCTGTATCTTCCTCCCCAACATTTTCATTTTCTATAGTGAACACAGTTGAAAAATATTTATTTAGTGCTTCCCCTATCTCCTCTGACTCCACACACAACTTCCCACTATTATTCTTGATTGGCCCTAATTTAACTCGTCATTCTTTTATTCCTGACATACATATGGAAAGCCTTAGGGTTAACCCTGATCCTATCCGCCAACAACTTCTCATGTCTCCTCCTGGCTCTTCTGAGCTCTCTTTTTAGGTCTTTCCTGACTTCCTTGTAACCCTCAAGCGCCCGAACTGAGTTTTCACATTTCGTCCTAACATAAGCTTCCTTCTTCTTGACCAGGGATTCCACTTCCTTAGTAAACCTCTGAAACCTTCCTAATCCTCTGAAACCACTTCCCAAAGAGATGGTAAAGATTCTTAATGCTGCGACTTGGCTACTCATTTAAAAAAGGGGCGGCACGGTGGCACTGCTGCCTCACAGCACCAGAGACCTGGGTTCAATTCCCGACTCAGGCAACTGACTGTGTGGAGTTTGCACATTCTCCCCGTGTCTGCGTGGGTTTCCTCTGGGTGCTCCGGTTTCCTCCCACAGTCCAAAGATGTGCAGGTCAGGTGAATTGGCCATGCTAAATTACCCGTAGTGTTAGGTAAAGGGGTAAATGTAGGGGAATGGGTGGGTTTCGCTTCGGCGGGTCGGTGTGGACTTGTTGGGCCGAAGGGCCTGTTTCTACAGTGTAAGTAATCTAATCTCATCTAATCTAAACCACGGCTCACGCGTTTTATATCTTCCTCCTTGCCTGACAGGGACATACTTATCTAGGACACACTGGAGCTTTTCCTTGAATAAGCTCCACATTTTTAATGTGCTCATCCCTTGCAGTTTCCGGACCATGGGAGGAAACTGGACCACCTGGAGTAAACCCACGGGGAGAATGTGCAAACTCCACACAGACAGTCAGAATTCCCGAGGCTGGAATCGAACCTGGGTTCTTGGCGCTGTGAGGCAGCAGAGCTAACCACTAAGCCACTGAGCCACCATGCTGCCCTGTTTTAGTTGTTTTAAAAACAACTTTTAATTCCTCTAACCTTTTCTGAATAACTATTAAAAGCCTCCAACTCAAAGTTAGGGACATTTTGGAGAGCTCGAGGTGCTGAATCTGGTTCCCCAAGTTTTAGCTTCCGTGTCAATTCCTAGTGATTCATCTACATCAGGATTTCAACATGGTCCTGATGCAGAACTCCTGTATGCACTGTTGAAACCAATCTGCTCAGACCATGTTTGGAGTATTGTGTGCATCATATCTCAGGAAGGACGTACTGCCTTGGAATGTGTTCAGAGGACGTTCATGAGAATGGCCCCAGGAATGAAAGGCTTAACATATGAGGAAAGTTTGAAGACTTTAGGACTATACTGAATGGAGTTTAGAAGGATAAAGGGGATCAAACTGAAGCATACAGAATCTCAATGTCCTGGACAGAGTAGATGATGATAAGATAGTTACATTGGTAGGAGAGACTAGAACCTGAGGGCACAGCGTTGGAATAAAGGGAATATCTTTTAGAATGGCGATAAGGAGAAACTTATTCTGCTAGAGAGTCGTGAATCTTTGGACTTCATTGCCACAGGCTGTGGAGGCCAGGTAATTGAATATATACAAAAGTCGGAGGTGTTGTTGACAGTGAGGAAGGATGTGGCAGGTTACAGCAGGATATAGAGAAGCTGCAGAGCTGGGCAGAAAGGTGGCAAATGGAATTCAATGTAGCTAAGTGTGACGTGATTCACTTTGGGAAGAATAACAAAAAGATGGGGTACTGGGCTAATGGTCGGATACTTGGTAGTGTGGATGAGCAGAGGGATCTTGGTGTCCATGTACACAGATCTCTGAAAGTTGCCACCCAGGTAAATAGTGCGGTGAGGAAGGCATATGGCGTACTGGCTTTTATTGGTAGAGGAATTGAGTTCCGGAGTCCTGAGGTCATGATGCAGTTGTATAAGACTCTGGTGCGGCCGCATCTGGAATATTGTGTGCAGTTTTGGTCACCATACTATAGGAAGGATGTGGAGGCACTGGAACGGGTGCAGAGGAGGTTTACCAGGATGTTGCCTGGTATGGAAGGAAGATCGTATGAGGAAAGACTGAGACACTTGGGGCTGTTTTCATTAGAGAAAAGAAGGTTTAGGGGTGACTTGATTGAGGTGTACAAGATGATTAGGGGGTTAGATAGGGTTGACAGTGTGAACCTTTTCCCGCGTATGGAGTCGGGTATTACAAGGGGGCATAGCTTTAAATTAACGGGGGGTAGATATAGGACTGAAGTTAGGGGTAGGTTCTTCACTCAGCGAGTCGTAAGTTCATGGAATGCCCTGCCAGTAGCAGTGGTGGACTCTCCCTCTTTATGGGCATTTAAGCGGGCATTGGATAGGTATATGGAGGATAGTGGGTTAGTATAGGTTAGGTGGGCTTGGATCGGCGCAACATCGAGGGCCAAAGGGCCTGTACTGCGCTGTATTCTTCTATGTTCTATGTTCTATACAAGACTGAGATCGATATGTTCTTGAGTATCGAGAGGATCAAGGGTTAGAGGTAGAAAGCGGGACAATGGGGTTGAGAAACTTATCAGACTTGATTGAATGGTGGATCAGATTTATGGCTGATCTGATCATTCTCTCAGTTGATGGGCTGCATGGTGGCACTGTGGTTAGCACTGCAGCCTCACAGTGTCAGGTTTGATTCCAGCCTCAGGCACCGATCTGTGTGCAGTTTGTACATTCCCTCCATTTCTGCGTAGGTTTCCTCGCATAGTCCAAAGATGTGTGAGTTAGGTGGATTGGCCATGCTAAATTGCCCATATTGTCCAGGGATGTGGGGGCTAGCTATGGAAAATGCAGGGTTGCGGAGATGGTGTGGGTCTGGGTGAGATGCTCTTTGGAGGGTGGGTGTGGACTCAATGGGTCAACTGGCCTGCTTCCACACTGTAGGGATTCTTTGGATTCTATGCCTTTTCTCTGTAACCTTTGATTTCTTAACTGATACCTATCTCAGTCTTGAATATGTTAAATGATCCAGCCTCTATCGCACAAGAAATTCCTCCTCATCTCTGCCTTAAATGGGTGACCCCTTACTCTGAGATTATATCCTCTCATCGTAGATTTTCCCACAATGTGAAACAACTTCTCAGCATCTACCCTGACAAGCCCCTGAAGAACTTTCTATGTTTCAATAAGGTTTCCTCTCATTCTTCTAAACTTCAATGAATGCAACATACTCGACCTCTCCTCATATGTAAAATTCCTCAAGAGCTGGGATAAGTTTTCTGATGTGCCTCCAATGCGAATATTGTTTTCCTTAGCTAATTGTACACTGTATTCTAGCTATGTCCTGACCAATACCTCTTATAGTTTTAGCAATACTGTGAACACAGTAGCTGGTGGAATTTAAATTCAAATAATTAGTAATTATTAAGTAATCAACCAAATAGCGAGTTCTATTCAACAAATCCTTTCAATATACACCAATGGCAGGCAGAAGGAGCTTGAGAAACTTCTGTTATGGCATGGGATAGAAGGAGATTGGAACATCTATCATCACTAATCAAAGCTCTGATTACAAATTGGAATGTAAAAAGTGCATGTTGCCACAGTGAGCCAAATTCTTTGGGGGGCAGTTGGCTGGATGACCAGTATGTATCAGATTAGTGCCATTGTGGTTTTGGTTGATTTGAGATCCAACTACTTTCCATACCTGTGACAGAGATCATGGCATTGCGGATTGAAACTGCTTTTGGACAGAGAACTAATAAAGAAGAAGAAAATATCTGAAACTGAAAGCAAGTTGCAGTATTAATGACCATGATTGTTATAAAAATCCATCAAAGTCAAAATTTGGATATACTGGTGTTGGACTGGGGTGTACAAAATTAAAAATCACATGACACCAGGTTAAAGTCCAACAGGTTTGATTGGAAGCACTAGCTTTCGGAGCACTGCTCCTTCATCCAGTGGTTGTCAATCATCTGATGAAGGAGCAGCGCTCCGAAAGCTAGTGCTTCCAATTAAACTTGTTGGAGTATAACCTGCTGTCATGTGATTTTTAATGTTGTTCATCTAGGTCAACAGATCCTTTAAGGACACTGGCCACTCATGTGTTTCTTTTCTTCCTGGTGGTGGAACATGAATAAAGTTTTCTGCACTCATTGTTTTTTCACTGTGTCCTACACCTACACACACATGGCTGTTTTCTCTGTAACTTTTGATTTCCTAACTGATACCTGTCTCAGCCTTGAATATATTTAATGATCCAGCCTCTACAACTATATGCACAAGAAACTGCTCCTCATCTCTGTCTTAAATGGGTGACCCCTTTCTCTAAGATGATGTCCTCTCATCCTGGATTTGCTGTTTGGTGGTAGTTTGGGAGTCTTTATATTAAAAAAAATCCTTTATTGAAGAAAATCTGTCATCCTTACATAGCCTGACTTATTTAGACTCGAGATGCACATAATGTGGTTGAGACTTGATTGCCCTCTGAAATAGCCTAGCAAGACACTAAAAAAATCTCCAGAAAGGTCATGCTGGATGAACTACAATAGTACAAGAAGGCATCTCATGATCATCTTCTCAAGGGCAATTAGGGATGGAGAATAAAATGATGGCCTTGTCAAAGATGCCCACATCTAATGAAAAAAATAGTAAAATAGATCTATTGATAGGCTTACCTAACAATGCTCTATTAACCTTAACCTTGCCACAGTTTCCTCAGCTTTTTGTAGCAGTGATTTTAGTTTTCCTTTGTGTCCAAAATGCTTCCTGACTTAACTCCTGAATAGAATGGTTTGAATTTTTTTGATGTGGAGGTGCCGGTGTTGAATTGGGGTGGACAAAGTTAAAAATCACACACCAGGTTATAGTCCAACAGCTTTACTTGGAAGTACTAGCTTTCAGAGCACTGCTCCTTCATCAAGTAGCTGTGGAGCAGGATCATAAGACACAGAATTTATAGTAAAAATCTCCATGTCATGCAAGTGAGATCATTTGCTGTAAATTCTATGTTTTGTGATCCAGGACTATAACCTGGTGTTGTGTGATTTTTAACTTTGAATTTTAAGAAGACGCCTATTTATTTCAAATTCCCACATCAGAGGAAATCATTTCTGAGTACTTCCCAGTTAAACACCATAATAAATTTAAATACTTAATTTTGCTCACACAAGTCTCAGCAATGTGTCCTTATAATTTAACTGTTTCAGCCAAGCTATCCTTCTGATGAATCTGCACTGCTGCTTTTTAACTATGTCCTGCCAGGAATGCTGAAATCGTACACGCTAAGAGGAATTGAATCTTAAATCCTGATTGAACACACTTGCATTCACAGTCACATACGTGCACACGAGCGCGCGCACACAAAACAGTGAGAACAGACCCCTTTAGCCTGCATGACCATTCAACTAGATCTTCTGCCTCTGCACCATTTCCCAATCTCTTGATATCTTTAATATGTAGTAAAAGGTAGGTGCCATGGGTAGCTGATTTCCTGCTGCCGTTAGATAATTGACAGCCAGCTCAAATAGGAGTTGAAAGTACGGTGTTTGACATTACCCCATGTTATTTGCTAAGTTTACATTTTGATAGTTTGGCTATCCCCGATAGATTGCTTGAAAATGCAGTTAATAAAGACACTAATAGCTACAGTCCATTAGTCAGATTCTGACTAGCCTCTTATGAAAGCATTCCATTTTCTTATTGCATGTATTATTTTCAAGTACAGAGTTTACTTCAGTGCTAAAATAGTAGAAAATAGTTAACTAAACAAGGTTATTATCAGCACAAAATGTTGACGAAATTGTTCCCAAAACCACTTGATTTAAACTGATCTATTAGTTTGAGGTTAACAAAAAATACATTTGTAGTCTTTATCACATTCTCTCTATTTGCATTTTAAGATTAATTCATTGGTTGTGCCACCATTTGACACTTCAGTTTTGTATACAAGTGCATTTATCAAGATAAAATTATGTATCTGTGTGCTCACCAAGTCATAAATCATTTCTGATTGCCAGAACCTAGTCACAGATCTCTTCGTAACTGCTATTTTCTTGAAAGACTTTGAAAGCAAAACAGTCATAGAAACTAAAGAAATAATTACGATCCCATGAATCACTTCTGAAATCGTAATTAATGGATCTGACATGAAATTGATGGGCCAATGGCCTCCCTCTGTTTTTGGATCTGAAGATAGGTCACTGGACTCAAAATGTTACTCTGCTTTCACTCCACTTTTTTTCTCTCAGATTCCCAGCATCTACAGTTTTGTCTTTATATTTTAGTGGCCTTCTTCTGTATGGTATTAACTCTGAAAAGCAGTTGAAGAATAAAAATAAATTTTTTGACATGCATCAACTCACAAGTTAAGTCTTCACTAAATGGCACTAAAATGTCTTCCTTTCTCCGAGGAAGGAGTTCAGCAAAAATCTCCTTAGATCTGGCAGCATCTTGCTGATTATCAATGGAAAATGTAGCAAGTGGAGCATATGAATTATGTTGATTGAAGTGGACAGCCTCTCCAGGTTGATAAACCTTGGGGGTCAGCACTTGAATGAAGGCAGTTGTGAGCCTGACTCACGGCACATCCTGAATAGAGGGACTCTAGGTCAGCACACAGCAAAACCCTAGAAAAAAGCTAAGCCTTGGCCAAACAGTTAACAGTTTTCTTCAGAATTTAGGCCAGCAAGCCATTGTAGTAGCTGCCGTTATTCAGACTCAAAATAGCAAAAGTGTCCCATTGAATCTAAATTGAGTAAGTTAACTCATGAGCCGGAATCTAGGAGATTCTCGTTAAGTGGTCACCTAATTCTAATGGAGGTTGATAAAGTTGCTGAAAATGTGTTGCTGGAAAAGCGCAGCAGGTCAGGCAGCATCCAGGGAACAGGAGAATCGACGTTTCGGGCATAAGCCCTTCTTCAGGAATTCAAAGATTTCAACCTACTACTCTTACAAGGATGCCTTGAAGAAGCTCTCTTCCTCCCTCTACTCCAGCATCTGCAGACCTCACTTTCTCCCCTTGATAAAGTCGCTGCTGTGTCTAGCTACACCTGTTGGAAGATAAACTGAGAGCTATCAAAGGTGCCTTAGCTCCCACATCTGTACCAGAGCTCAGGTCTTTTCTTGGATTGATGAATTATTACAGAGAGTTCAAAGATAACCTGGCACCATCCTAGCACTCTTACCTCTGCTATTGATGAAGGGTCAGCTGAGAGATAATTTCCAAAGCATAGTCTTTAGGGAGGTGAAGAAGATGCTATTTTTGTCTAATCTGTTGGCACATCATGATACCAAGCTAGATCTGCTGCTGGCACATGTGATGCCTCCTGTATCAGGGTAGTATTGCTCCCAGATGGCCCAATTGAAAGGAACATTCAATAGTGCATGCTTCCTAGAATTTGCCTGATGCACGGCACGGTGGCTCAGTGGTTAGCACTGCTGCCTCACAGCGCCAGAGACCCGGGTTCAATTCCCGCCTCAGGCGACTGACTGTGTGGAGTTTGCACATTCTCCCCGTGTCTGCGTGGGTTTCCTCCGGGTGCTCCGGTTTCCTCCCACCATCCAAAAGATGTGCAGGGTCAGGTGAATTGGCCATGCTAAATTGCCCGTAGTGTTAGGTAAGGGGTAAATGTAGGGGTATGGGTGGGTTTTGCTTCGGCGGGTCGGTGTGGACTTGTTGGGCCGAAGGGCCTGTTTCCACACTGTAATCTAATCTAATCTAATCAGAGCATAAATACACTCAGACAGTGAAGAACGATTTGGCAGTCAACTTTGGTGTGGGTAAGTTCCACTGATATCTTTATGGATGTAAATTTGTAATAGCAACAGACCGCAAACTCCTGCGAGGGCTACTCAAAGAGGACAAGGCCATGACACCCATAGCCTCAGGCCAAATTCATTGATGGACTCTCATTCTAAGTGCACACGATTGCAGGTTTAAACATAGTTCGGGAGGCCAAGTAGAAAAGGCAGATGCTCAGACCGTCTCCTGCTAGCAGGTACATCACTGTTGATACCGCCACGTGACAAGTCCATTGTGATTTTAAATATTCCAGATACTCTTCCGTTCACTGCTGACAATATCAGATTGTGGACAAAAAAAGGTGTAGTCTTGGCAAAACTAAAACAGCTTATGGTGATTGTGGAATCAAAAGGGCCATCATAATCAGAATTGAGACCTTCCTGGACCCAGTGAGACTAGATCATTGTCGAGAGCATCATTTTATTATGGGGAGCAAGAGTAATTGTCCCAAGCAAAGGAACTCCACCAATTATCCAATCCAGGTGTCCAAAATGAAGTTGTTGGTAAGAAGTTATGTCTGGTGGCCAGGACTGGATGCAGACACAGGTACTTTGATGGGACAGTGCCCGAAGTAGTAACAGGGAGAAAAATTACCACCATTAGCTCCCTCACATTAGTGGGAATGGCTGGGTAACCTTAACTGAGATACACATTAATTATGCAGGTTCTTTCATGGAAGAGGTACAAGAAAAATAATAAGCCTGCATCCCTCGACTTAGATGGGGAGGGATGTAGTGATTATAACAAATTCAGCAAGGTGGACCTCATAGAATAACCGTTCCCTGATTGTGGCTGTAAAGCTGGTCCAATAAGGGAGCACTGACTAACCGATATAAACAGGACTATAAGACCATAAGACCATAAGACATAGGAGTGGAAGTAAGGCCATTCGGCCCATCAAGTCCACTCCGCCATTCAATCATGGCTGATGCGCATTTCAGCTCCACTTACCAGCGTTCTCCCCGTAGCCCTTAATTCCTCGAGACAACAAGAATCTATCAATCTCGGCCTTGAAGACATTTAGCGTCCCGGCTTCCACTGCACTCCGTGGCAATGAATTCCACAGGCCCACCACTCTCTGGCTGAAGAAATGCCTCCGCATTTCTGTTCTGAAATGACCCCCTCTAATTCTAAGGCTGTGTCCACGGGTCCTAGTCTCCTCGTTTAACTGAAACAATTTCCTAGCATCCACCTTTTCCAAGCCATGTATTATTTTGTACGTCTCTATTAAGTCTCCCCTTAATCTTCTAAACTCCAACGAATACAATCCCAGTATCCTCAGCCGTTCCTCATATGTTAGACCTGTCATTCCAGGGATCATCCGTGTGAATCTCCGCTGGACACGTTCCAGTGCCAGTATGTCCTTCCTGAGGTGTGGGGACCAAAACTGGACACAGTACTCCAAATGGGGCCTAACCAGAGCTTTATAAAGTCTTAGTAGTACATCTCTGCTTTTATATTCCAACCCTCTTGAGATAAGAGACAACATTGCATTCGCTTTCTTAATCACGGACTCAACCTGCATGTTTACCTTTAGAGAATCCTCGACTAGCACTCCCAGATCCCTTTGTGCTTTGGCTTTATTAATTTTCTCACCATTTAGAAAGTAGTCTATGCTTTTATTCTTTTTGCCAAAGTGCAAGACCTCGCACTTGCTCACGTTAAATTCCATCAGCCATTTCCTGGACCACTCTCCCAACCTGTCTAGATCCTTCTGTAGCCTCCCCACTTCCTCAGTACTACCTGCCTGTCCACCTAACTTCGTATCATCGGCAAACTTCGCTAGAATGCCCCCGGTTCCCTCATCCAAATCATTAATATATAATGCGAACAGCTGTGGCCCCAGCACCGAACCCTGCGGGACACCGCTCGTCACCGGCTGCCATTCTGAAAAAGAACCTTTTATCCCAACTCTCTGCCTTCTGTTAGACAGCCAATCCTCAATCCATCCCAGCAGCTCACCTCGAACACCATGGGCCCTCACCTTGCTCAGCAGCCTCCAGTGTGGCACCTTATCAAAGGCCTTTTGAAAGTCTAGACAGACCACATCCACTGGGTTTCCCTGGTCTAACCTACTTGTTACCTCTTCAAAAAATTCCAACAGGTTTGTCAGGCATGACCTCCCTTTACTAAATCCATGTTGACTTGTTCTAATCAGACTCTGCTCTTCCAAGAATTTAGAAACCTCATCCTTAATGATGGATTCTAGAATTTTACCAACAACCGAGGTTAAGCTGATTGGCCTATAATTTTCCATCTTTTGCCTTGATCCTTTCTTGAACAAGGGGGTTACAACAGCCATCTTCCAATCATCCGGGACCTTTCCTGACTCCAGTGACTCTTGAAAGATCTCAACCAATGCCTCTGCTATTTCCTCAGCCACCTCTCTCAGAACTCTAGGGTGTATCCCATCGGGGCCAGGAGATTTATCAATTTTAAGACTTTTTAACTTTTCTATCACTGTCTCTTTCGTAATGGCAACCATACTCAACTCAGCCCCGTGACACCCTTTAATTTTTGGGATATTACTCATGTCTTCCACTGTGAAGACTGACGCAAAGTACTTGTTAAGTTCTCCTGCTATTTCCTTATCTCCCATCACTAGGCTTCCTGCATCAGTTTGAAGTGGCCCAATGTCTACTTTTGCCTGTCGTTTGTTTCTTATGTACTGAAAGAAACTTTTACTATTATTTCTAATATTACTGGCTAGCCTACCTTCATATTTGATCCTCTCCTTTCTTATTACACTCTTTGTTATCCTCTGTTTGCTTTTGTATCCCTCCCAATCTTCTGATTTCCCACTGTTCTTAGCCACTTTATAGGATCTCTCTTTTTCTTTAATACATTTCCTGACTTCCTTTGTCAGCCAAGGTTGTCTAATCCCTCCCCGGTTAATCTTTCTTTTCTTGGGAATGAACCTCTGTACAGTGTCCTCAATTATACCTACAAACTCCTGCCATTTTTGCTCTACTGTCTTCCCGGTTAGCCTCTGCTTCCAGTCTATTTTAGTCAGTTCCTCTCTCATGCCCTCATAATTACCTTTATTCAACTGTAACACCATTACATCCGATTTTGCCTTCTCCCTTTCAAACTCCAGACTGAACTCTATCATATTATGGTCGCTACTTCCTAAGGGTTCCCTTACTTTAAGATCTTTTATAGAGTCTGGTTCATTGCAAAGCACTAGGTCCAGAATAGCCTGCTCTCTTGTGGGCTCCATGACAAGCTGTTCCAAAAAGCCATCCTGTAAGCATTCCATGAATTCCCTTTCTTTAGATCCACTAACAACATTATTTACCCAGTCCACCTGCATATTGAAGTCTCCCATGATCAATGTAACCTTGCCTTTCTGACATGCCTTCTCTATTTCCCGGTACATGTTGCGTCCCTGGTCCTGACCACTGTTAGGAGGTCTATACACAACTCCAATTATGTTTTTTTTGCCTTTGTGGTTCCTCAATTCCACCCACACAGACTCCACATCATCCGACGCTATGTCATTCAATACCATAGATTTAATTTTGTTCTTAACTAACAAGGCAACCCCACCCCCTCTGCCCACCTCTCTGTCTTTTCGATAAGTTGAAAAACCATGGAGGTTTAACTGCCAGTCCTGACCCCCCTGTAACCAAGTCTCTGTGATGCCTACTACATCATAATCATTCACTATTATCTGTGCCATTAGTTCATCGGCTTTGTTATGTATGCTACGAGCATTCAGGTAAAGTGCCTTAATGCTAACTTCCTTATCATTAGAGATGTTGGAAGTCATATGTCCTAAGTTATCCTTGCTTTTTACTGCATTCTCAGTCTGCCTCAATTTTAAATCCGCCTGGAAACATTCTATCCTGCTGCTAATCTTGCCATTTACCTCCATACTCCCTGTTGCTTTCACTTTCCCTTCCCCCCAACTCAGAAGTTTAAAGTCCTACTGACCACCCTATTTATCCTCTTCGCTAGAACATTGGTACCTGATCGGTTCAGGTGGAGACCGTCCCAACGGTACAGATCCCCCCTGTTCCAAAACTGATGCCAATGCCCCATGAAGTGGAATCCCTCTTTCCCACACCAATCCCTTAGCCACGTGTTTACTTGCCTAATTTTCTTGTCCCTATGCCAATTGGCACGTGGCTCGGGCAGTAATCCGGAGATTATGACCCTTGAGGACCTGTGCTTCAATTTCCTGCCTAGTGCTTCATAATGCCCAAACAGGTCCTCCACCCTAGTCTTGCCTATGTTGTTGGTACCAACGTGGACCACAACAACTGGATCCTCCCCCTCCCGCTCCAATATCCTTTCAAGACGGTCGGACATGTCTCGCACCCTGGCACCGGGCAGGCAACACACCATGCGAGACTCCCGATCCGGCTTGCAAAGGATACTATCTGTCCCCCTAATTATAGAATCCCCTATAACCACTACTTGTCTATTAGCTCCCCCCTCTTGAATGGCCTTCTGGACCATGGTGCCTTGGTCAGTTGGCTCATCCTGTCCAGAGCCCTTTTCCTCATCCGAACAGGGAGCAAGAATCTCGTATCTGTTGGACAAGGTCAAGGGCTGAGGCTCCTCCACTCCTGAACTCCGGTTCCCCCTACCTGCCTCACTTACAGTCACACTCTTTTGTGCCTGATCACTAGCTGAATGTGAATTACTTAATCTCCCAGGTGTGACTGCCTCCTGAAACAAAGCATCCAGGTAACTCTCCCCCTCCCGGATGTGCCGCAGTGTTTGAAGCTCAGATTCCAGATCATCAACTCTGATCCGGAGTTCTTCCAGCAACCAGACTGTCGAAGTTCTGTTCAATCTGAGGAAGGCAAACCTGGGTCAAGTACTATGCACATGTGACTTGGTGACATGATACTGTCCTCTGTGAAGTTATTTAAAAATGCTAGCTACCTGCTAATTCTATATACCTTAAATCTTTCATCCAGTATCTTTTCAAATGTTTTCATCTATTTTTAAAGTCTTTGTTGGCAATTTCCCTTTTCATCCAAATATATGGTGATTTCATTACAAATTAAACTCTGCAATTTTCTTCGCACAGATGTTAAGCTAGCTGGCATAGAGATTTGTTCCATTTTTAAAAAAACAATAAAATGTCACTAAACTGGGAAATATCTAGTTCTCCATCATACATCTACACTCAATAAAACTCAAGAGATTTTTAAAAAGTCTACAAAAATGTTCCAGTCCACCCTGAGTGATGGGAACAAGGCTGGTTGACCTCAGACATTAATTTCAAACCCTGTTTGATTTTACTATGCATCCATGAATTAAAATGAGCAGCCATCCGGACCCTGAGCTGCTTTTTGGTTAGATTAAACTCAGTCCTGTCAATTGTCAAGTTTTGACAATTTCCTCCTTCACCTCCCTCAAAAGTCCACAAGATATCTAATTTTTCAGAGACTAAAATTAGAATGTATAATAATGTTTGATTACTGGGGAATGCTACATTTATGACACTCTGCATGTACACCACATAGGCTGTAGCAATTCAAGAAGACAGGTCACCATCACCTTCTCAAGGGCAATTAGATATGGGCATTATAAGCTACCTATCCACTGCAGGAAACATTCTATGAATGAATAAAGCAAAACAAAAACTTAACATGTTCTCCAAAAGTTTGAAAATGCTTTCAACTTAAAAGATTTTTGTGGTGAGGTTAAAATTGTCATATATTTAAATACGTCAATTTGTAAACAGCACAAGTCTGGTAGCAGCAAATTTAATAATTACCGGATTATCTGTTTTTCGTATATTGTCAGCTGATGACAGAATGTTGATCAGGGGTGTAATAGTGGTTGGTTTGCCTGTTGGCCCTCAAATAGCAATGGGAGCATGTATGTTTAGAGCAAGAAGTTCTCGATGTCCCAGATAAAGACTGCACCTCTGACACTGCACCACTCCTGCAACAATGTTTTAGATTTTGTGTTTATATCTAAAGCAGGTATCTATCAGGTTTGTCACATCTATGATATATCAAAAGCTTTTGTGCGTAGCAAGGACTTTCTGCAAACTTTATGCCCTGTTACACTTATAAGACTTTGATGATAATGCAGCTTAGTTATAAAGCAGTATTTCCTCCATCTCAACATTAACACTCTAATGGGATGTCTGCTATCTAATGCGATGAGAAATGGTGGAGATGATCGAATTTTGTCAGTCCAAAAATCATAGCTTAAATGGTTTCAGACAATTTTTAAATATTCAGTGACTTTCAGCTGCACTCTGATGTGACTGACCATTCCAATCTGCAAATTTCTCTAACTAACCAAAAATTGAATAATTAAATTCTGATTGTGCTGATTCTCTATTTTCACTAAAAACAATCAGACTTTAGCCTTAAGGAAGTTCCAATTTAGCAGAATATTCCAATGCGTCACCTCCTGTCCTAATTGTGTCATCTGACTTCTGTGAGATTCACAAGCAATTAGATGGACAAAGAGGTTAGTCTGTGTTTTCATCACACTTTCTGTATCATTTTCCAACATTACACTTTCTCATGTGCAAGCCGAATAACTGAAATTTCATCTCTGTTAAATACTGATAAATCAGAAGGCAAGGAAAGACTTGCATTTAAATAACGTTTTTTATAACTACTGGACATCTCAAGTGCTTTAGAGACAATGAAGTCTTGTCATTGTTGTCATATAGAGTGGGAAAAGTTAGGGAACACATGAATCAAAGGAAAATGTCTTAAAACTCATTGAGAATCTGATAGAAAGGCATGCAAATTATCAATGCTGAATGGCTAACCTATCAATAAGTTGTCTATGCAGTGCTGTAACTTATTGCCAAACATTTCCTCTGAGACTCATATCCTTGCTGTATTTCCACTTCTCATCATTAGTTGGCCTTCACTATCCATTTTACATAGGCAAAATGAATCTGAATTATGCTTGGCTAGTCATTGCATGATCCTCGTGTAATATTTCAATTAATTCTTGGTACTTCAAGCAGAAAAGATTTTCTGCAGAACTGTACCATCAGTTTGGCCTTGGAACTTGGTTGCTGTCATACTTTAAAAAAGCATAAAATGTCATTAGTGTGCACTTGGTTGCTGTTTTCTGACATTCCTATTTGCATTGTTTTATCAAATTCCTATAATCAATTACACTCTTCCTTTTTAAGGAAACAAACAGGAACATCATTGCAATATGAGATGTCCAGTCCAACTTGAAAGTTAAACTAAGCATATATAATCATATATTGGTTCCTATTTTATCTCTTGCATTTTACTGCTAACTTCAGAATCAGAGAGCGCAGAAGGTGAACATTTGGCCCAGCTTGTCAGTGCTTGCTCTTTGAAAAATAAAATTCAAAAATCAGCACTAGTTCTTTCTCCAAAGACTGAATATGTCTCCTTTGCAAGTATTTATCCAATTTTCTTTCAATGTAATAGATTAAAGATTCATTTTATGTTTATTTGTAATAAGCATTACATTGGCCAGAGGAACTAGAATAAAATAGTGATTGTCAAAAGTAAATAGAATAGACTCGTTAACCTGGAATAAACGCAAACAGATGAGCAAGTAAGCATGAAAGGAATATCAGGAAAATAACATGGAAGAATGTAGCAGAAAGTTTACAAAGCAAAATGAATGAGAAGAACAGAACAGGAAGAAAGGTGAAAGTCAATTTTAAATGGAGAGATGGAGCTGTATTTCAGCTGGGGGTGGGAAAGTTCTATTTATACATCATTGAGTATTTTAATGATAAAATGCACATGCAATGTGTGTCGATGGTGCATTATAAAAACGTGTTACCAGTGTTGGCACAGGCCCATTAATCGCATGGCCATCATGTCAGTTCCACAATTACTGCAACCCAACTACACGTAAGGTACCTGCAGACTTTCTACTTGCCACATTGCAGGAAGTCTGATAGTACGCAAAAAAACTAGGCATTGAGTTTTCAAATCAAATAAATAGTCAATAAAATGAAATTGATTCTACTTTGATCACAGATTGATATCCATTAACATTATAAGAACACAGCCTCCAAAACTGGAAGAATCAAGTTTAAAAAAAGGAGTATCTGATATTTTAAAAATTGTTTAACCAACGAAGAGTCTGCTTTGTGTTGGGGTATTTAATCTTACCGTCTTGTAAAAAATAAACAAGTGCATAGTTAAATGCATGTTAAGACAAGCCTGACTATAATATTTCTTGGTGTGTTCATTGTTTAGCAGTTTATTTGTTACAATGGAAACCTATTCTAATTAGTGCACAGTTATCCTGCTTGTTCACACATGTATAATGAACACGTTTTAAAGGGACCTTTCTTACATGGAAACTGAGCGTCATTCATGGTGATACTGCTAAGTTTCAGGCAACACATTTGAAGCATATTTGTTAATATTCATAACAAATGAATTTAAATACTTACCAGTAGAACTTGAGATATGTTTGGAATATAATAACAAGATTAGGCCATTAAACCCATCGAGCCTGCCACAATATTCAGTGTCATCATGGCATCGTGAACTCTTCAGTGCATTTTATCCATCCCATCCTCATAACTCTGAAAGTTACTGGTAATCGGAAATCTATCAGTCTCCTCCACTGAACTTTCTGTGGTAGAAAATTCCAAAGATTCACAGACCTCTGTGTAAGCCAGTCATCAGTCATCTAAGTGACATTTGTCTTATTTTGAAACTGTGTCCTCTAGCTCTAGACTTGCCAACCCCGGGTCACATCTTGCCTGCATGTATTCTTCCTAACCCTTTAGGTATTTGTAAGTTTCAATGAGATCACCTCTTATTCTTAAGAATACAGGCCCAGTTTTTTCCAATCTCTCTTCAGAGGACAATCTCTCTTTTCAGGAACAAGTCCAATGAGCATTAGTTGCACTCCATTTATGGCAATAATATCTTTCCTAAGATAAGGAGACTCAGCTGCACCTGGTACTGTAAGTATGGTCTAACCACGCTCCTATTCACTACTCCTGTACTTAAATTCTCTTGCAATAAAGGCTAATATTTATTAGCCTCAAAGGACACCAGTGAACCAAATGAGTTTTTGTAACTATCAACAGTGGTTACTGCACATGGCTGCTGCTAGGAAAGCTTCTTATACCAGATTTTTGTTGAGTTTATTTCAATATCTGCCATGCTGGGATTTTAACTCATGTCCCCAGAACATTAGCATGATTTATTGGATTACTAGTCCCGTGGCATTGCTATTATGCCACTGCCTCTCCACTTTGTACATTTTCCAGCCTCTTGCCATTTCAGAATATTCTCTACATCTGTCACTCTCACCAAAGTGGATAGCTTCATATTTTCCATATTATTTATCAACTGCAATGTTATTAGCATTCATTAAGCCTGTCCAAATATTCATGAAACTGCTTCACATCTATTTTGCATTGCATGTACTCACCAGCTTTGTATCATCTGCAATTTTGATAATTTTATATTTGATTTCCAATTTCTAATTATGGGTATGTATTATGAATAGCTGGGGCATAAGTACTGATCATTATAGCACCCTAGTAGACACCTCCCACAAATTGAGAATCACCTATTTCTTTCTACTCTGTTTTCTGCCTGTTGGTCAATCATTAATCTATGCCAGTGTATCACCTGAGATACCATGAATTTTAATCTTTTGAACCAGCCTCCAGGAGGAACTTTATCAAAAACCTTTTGAAAATTAAGTATACTACATCTGTCAGCTATCCTACAATAATTTTGATAGATTCATAGAATCCTATAGTGAGGAAACAAGCCATTCAGTCCATCAAGTCCACACCAATCCTCTGAAGACCATCCCACCCTATCCTGCCATTTCCTATTCCCAACCTGCACACTATGGGCAATTTAGCATGGCCAATCTGTCAAACCTAATCTTTGGACTATGGGAGGAAATGTGAAACCCGGAGGAAATGTGAAACCCAGAGAAAATCCATGCAAACATGGTGAGAATGTACAAACTCTGCAGAGACAGTCACCCAAGACTGGCATTGAACCCAGGTCTCTGATGCTGTGAGGCAGCACTGCTAACCACTGTGCACCCTCCTTCAAAAATTTGAACAAGTGCATCTACATACAATTTACCATTTGCAAATCCATGCTTAGTATGCCTATCAGATTATTATCAACCAGGTATCATGCATTTATCGCATCCTTTATAATAGATTCTCACCTTTTCCCGGCTACTGATGTAAGGCTAACAAGGCTTCCGTTCTCTATTTTGTCTCCTACTTTCTTCTTAAGTGCTGGGTGACATTGGCTACCTTCCCATCTGCAGAAATTATTCCAGAATCTTTGGAATTTTAGAAGATTAGCACCAATGAATCAGCTAGATCTATAGCCACTTCCTTCAACACTCGAGGATGTAGAGTGTCAGGTCCTGTGGATATATCATCTTTTTTCAGTGCAATCATCTTAGAAATGCTAATTGCCTTCAACTCCTCATTCTTTCTAGTCATTTGGGTGTTTAGTTCTGGGAGATTTCTGGTATCGTCATCAGTGAAAACAGACATAAAGTAATCATTTAACTGATCTGCCATTTCTCTGTTCCCATTATGAACTCTCCTGACTCTTCTTGGACCCACATTTACTTTAGCAAAATGCTACTTACAGAAGCTTTTACAGGCTTCTTTTGCGAAATTGCATCAATTTTCTATTCTATCTTTCCTTATCATTATCTTCATTCTCCAAAGTTAAACTCTACATAACTACCCAATCCTCTGTATTCCTGCTATTTATGATAACTTTATTGGCAACCGTTTTTCAGTTTTATACAATCATGAACTTTCTTCATTAGATATTGTTGATTGACTTTTTTTTTAATTTTTGCAATTTGAAGTTGTAGGTGCTGTAAATCATTTAATTGTTCCTTAAAGACTATCCGTTGCTTCTGTGCAGTCATGCTATTTTAGAGTCATCGAGTCATTCAGCATGGGATAAGACCCTTCGATTCAACTTATCCACGCTAACCAGGTTTCCCAAAGTAAAGTAGTTCCACTTACCTGGATTTGGCCCATATCCTTCCCTACCTTTCCTATTTATATATCTGTCCAAATATTAGAATAGAGTTAGAATTAGAATCCCTGCTGTATGGAAACAGGCCCTTCGGCCCAACAAGTCCACACTGACCCTCTGAGGAGTAACCCACCCAGACCCATTCCCCTACCCTGTATTTATCACCGACTAATGCATCTAACCTACACATCCCAGCACACTATTGGCAATTTAGCACCTAACCTGCACATCTTCGGACTATGGGAGGAAACTGGAGCACCCGGAGGAAAGCCAAGCAGACACGGAAGAATGTGCAAACTCCACACAAACAGTTGCCCAAGGCTGGAATTGAACCCGGATCCCTAGCAATGTGAGGCAGCAGTGCTAACTAATGAGCCTCCGCGCTGCCCAAAATAAAATATATTTTAACTCTAGTAATGTGCCTGCATCTACCACTTCCTCTGGCAGTTCATTTCACATACAAACTACCCTTTGTGTGAAAAATTTACTCCACAGGTCCCTTTTAATCTTTCTCCTCTTACCTTAAAAGTATGCCCTTTAGTTTTGAACTACCCTACCCTAGGCAAAAGACCTTTGCTACACATGATATTATAAACCTCAACAATGCCATACCTCCAAACTCCTGTGCTCCAGTGAAAAAGTCCCAGCCTATTCAGCCTATGTCCTTACAACTCAAAGCCTCCTGTATCAGCAACATTATTGTAAATTTCTCTGAACCCTGTTCAATTTAATAATATCCTTCCTATAGCAGGGCAACCAGAACTATACAAGCATTCTAGAAGTGGTCTCAACCACTACAGTGTCCTGTACAACCTGAATGTGATGTCCCAACTTCTATATTCAAAGTCCCAACTTCTGAGCAATGAAGTCAAGCATATTAAAACCTTCTTAACCACCATGTCTGCCTTTGATGCAGAGAACTATGTATCTGAACCACTAAGTCTCTCTGTTTGACAACATTAGTAAGAGCGTTACAATTAACTATAAGTCCTACCCTTGTTCGTTTTCCCAAAATGCAATATCTTGCATTTATCCAAATTAAACTCCATCTGCCACTCCTCAGCCCATTGGCCCAGTTGATTAAGATTCCTTTGTAATCTTAGATCACCTTCTCTGTCCACTATACCACTGATTTTGATGTCATCCGCCTACCTCCTAAATTCTCATCCCAATCATTTATATAAATGACAAACATTAGCAGGCCCAGCATGTATCCCTGCAGAACACCACTGCTAATAGGCCTCCAGTACGAAATAAAACAACTCTCCACAACCACCCTCTGTCTCCCACCGTGTAGCCAATTGTATTCAATTGACAAGTTGCAACCGAATCTCATGTGATTTAACTTTACTTAGCAGTCTACCATGAGGTTCCTTGTCAAAGGCTTCACTAAAGGACAAGTACACAACATCTAACTCTCAGCCCTCATCTTTCTTTTTGGTCAAGTCCTCAAAAAACTCAATCAAGTTTGTGAGCCACAACTTCTCACACACAAAGCCATGCTGACTATCTAACATCAGTGCTTGGCTGTCCAAATGCATGTAAAACTTATCTCTCAGAATCCCATCCAACAATTTACCCAACATCAAAGTCAGGCTCACCAGTCAATAGTTCCCAGGCTTCCCCTTACAGGCTTTCTTAAATAAAGATACAACATTAGTCACCTTCCAGTCCCATCTCAGCCAATTTGTGCCCATTCATAATTTTCCTTATTCAAATTTAACACCCTTGGTTCAGAATTTAACACCCTTGGTTAGCACTGCTGCCTCACAGCGCCCGGGTTCAATTCCCACCTCAGGCGACTGACTGTGTGGAATTTGCACATTCTCCCCCATTCTGCATGGGTTTCCTCTGGGTGCTCCAGTTTCCTCCCACAATCCAAAAATGTGCAAGTTAGGTGAATTGGCCATGCTAAATTGCCCATAGTGTTAGGTGAAGGGGTAATTAGGGGAATGGGTCTGGGTGGATTGCGCTACGGCAGGTCGGTGTGGACTTGTTGGGCATTAGGGCCTGTTTCCACACTGTAAGTAATCTAACTAACTGCCTCAGTTGCAAACAATGTTTAAAATACTATCATATTGTGATTCATTCCTAAAACATCTTTCTTTATAAGATTATTCATTAGCCTATTTTCTTTTCATAATACTTAATCTAAAATAGCGTGTGCTTTAGTTGGCTCCTAAATAGAAAACTATCCCAAGCACGCTGCAGAACTGTATTCTCCACAGCTTCAATGCTCAATAGGTTTACCCAGACTTTATAGGGAGAAGTGGGTACTACAGATGCTGGAGATGAGAGTCAAGATTAGAGTGGTGCTGGAAAAGCACAGCAGTTCAGGCAGCATCCAAGGAACAGGAAAATTGATGTTTCTGGCAACAGCCCCTCATCAGGAATGAGCATTCCTGTGGAAGGGCTTTTGCCCAAAACATCAATTTTCCTGCTCCTTGGATGCTGCCTGACCTGCTGTGCTTTTCCAGCACCACTCTAAACTTTACCCAGACTTTATGTAGATTGAACTCACCCATGACAATAGGGTTGTCCATACTTAGTTCTACTCTTATCACCTAATTTATGCCGTTCTTCCCCCCCCCCCCCCCACTTTTCCACTACTATTTAGTGGCCTATAATAAACCAATGACTGATGTACCTTGCTTTTTCTTTGCTCCACCCAAATAGATGGCACACATTGATCTTCTGATCTGAGATCCTCCCTTACTAATATAATGATCGTATCACTTATTGTCAGTGCAACATGTTTATATTTTTGTAAAGGCAATAGTGCAGAGAACCAGAGGAAAAGGAACCAAGAGTAATTTATATTTTTGATCTTAAGAACAATTTAAGAGTTTTATTTAAAGGCCTAAGTCATGGAAGAAGAGCTCAAAGCTGTGGTGTGCTCCTTCTATTCTATGTGCCAGTCAGGAACAGTTCTGGTGCCCTGGACCACATGTGTGCAGGAATTGTCTTCAGTTTCAGCTCCTGGAATCCTGGATTTCAAAGTTGCAATGGCTGCTGAGGACACTGTGTTACATACGCAAGGATTAAAGGCTGATAAATCCCCAAGGCACAATAATTTACAACCTAGTGTATTTAGGAAGTAGCCCGAGAAATAGTGGATGTATTGATGAGCATCTTTCAAAATTCTACAGATTCTGGAACAAATAATGTGGATTGAAGGATAGCTAATCTACCTCACTATTTTAAAAATGTGGTAGAAAGAAGACTGGAGTTATAAACTAGTCAGTCTAGAGTGGTAGTGGGGAAAATACTACAGTCCATTATGAAAGATTTACTAGCAGATTACTTGGAAAGCAATGACAAGATTTGATAGAGTAGGCAAGTATTTATGAATTCAGAATCACGTATGATGAAACCAGTGGAATGTTTTGAGGATGTGACTTGTGGACTCCATAAGGAAGAGCCAGAAGATGTGGTTCACTTGGACATTACTTGGCCAATTCAATTCAATCCATGTGAAATCAAGGAATGGTCAGAGGCACTAGATCCTACAAAGATGAGAGGCTTGGACAACATTCTGGCAATAAGACTGAAGACCTATGCTCAAGAACTTGCCTCATCCTGAGCCTAGCTTTTCCAGTAGTGACAACACTGGTTCTACCAACAGTGGGGTCAATTACCCAGGTTTGTACTGTACATAACAAGGAGGGTAAATCCAACCCAGCCAATTAACACCCCATTAGTCTACTGTCAATCACCAGTGATGGAAGGTGTCATAACAGTGCTATCAAGCAACATCTGTTGAGCAACACTGACCCCAAGTTTGGGTTCCACTAGGGCCTCTCAACTCCAGGTCTCACTATGGTCATGGTTCAAACATGGACAAATTAGTTGAATGATGTGAGAATGACAGCCCTTGACGTCAAGATTACATTTGACCAAGCATCAGGGAAATCAGGGAAAACACTCTCCTCTTGTTGGAATCATACATGGCACACAAGAAGAAAGTTGTGATTGTCAAAGGTTAGTTATCTCAGCTCCAGGACATCTCATAGGAGTTGCTTGGGGTAGTGTCCTAGTTAACCATCTTCAGCTGCTTTATCAATTACCTTCCTCTCTTATAACGTCAGAAGTGGGAATGTTCACTGATGATTGCACAATGTTCAGCACCATTTGCAACACCTCAGATTCTGAAGCAGTCTATGACAGTAGTACTTCAGCAGGACTGAAAGAAAGTACAGGTTTGTATGCATTAACATTTGCACATCACAAATGCTAGGCAATAACCATCTCCAATAAGAGACAATTTAACCCTCACCCTTTGATCTTACCATCACTGAATTAACATCCTAGGGTTACCATTGAACAGAAACTGAACAGGACTAGCCATAGAAATATAGTGTCTACAGGTGCAGGTCTGAGTTGAGGAATACTGCTGCAGGTAACTCACCTCCTGGCTTCCCAATGCCTGTCCACTTGGTGTAAATCAGGAATGTAATGGAATACTCCCCAGTTGCCTGGATAAATTCAGCTGTAGAAGCACTGAAAAAGCCTGATACCATTCAAGTCTAAGCAGTCTACTTGATTGGTTCAACATCCACAAACATTCACTTACTCTGCCACCAATTTTCGGTAACAGTGGTACGTACCACCTACAAAATGACTGCATAAATTCAACAATCCTCCTTAGACAGAACCTTCCAAACCCACAACCACTACCATCTAAAAGAACAAGGGCAACAAATACATGGCAATATACCACCATCTGAAAGTCTTTTCAAAGCCACCTCGCCATCCTGACTTAGATGTATATCACTATATTCCTTCAGTGTTACTTGATCAAAATCCTGTTCATCTTTCGAACCTTCTTTTCAAGTTGCTACTAAAGTACCACATTCCCCCTCAGCCTGAATTCCTACTTTGACCTAATTTTGCAATTACTCTGTCTCAGCCTCACTCAGATGAAGTCTCCCTCACTCTAATTATACAGCCTACACGGATCACTCAAAAAGTCCTTATATAGAGAGTTTGGATGTGTCTAGTTTGCTGCTACAGTAATCAATAGCTATTTCAGGCAAGATTTGGAGGTGCCGTGTTGAACTGAGGTGTACAAGGTTAAAAAAAATCACACAACACTAGGTTATAATCCAACAGGTTATTTGGAAACGCTAGCTTTCGGAATGCTGCTCCTTCATCAGGTACAACCAGCTGTTGAAGGTGCAGTGCTCCGAAAGCTAGTGCTTCCAAATAACCTGAGCTGAAAATGTGTTGCTGGAACAGCGCAGCAGGTCAGGAGCATCCAGGGAACAGGAGAATCCTGAAGAAGGGCTTATGCCCGAAACGTCGATTCTCCTGTTCCCTGGATGCTGGATGTGTTCCAGCAACACATTTTCAGCTCTGATCTCCAGCATCTGCAGACCTCACTTTCTTCTTCCAAATAACCTGTTGGACTATAACTTGGTGTTGTGTGATTTTTAACTATTTCAGACAAGGTATTTTAGATTTTTGATAGATGACCAACACTGTCATGCACATACATGTTTAACTAGGCTAGTTCATCTGCCTTAAAGACTATTTGATCAAGGTCTGCTTATGAGTTTTACTCTCCAATTAAATTTTCAAGACTTTGAATTGAATTCCCACTTCGATCCAAATTCCAGTTACTCAATCTGTCGCAGTTGCATTCCAAAATCACTGTCACTCTGACTGTGCAGCTTACTCTCATTTATTAATATATTACATAAAGCATTCCATTAAATAGCTAATAGCTAACCAAAACCCTGTCTAATTCAAATTTCTCAAAAAAACCCTAGTGACTCAGATTTGTTTGGTGGGGTGATGCTCTACTTGCTGAAATTAATCCAATCTTGTTCTATGAAATGGCAATAAAACACACACAAAGACCTAAAATGCTCATCGAGTCATAGAGATGTGTAGCACGGAATCTTGTTCTATGAAATGGCAATAAAACACACACAAAGACCTAAAATGCTCATCAAGTCATAGAGATGTGTAGCACGGAAACAGATCCTTCAGTCCAACCCGTCCATGCTGACCAGATATCCTAACCTAAGCTAGTCCCATTTGCCAGCACTTGGCCCATATCCATCTAAACCCTTCCTATTCATATACCTATCCAGATGCCTTTTAAGTGTTGTAAGTATACCAGCCTACACCATTTCCTCTGACAGCTCACTCCATACACTCACCACCCTCTGTGTGTCGAAAAAGTTACTCCTGAGGTCCCTTTTAAATTTTTCCCTGCTTACCCTAAACCTATGCCCTCTAGTTCTGGACTTCCCCCACCCTAGGGAAAGACGTTGTCTTTTAGCCTATCCATGCCCCTCATGATTTTATAAACCGCTATAAGGTCGCCCTGTGATGCTCCAGGGACAACAGCTCCAGCCTATTCAGCCTCTCCCTGCAGCTCAAATCCTTCAACCCCGACAGCATCATTGTAAATCTTTTCTGAACCCTTTCAAGTTTCACAACATCCTTCCGATAGCAGAGAGACTGAATTGCACACAATGTTCCAAAAGTGGCCTAACTAATGTCCTATACAGCTGTAACATGACCTCCCAATTCTTATACTCAATTCTCTGACCAACAATGGAAAGCATACCAAATGCCTTCTTCACTATCCTATCTACCTGCAACTCCACTTTCAAGGAACTATGAACTTGCACTCCAAGGTACCTTTATTCAGAAACACTGCCCAAGACCTTACCATTAAGTGTATAAGTCCCACTCTGATTTGCTTTTCTAAAATGCGGCCATTCACATTTATCTAAATTAAACTCCATCTGCCACGCCTCAACCCATTGGTCCATCTGATCAAGATCCCGTTGTACTTTGAGGTAACCTTCTTCGTTGTCCATTACGCCTCCAATTTTGGTGACACCTGCAAACTTACTAACTATACTGCTTATGTTCATATCCAAAGTTGTTTTTTTAAATGTATTGTTTTGGATCTTTTCTGTGTTGTCTAATCTAAATATAATTTTCCATGAGTCAAAAAATAAGTTTTACATTATAAAAATATATGGGAATATAAATCCTTCTTGACACAGCATTACATTGAGATGATTTGGAGAGGTAATATGTTGGATTGTTCACTGAAGCTTATTGTCTTCATGAAGCATATTGAGAAACAGACCAAAATTGAAGCTCTTTCCTGGCTTTATATTTTGTTTGCATTGGCGAGCCCTGCACAGTCATTTTTCAGGTTTTGATTGTTTCATTCAGGGCATTATCAATTAGATTCTCAGGTTCTAACATAGAATAAAATAAAGTTAAAAATCACACAAAACAACAGGTTTATTTGGAAGCACTAGCTTTTATAGCGCTGCTCCTTGATCAGATGATCAACCTGAAAACAGCACTTCAAAAGCTAGTGCTTCCAAATAAACCTGTTGGACTATAACCTGGTGTTGTGTGATTTTTAATTTTGTATACCCCCGTCCAACACTGGCACCTCCAAATCAGGAATAAAATAAATTCATTAGCAATGAATATTACGAAAGCATCAGTTCTGTGATACTGATTACCCTGTTCTGTGTGTGCATATAGAAACATAGATAATAGGAACTGAAGCATGCAGTTCAATCTTTTGAGGTGAAAGTGAGGACTGCAGATGCTGGATTTAGAGTCAAGATTAGAGTGGTGCTGGAAAAGGACAGCAGGTCAGGCAGCATCCAAGGAGCAGGAAAATGAAGGGCTCCTGCCCAAAATGTCGATTTTCCTGCTTCTCGGATGCTGCCTGACCTGCTGTGCTTTTCCTGCACCACTCTAATCTTGAGCTCAATCCTTTGAGCCTATTCAACATGGTCATGGCAGATCACCAAACTCAGTACCCTGCTCCCACTCTTTGCTCACACTGTTGGATCCCTTTTGCCCTAAGGACTATATTTCTGTCCTTCTGGAAAGCATTCAATGTTTTGAAGAGTATATATTGTCAATTTAAGCAACACATACACTTGGTCCTTAACACAGTTAATCAGGGCACTATACATATGCTTCCATCAATATTTTTTAATCAATGAAGCACATACTTCTTATTCACGAGTTTCTTTTTATGTAACAGTCAGCATACCAAAAGTTTATATAACTTTCATTGAGTTGCTGTATCAATGGAGAACTCAGCAATACGGACAACCTTTTAATATATTCTTACCCAAGTGCACAGACACAATTTTCCTACTGACTGAACAGAAGAGCTTTCCCAAGGCTGGGTATGCATGATTTATTTTGTGACCTATGAGACTTCACCCTCCATTGCCGAATTGAGAATTTAGATTTTTATTGTTTTCTCCGTTAGTACATCGGAAGCATTAAAGTTTGAGAGCACTTGCACACCTTTCCAAATGCACTTGTGTTGCTGCCAACCTTAATTTCTCAGTTCATGTCTAAAGTAGTTTAGTGAAGTATTCATTTTGGCTGATTAGAAAGAGGCATCCAGTGATGTCCAGTTCAATTGAAAATAAGTAACAAAGCTCTTAGAGCGTAAAATATGTTGTCAGGGAAGAACTAGAGGAAACATTCATTTCTTGTAATAGTCCCCTTTCAAATATTTTATCAACAGTTATAAATAGTGCAAATGCTAACACTGTTATATGTATCAATTAATGCTTAGTTTTCCCCTTCAGTGTTTGCCCAACTATTGTGAACTCTTGTTTGAGTCTCGACATTGTATCTTTAGCGATACAATGCAGATTTCCCAATAAAATTGCTTGGTTCAGAGCATACTCACCTCTAAATTACTTGTTCAAATCAGATCTCAAAACTTGCATGCAGCAATCAAGGCCGTCACTTCAGATCACAGCATTGTCAGACCATCTTTCACATGAGACATTAAACTAATGATCCATCTGCCTGCCAGTGTGGATATAAAAGATCTCATGACACTTTTTGAGAGCAGCAACAGAGTTCTCCTCACTGTGCTAGACAATTTTTATGCTTCAGTCAATGCAATTTTAATATTATCTGGCCATACTCACATTGCTGTTTGTGAGGATTGGCTGAGCCCAAATTGAAATCGTAGAATGACAAGAAGGAGGTCCTTTGGCCCATTGGACAAAATTTTCCCAGGTACTGAATGATGTGGGCATTGGCGAGAATGCTGGCAAAATAAAGTGAGGTGACCAACGAAGTGCTTTTCAATGGTGAGAGCAAAACATCCCATTTTCCAACCAAATCTGGGGACAGTGAGATGAAATTCTCACTAGGGGCTTAAAGTCTTATTTACGTGTATTAACATGTATTTACATCTAATCATCTCAACTCATTATTATGTAGTTCTTTGTTCTCCCATTCACCAGATAGATTTAAGGTTGGGATTTGAAAGTGAGAGTGGTTACTTAGCAACTCCAGCTTGCCACTTGCTCCTCCAGTCCTCCATCTTGGATACCAGTGGCCAGACTTTGAGTTCATTCTCTGGATAGTTGTCACATGCATCTGTTGCCCATGAAACTTGGTATTCAACATGTGCCAGCCTCAACATATCCACATGGCACAATATTGATCCACGTGATGATTCTGCACTTCACAACTGGACTTTGGAGCACAAGTTTAATTGTAATTCTGCTTCTAGGATACTTTGACACAGGGACAGGAACCCATCCCATGGATACAATGAGGCTGCATATCAGGGCTTCTTACTTGCTCTGTTATGTGCTCACTCTCTTTGTGTCTATTTGGATGTTCACACCTTCCGAACTTTTCCTTGCTGTGTCTTTTTGTTCATTATTTCTTCAGCTAGAACTTAATGGCGCACAGTACTTTTATCTTGACTTGCATTTTGATGTAGACACAAAGCCATGGTTGCTGGCAATATGCAATCAAAGAGTGGAAATGTTGTTGTATGCCACAGTGCAAAATCAGTCTCAGACCGACACTGTGTGCCAGCTCCTCTGTTCACCTTTTATTGGTTATGTGCATGTTGAAGACCTTGGGATTCCTTTCTCGTAGGCTCTAGTTTCTTTTCGTCTCTCTGTTTCTCTTACCATGTGGCACAGTTGCTCAGTAGTTAGCACTGCTGCCTCACAGCGCCAGGGATCCAGCTTTGATTCCGGCCTCAGGTGACTGTGTGGAGTTTGCGCATCCTTCCTGTGTCTGCGTGGGTTTCCTATGGGTGCTCTGGTTTTCTCCCACACTCCAAAGCTGTGTAGGTTAGGTGAATTGGCAATGCTAAATTGCCCATAGTGTTCAGGGATATGTAGGTTAAGGGCATTAGTCAAAGGTAAATGTAGAGTAATAGAGTAGGGGAATGGGTCAGTGAGGACTTGTTGGGCCAATTGGCCTGTTGTCACATTGTAGGAACTCTATGATTCTATTTGATTTTTTTATTCCTCTCCAAGCCTTTATTTTGGGACAGACAGTAATGTTATGATTATGTCACTAGATAGTAAAACTGGTAGGATGAGAGAAACAGTACATTACATCTTTTTGTGAAAATCTGCTGAAGTAATTGGACAGGATTGGAATTCCTAGAATGAAGAATGGAGCAGAGGTCCCATCTGCCAAGAGCTGCAGCCATGGGTATGGTAGTTACTGCTGATAATACAGCAATCTGAGACCTAGAATGATTCTATGATTCTGTTGTTGTATCCTAGACTACAAATGAATGATAGAGGGAGTAAACAGCAGGTTTAGGGATGTGACCTTTAGCAGGTCCTCTCTTCCTGTTTCTGGGACTGTTTGATGAGGTGTTAAGGGTCTTTGAATAAGCTTCCGGGCACTCTAGTGCAACCTCATGTAAATTCCCTGTCATCATTTGGTCTATTGGTGGGTGGATGAGATTCTGGATGAGTTTTTCCTGTCACTATCTTTATTGAGAAGTGGGTCAGGTTCCTACTAAATTCCACATATGATTTACAGGGGTTGAACCTTGCCCTTTGCTTTGCATCTTTTTCTTATGTTGAAGTCTTCAATCTGTTCAAATTATTTAGGCATATTAATGCTAGGCAATAAACATCTCCAAGGATAAAGAATCTAACCATTTTCATTTCTGAATCCCTTCATATTGACCAGAAGCAGATCAGGGACTGAGGATTTTACAAATTTTACAACTTTCCAACATCCGCAATTCACACAGCAGGGGTGTGCTCGCTTTTTCCTACTTACTTGTATAATTGTAGCTCCAAAACATCAAAAAAGAGCTTTTAATCCATCCAGGACAAAGCAATGCATTTGATCAGAACTTAAGCTTTTACTCCCTCCACAAGCAGCATTGTGCCATTTCAACATTATCTTACGACTCACCAGGGCTCATTTGACAGTAGCTCCAAAATGTGCAACTGTCTCTCAAAAGACAATGACAGTAAACATATCCTGCAATGTACTTCACAGCCACATTACTATCCTGATGTGGAGCTTAAAAAAATCAAAGAACTCTGTAAATGCTGTAAATCAGAAACAAAAAGCATAAATTGCTGGGAAAACTCAGCAGGTCTAGCAGTATCTGTGGAGAGAATGTTTTGGTTCCAGTGACCCTTCTTCATAACTAGGTCCTTCAGTTTTCCCAACAAATTTTTATTATGCTTCTGACTTGGAACTATATGTTTTACTTCACTGAAGAGGGATCAAAATTCTGAAGTTCTATAATCTCCAGCTCATAATAGTCGCGTGTAAAGGTGCCAGTTGCCGATTATATTTGAAAATATTATCTTTGTTAATTTCCCAAACTGTAACTCAAATAAACTCCCCAATCCTCTGATATTTTGTTACGTGTACAGATGAGAGAAATGAATTTCCTCTTTCCTTACCTTATTGTCCTAACCAGTATGTTATTTCTTAAAATGTCCATGTTTCCTAACTGCCAGGTCTGTTGACAATTTTAACCAGTAGCAAGCTTTTTGTAGTCTTAAACAAATAAGATTACTTATCCATGTGTTCATGGATAAGTTCATGGAAAAAATGCAGATAAAAACAACAGAATATTTTTACAGATTATAAATTAAAAATATTTGTAATTCAGGTGATTGACTTGTTCTAGAAAACGCATGGTATAGGTCTGATGAAGAAGTTTGTTTTTGCTCTTCGACTGTACTTAGCTGAATTCAGTGGCTGAAGTTGAATGCCAGATTTACTGCAGAATTCTCAGAGAAGTAGACTTTCTTCAGTTCATAAAGTTAGTTATAGTCTTGTTGCCCATGGGTCAATTTTCTGTATTGGTAAACTTGAAAAAGGAACCAGCTTGAAGACCTTACAATCGTGTCATTTCTAGTTCTTGATACTTAGATAACGCCTTTTCTGCGACTACTGTTTCTTAAGGTATTCATTCAGACAGCATTTGAAGGATTAACTTTACTGTCTCACTTCAGTAACACCCAGAATCTCTTTATTCACCTTGTTACATAACACTACGTTTGGCGTCCTCCCCAATTTCTTGGGTCTGATGTTCAACCCTAATGTTCTATGTGACATTCTATGTTGTTTAAGGAGCTCTATCAGCCCTGTTGTTTGTTGCCTATGGACGTCTTCAAGACCAACATAGCTTGTTCTCTTAGGCTTTGGTGATTTTTGACCAGTTTACAGCAGACATCACAAGCAAATCAGTACCGAGATAGGTGAATTATTAATATCATTTACCTTCTGCAATCTAATAATATAAGTTATAATTATATTGCTAAGTTTCAAAAAAAAAAGTAAAAAGGGGGGAAGTGTGGCATTGTTGGTCAAGGACAGTATTACAGTTGCAGAAAGGATATTTGGGGACTCGTCAACTGAGGTAGTATGGGCTGAGGTTAGAAACAGGAAAGGAGAGGTCACCCTGTTTGGAGTTTTCTATAGGTCTCCGAATAGTTCCAGAGATGTAGAGGAAAGGATAGCAAAGATGATTCTCGATAGGAGTGAGAGAGATAGGGTAGTTGTCATGGGGGACATAACTTTCCAAATATTGACTGGGAACACTATAGTACGAGTAATATAGATGGGTCAGTTTTTGTCCAGTGTGTGCAGGAGGGCTTCCTGACACAGTATGTAGACAGGCCAACAAGGGCGAAGCCACATTAGATTTGGTACTGGGTAATGAGCCCGGCCAGGTGCTAGACTTGGACGTAAGTGAGCACTTTGGTGATAGCGATCACAATTCTATTATGTTTACTTTAGTGATAGAAGGGGTAGGTGTATACCACTGGGCAAGAGTGACAGTTGGGGGAAAGACAATTACGATGCGATTAGGCAAGATTTAAGAAGCATCGGATGGGGAAGGAAACTGCAGGGGATGGGCACATTCGAAATGTGGAACTTATTCAAGGAAAAGCTCCTGAGTGTCCTAGATAAGTATGTACCTGTCACGCAGGGAGGAAGCCGTGGTTTATGAAGGAAGTGGAATCTCTGGTCAAGAGGAAGAAGAAGGTTTATGTTAGGTTGAGATGTGAAGGCTCAGTTAGGGCACTTGAGGGTTACAAGGTAGCCAGGAAAGACGTAAAGGGAGAGCTCAGAAGAGCCAGGAGGAGACATGAGAAGTTGTTGGCGGACAGGATCAGGGTATACCCTAAGGCTTTCTATAGGTATTTAAGGAATAAAAGATTGACGAGAGTAAGATTAGGGCCAATCAAGGATAGTAGTGGGAAGTTGTGTGTGGAGTCAGAGGAGATAGGGGAAGCACTAAATGAATATTTTTCGACAGTATTCACTCTAGAAAATGACAATGTTGTTGAGGAGAATACTGAGATACAGGCTGCTAGACTCGGTGGGATTGAGATAAAAACAATGACTGCAGATGCTGGAAACCAGATTCTGGATTAATGGTGCTGGAAGAGCACAGCAGTTCAGGCAGCATCTGAGGAGCAGTAAAATCGACGTTTCGGGCAAAAGCCCTTCATCAGGAATAAAGGCAGAGAGCCTGAAGCATGGAGAGAGAAGCTAGAGGAGGGTGGGGGTGGGGAGAAAGTAGCATAGAGTACAATAGGTAAGTGGGGGAGGGGATGAAGGTGATAGGTCGGGGGGGGGGGGGAGGGTGGAGTGGATAGGTGAAAAAGAAGATAGGCAGGTAGGATAGTTCGTGGGGACAGTGCTGAGCTGGAAGTTTGGAACTAGGGTGAGGTGGGGGAAGGGGAAATGAGGAAACTGTTGAAGTCCACATTGATGCCCTGGGGTTGAAGTGTTCCGAGGCGAAGATGAGGCGTTCTTCCTCCAGGCGTCTGGTGGTGAGGGTGCGGCGGTGTAGGAGGCCCAGGACCTCCATGTCCTCGGCAGAGTGGGAGGGGGTGTGATTGAGGTTCACGAGGTATTAGAAATCCTGCAGAGTGTGAAAATAGATAAGTCCCTTGGCCCGGATGGGATTTATCCTAGGATCCTCTGGGAAGACAGGGAGGAGATTGCCGAGCTTTTGGCATTTATCTTTAAATCGTCATTGTCTACAGGAATAGTGCCAGAAGACTGGAGGATAGCAAATGTGGTTCCCCTGTTCAAGAAGGGGAGTAGAGACAATCCTGGTAATTATAGACCAGGGAGCCTTACTTCAGTTGTTGGTAAAGTGTTGGAAAAAGTTTTAAGAGATAGAATTTATAATAATCTAGAAAAGAATAATTTGATTAGGGATAGTCAGCACGGTTTTATGAAGGTTTCATGCCTCACGAACCTTATTGAGTTCTTTGAGAAGGTGACCAAACAGGTAGATGAGAGTAAACCAGTTGATGTGTTGTATATGGATTTCAGCAAGGCCTTCGATAAGGTTCCCCACAGTAGGCTATTGTACAAAAGGCGGAGGAATGGGATTGTGGGATATATAGCAGTTTGGATCAGTAATTGGCTTGCTGAAAGAAGACAGAGGTTGGTAGTTGATGGGAAATGTTCATCCTGGAGTCCAGTTACTAGTGGTGTACCGCAAGGGTCGGTGTTGGGTCCACTGCTGTTCATCATTTTTATAAATGACCTGGATGAGGGCGTAGAAGGTTGGGTTAGTAAATTTGCAGACGGCAGTAAGGTCAGTGGAATTGTGGATAGTGACGAAGGATGTTGTAGGTTACAGAGAGACATAGATAAGCTGCAGAGGTGGCAAATGGAGTTTAATGTGGACAAATGTGAGGTGATTCACTTTGGTTGGAGGAACTGGAATGCAAAGTACTGGGCTAATGGTAAGATTCTTGGTAGTGTAGATGAGCAGAGAGATTTCGGTGTCCAGGTACACAGATCCTTGAAAGTTGCCACCCAGGTTGACAGGGTTGTTAAGAAGGCATACAGTGTTTTAGCTATTATTAATAGAGGGATCGAGTTCCGGAATCATGAGGTTATACTACAGCTGTACAAAACCCTGATGCGGCAGCACTTGGAGTATTTGTACAGTTCTGGTCACCGCATTATAAGAAGGATGTGGTAGCTTTGGAAAGGGTGCAGAGGAGATTTACTAGCATGTTGCCTGGTATGGAGTTAAGGTCTTATGAGGAAAGGCTGAGGGACTTGAGGCTTTTTTTTTTGGAGAGAAGAAAGTTGAGAGGTGACTTAATAGAGACATATAAGATAATCAGAGGGTTAGATAGGGTGGACAGGGAGAGCCTTTTTCCAAGTATGGTGACGGCGAGCACGAGGGGGCATAGCTTTAAGTTGAGGGGTGATAGATATAGGACAGATGTCAGAGGTAGTTTCTTTACTCAGAGAGTAGTAAGTGTATGGAATGCTTTAAATGTGTTGCTGAAAAAGCGCAGCAGGTCAGGCAGCATCCAAGGAGCAGGAGAATCGACATTTCGGGCATGAGCCCTTCTTCAGGAAAGAGAAAAGTGTGTCCAGCAGGCTAAGATAAAAGGTAGGGAGGAGGGACTTGGGGGAGGGGCATTGGAAATGCGATAGGTGGAAGGAGGTCAAGGTGAGGGTGATAGGCCGGAGTGGGGGTGGGGGCGGAGAGGTCAGGAAGAAGATTGCAGGTTAGGAAGGCGGTGCTGAGTTCGAGGGATTTGACTGAGACAAGGTGGGGGTAGGGGAAATGAGGAAACTGGAGAAATCTGAGTTCATCCCTTGTGGTTGGAGGGTTCCTAGGCAGAAGGTGAGGCGCTCTTCCTCCAACCGTCATGTTGCTGTGGTCTGGTGATGGAGGAGTCCAAGGACCTGCATGTCCTTGGTGGAGTGGGAGGGGGAGTTGAAGTGTTGAGCCACGGGGTGGTTGGGTTGGTTGGTCCGGGTGTCCCAGAGGTGTTCTCTGAAGCGTCCTGCAAGTAGGTGGCCTGTTTCCCCAATATAGAGGAGGCCACATTGGGTGCAGCGGATGCAATAAATGATGTGTGTGGAGGTGCAGGTGAATTTGTGGCGGATATGGAAGGATCCCTTGGGGCCTTGGAGGGAAGTAAAGGGGGAGGTATGGGCGCAAGTTTTGCATTTCTTGCGGTTGCAGGGGAAGGTGCTGGGAGTGAAGGTTGGGTTGGTGGGGGGTGTGGACCTGACGAGGGAGTCACGGAGGGAGTGGTCTTTTTGGAACGCTGATAGGGGAGGGGAGGGAAATATATCCCTGGTGGTGGGGTCCGTTTGGAGGTGGCAGAAATGACGGCGGATGATACAATGTATATGGAGGTTGGTGGGGTGGTAGGTGAGGACCAGTGGGGTTCTGTCCTGGTGGCGATTGGAGGTACCGGGCTCAAGGGCAGGGGAGCGGGAAGTGGAGGAGATGCGGTGGAGCGCATCGCCGATCACGTCTGGGGGGGAGTTGCGGTCTTTGAAGAAGGAGGCCATCTGGGTTGTACGGTATTGGAACTGGTCCTCCTGGGAGCAGATGCGGCGGAGATGAAGGAATTAGGAATATGGGATGGCGTTTTTAAAGGGGGCAGGATGGGAGGAGGTGTAGTCTGGGTAGCTGTTGGAGTCGGTCGGTTTATAGTAAATGTCCGTGTTGATTCTGTCGCCCGAGATAGAAATGGAACGGTCTAGGAAGCGGAGGGAGGAGTCTGAGATGGTCCAGGTGAATTTGACGTCGGGGTGGAAGGTGTTGGTAACGTGGATGAACTGTTCAACCTCCTCGTGCGAGTACGAGGCATCGCCGATACAGTCATCGATGTAGCGGAGGAAAAGGGGGGGTGTGGTATGGAATGCTTTGCCTGCAACGGTAGTAGATTCGCCAACTTTAAGTACATTTAAGTCGTCATTGAACAAGCATATGGACGTACATGGAATAGTGTAGGTTAGATGGGCTTCAGATTGGTATGACAGGTTGGCGCAACATCGAGGGCCGAAGGGCCTGTACTGCGCTGTAATGTTCTATGTTCTAATAAAATAGTAGGAGATAATTTGAACATGATCAACTGGGTCAATGGACTGAAAAATGGGAGATGGAGTTCAGTCTGGATAAATGTGAGGTATTGCATTTGATGCAACAAACAATTATAGAATTAATGGTCGGGCCTCGGGTAGTGTTGTAGAACAGAGGGACCTTGGGATTCAGAAGAGATTTACCGGATGCTGCTCGGTATAGAAGGTTTGAATTATAAAGAAATGCTGCATAGGCTGGGACTTTGTTCACTCGAATAAAGGAGGCTGAGAGGCAACCTTGCAGAAGTTTATAAAATAATGAGGAGTATAGATACAGTTAGTGGTAATTGTCTTTTCCCAAGGTTGTGGGATTTCAAGACAAGGGGCACATTTCTAAAGTGAGAGGAGAGAGATTTAAAAAAGATTAGGGGATAATGTTTTACGCGGAATGTGGTTCAGGTGTCTAATGAACTTCCAGAGGAAGTGGTGGTTATGGATACAATTACAATGTTTAAAAGAGATTTGAATAAGTCCATGAATAGCAAAGGAGGGTTATGGGCCAGAAGCAGGCAGGAGGGACTCGTTTATATTAGGATTATGTTCAGCATGGACTGGTTGGACTGAAGAGTCTGTTTCCATGCTGTATGACTCTCTGACTCTACGTTTCAATGCACAATGCAAATTGAATGGAAAAAGTACTGACTCACCTGTGATTTGATGTAAAACACGTTCTTTAAAATATAAGCTGGTAACTGAGAACTTGCATACTGTGAGCCTAGTAAGTACTATTTTGCCCTTAAATCTGAAGAGAAAAGTGATCCAAAAGCAATTACTGCGAAAAACATCTTCTTTTATTACTTTTCAATTGCCCAGACAACATTCTTGTTTTTTTGGCAGCTCCAGTACTCAGTGATCCATCTGTCAATTTAGGTTAGATCATGTGATAACATTGGCCAATCAAGTGTCTCATTGTGCTTGGGCTCATGTGGAAGTGGGACCATTAGAAACATGGATTACTGCAGAAACATTTTATGACTTAGTATAGAAAAAAAATCACTGTGGTAAATTCAGAGGGAGAAAGCAATGAGTCAGATGAAGTATTTGGACAGTAGAACAGTCAGATAATCTGTTGTGAAAATTAAGATCAATGCCAAATTCAGTCTAGTTTGTTCCCCATAGATATAAAATGCAAAGCCTCCAGCATCATGCATTCTGCATTGGGTATTTTGTACTTTAATACAACAGATATTTTAAAATGAAGTCATATTGACTGATTCAAGTGGTATAGCAACATCTTCGAGATGTTTATTATTTTTCTTTCGTAATCATTTTTGTGGAGTAATTTTGTACCAGGAATCATTCAAGGCAAGCTGGCTTGATGCCAATGCTGGGTTCTGAGTAACTATTGTTAGCTCGGCAGCAGAAGTCAATGGTGTGCATATTCTTCAACTGCTTTAATTTAATCAAAAAATACACAGTAGTACACCATACACATTGTTCTCCAAATTTAACATTAAATGGAAAAATTCTTTTTGGATTTAAGAAAGAATTTGGAGCATAATATTTCCAAAGTGCTTCCTTTAACATTCCTTTCTTCACAAAATTAAGATGGTATGTGAATGTAATTGTGTAAGATTTTAATTACAGGTAATGAAATATATAGTATTAATCTTCCTGACTCTGGAATGTGCAAACACTGATTAAGAGTGCAGTAAATTTAAATTTTTGAAAACCAGAAAATTATATGAAATCATCAAGTGCAAACAATAATAAGAGATTTAAATATTCATAGCACTATAGTCAATTTATAAGACCAAAAATGTAACCCATAATCCTATTTTCAGACATGGAGGCAAATGAATTGATAGCTGGGTATTGTGAACAAAAATCCTTAGAGCGCTGAGGTCTGAGATATATACTGTACACATGGCTGATGGAAAATGCAAAGACAAATAATTTTACTCTCCATAGTGTAGTTTGCTGCATTGAAAGACTGCACTATTCACTCAGAGCCAATTGGAAATGGATACTACAGGGAGAAGAGTCGTTTGTTTCCCTGGATAGCTCTATTCTGGAAATGTCTCAGAGGACTGGAAAACTGCCCATGTAACAACTTCATCTAAAAAGGGAAAAAAGAAACAGGTAACCATAAACAAGTGTAAGAGCAAATTACTGCAGATGCTGGAATCTGTACTGAAAACAAAAAGTGCTGGAGATCATCACGGATCAGGCAGCATCCATGGAGAGACAGCAACCTCTGATGAAGAGCCATCTAGTCTCGAAATGATAGCTTGCTCTCCCTCCAGGATGCTGCCTAACCACAAACCAGTTAGTTCAATGTCTGTTTTGGGAAGATGTTAGATTGTATTATAAAGGATGTAATAACAGAACATTTGGAAATATATGATATGATCAAGCTGAGTTGCATGACTCCATGAAGAGGAAATCATTGACCAATTTACTGGAATTCTGTGAAGAGGTAACATGCAGGATAGATAAAGGTAAAGCAGTAGATGTAATGTACTTGGATTTTATGAAGGTGTTTGATAAGGTACCTTACATAAAGATACTTAAGAAGATCCTATCTACCTTCCCTTGAAAAAAAAAACTGGAAGTGACATCATCCACCTTAAGAAACCATGACCTATAAATAGAGAGGCAGGACATGCCACCAGCGCTTCACCAGAGACTCTCATTGATAATATTACCTAGTATGATGACAAAAAGGCTGAAAATAAGCCTTCAAGCTCAGCAGGCTAACTTACATACTTAAGGTCCCATAGTGTTGGAGGCAGTAGATTAGCATGGATAGAGGACTGGCTAACTAGTAGAAGACTTTGGCCTCAGATTTTCAGATGGCAACATGTAAACTGGAGTGCCACAGTGCTGGGGACTCAATTACAGTAGAATTTTGATTATCCAAACAAGACGGGTGGGGAGTATTTTGTTTGGATAATTGATCAATTAGCTCATCAATTGTAAACAAGAGGTAATTTATGAGTGCTGGTTATCCAAGCATTTCTCGGTTATCTGGCAATGCATGCCAAAATGTCATTTAACTGATAACTGATCTATCATAAACAAGCGGTAATTTGAATGCTGGTTTTTGAACATTTCTCGGTTATTCGACAATAATGCCATAATGCCTTTTAACTGATAACTGAATGCTGAGTTGCCTAATGCTGTTTTTACGGGACCTTGAGATCTTGTTCGGTTAATCCAAAATTTGGATAATTGATGTTTGGATAATCAAGGTTGTACTATATTTACAATATTTAATGACCCAAATGAGGAAAGTTAATGTACTATAATGTTGTTTGTGGATAACACAAAAATGAGTGGGAAGGTAAGTGATGAGGTTGACTCAGAATCTGCAGAAGGATATAGACAAGTTAGGTGAGTGGGCAAGAACTCAGCAGATGGAATATAATTGGGAAAATATAAACTTATGCACTTTGACAGGAAGAATAGAGGAACTGAATAATATTCACATAGTGAAAGACTGAATGCAGAAAGCTACAACACAGAGGAACTTGGGAGTCCTTGTGCATAAATTACAAAAAGCTAGCATACAAATTCAATATGTAATAGAGAAATCTAATGGACTATTGGCTTTAATTTAAAAGGAGTGGAGAATAAAAATAAGGAGTTGAGAGTGTGTTGCCGGAAGAGCACAGCAGGTCAGGCAGCATCCGAGGAGCAGGAGAATTGACGTTTCGGGCCGGAGCCCGGATGCTGCCTGACCTGCTATGCTCTTTCAACAACACACACTCAACTCTAATCTCCAGCATCTGCAGACCTTACTGTCTCCTATAAAAATAGGGAGGTCTTGTTAAAAATATACAAGGCACTAATTAGACCATAGCTGGAAATACTGTAAATAGTTTTGGGCTCCTTATCTAAGGAAATATATTCTGGCGTTGGAGGCAGTCCAGATGAAGTTCATAGGCTGATCCCTGTTTGGAGGGATGATACATGAAGAGGAAGGGTTGGGCTTATACTCTTTGGAGTTTAGAAAGGTGAGAGGAAACCTTATTGAAATATACAAGTTTCTTAGTGGACCTAGTTTATTTGGAAATCTTGTTTTCACTTGTGGGAGTGTCTAGGACTAGAGGACACAATCTCAGAATAAAGGATTGGCCAGTTAACACAGGGGTCAGGAGAAATTTCTTCTGAGGTCAGTGAATCTGTGGAATTCTTGTACACAGAGGGCTGTCAAGGCTAGGTCATTTTTGGAACAGCTTGTCATGGAGCCCACAAGAGAGCAGGCTATTCTGGACCTAGTGCTTTGCAATGAACCAGACTCTATAAAAGATCTTAAAGTAAGGGAACCCTTAGGAAGTAGCGACCATAATATGATAGAGTTCAGTCTGGAGTTTGAAAGGGAGAAGGCAAAATCGGATGTAATGGTGTTACAGTTGAATAAAGGTAATTATGAGGGCATGAGAGAGGAACTGACTAAAATAGACTGGAAGCAGAGGCTAACCGGGAAGACAGTAGAGCAAAAATGGCAGGAGTTTGTAGGTATAATTGAGGACACTGTACAGAGGTTCATTCCCAAGAAAAGAAAGATTAACCGGGGAGGGATTAGACAACCTTGGCTGACAAAGGAAGTCAGGAAATGTATTAAAGAAAAAGAGAGATCCTATAAAGTGGCTAAGAACAGTGGGAAATCAGAAGATTGGGAAGGATACAAAAGCAAACAGAGGATAACAAAGAGTGTAATAAGAAAGGAGAGGATCAAATATGAAGGTAGGCTAGCCAGTAATATTAGAAATAATAGTAAAAGTTTCTTTCAGTACATAAGAAACAAACGACAGGCAAAAGTAGACATTGGGCCACTTCAAACTGATGCAGGAAGCCTAGTGATGGGAGATAAGGAAATAGCAGGAGAACTTAACAAGTACTTTGCGTCAGTCTTCACAGTGGAAGACATGAGTAATATCCCAAAAATTAAAGGGTGTCACGGGGCTGAGTTGAGTATGGTTGCCATTACGAAAGAGATAGTGCTAGAAAAGTTAAAAAGTCTTAAAATTGATAAATCTCCTGGCCCCGATGGGATACACCCTAGAGTTCTGAGAGAGGTGGCTGAGGAAATGGCAGAGGCATTGGTTGAGATTTTTCAAGAGTCACTGGAGTCAGGAAAGGTCCCGGATGATTGGAAGATGGCTATTGTAACCCCCTTGTTCAAGAAAGGATCAAGGCAAAAGATGGAAAATTATAGGCCAATCAGCTTAACCTCGGTTGTTGGTAAAATTCTAGAATCCATCATTAAGGATGAGGTTTCTAAATTCTTGGAAGAGCAGAGTCTGATTAGAACAAGTCAACATGGATTTAGTAAAGGGAGGTCATGCCTGACAAACCTGTTGGAATTTTTTGAAGAGGTAACAAGTAGGTTAGACCAGGGAAACCCAGTGGATGTGGTCTGTCTAGACTTTCAAAAGGCCTTTGATAAGGTGCCACACGGGAGGCTGCTGAGCAAGGTGAGGGCCCATGGTGTTCGAGGTGAGCTGCTGGGATGGATTGAGGATTGGCTGTCTAACAGAAGGCAGAGAGTTGGGATAAAAGGTTCTTTTTCAGAATGGCAGCCGGTGACGAGCGGTGTCCCGCAGGGTTCGGTGCTGGGGCCACAGCTGTTCGCATTATATATTAATGATTTGGATGAGGGAACCGGGGGCATTCTAGCGAAGTTTGCCGATGATACGAAGTTAGGTGGACAGGCAGGTAGTACTGAGGAAGTGGGGAGGCTACAGAAGGATCTAGACAGGTTGGGAGAGTGGTCCAGGAAATGGCTGATGGAATTTAACGTGAGCAAGTGCGAGGTCTTGCACTTTGGCAAAAAGAATAAAAGCATAGACTACTTTCTAAATGGTGAGAAAATTAATAAAGCCAAAGCACAAAGGGATCTGGGAGTGCTAGTCGAGGATTCTCTAAAGGTAAACATGCAGGTTGAGTCCGTGATTAAGAAAGCGAATGCAATGTTGTCTCTTATCTCAAGAGGGTTGGAATATAAAAGCAGAGATGTACTACTAAGACTTTATAAAGCTCTGGTTAGGCCCCATTTGGAGTACTGTGTCCAGTTTTGGTCCCCACACCTCAGGAAGGACATACTGGCACTGGAACGTGTCCAGCGGAGATTCACACGGATGATCCCTGGAATGACAGGTCTAACATATGAGGAACGGCTGAGGATACTGGGATTGTATTCGTTGGAGTTTAGAAGATTAAGGGGAGACTTAATAGAGACATACAAAATAATACATGGCTTGGAAAAGGTGGATGCTAGGAAATTGTTTCAGTTAAACGAGGAGACTAGGACCCGTGGACACAGCCTTAGAATTAGAGGGGGTCATTTCAGAACAGAAATGCGGAGACATTTCTTCAGCCAGAGAGTGGTGGGCCTGTGGAATTCATTGCCACGGAGTGCAGTGGAAGCCGGGACGCTAAATGTTTTCAAGGCCGAGATTGATAGATTCTTGTTGTCTAGAGGAATTAAGGGCTACGGGGAGAACGCTGGTAAGTGGAGCTGAAATGCGCATCAGCCATGATTGAATGGCTGAGTGGACTCGGTGGGCCGAATGGCCTTACTTCCACTCCTATGTCTTATGGTCTTATGGTCTTAAGTATATTCAAGCCTGAGGCAGATTTTTAATCAGTAAGGGAGACAAAAGTTAGAAGTTAAAGGCAGGAGGATTATCAGATCAGTCATTGAATTATTGATGCCATTGAAAAGTGGAGCAGACCTGATAGGCTGAAGTCTATTTCTGCTCTGAGCTTTTATAGCATCACCCAGTTTACCTGTACTGTTGATTTTTAGCTTCAAATAACTACTAAGCTGATAGTACAAAAGTAGAGTGGAAAGTAAGTGGTGAGGAGGGCACAAAACATTGCAAGGGGATTCAGATAGGTTGATGAGTGGACAAGAATACAACAATTTGAATTGTTGTATTACGAAAAGCTGAATACGAGCCAGTCAGTGTTGGCATTCAGAAAAACCTGGATGTACTGGTAAGCAAATGGCAGAAAGTTATCATGCAGGGAAATATATAAATTAGGAAGGAAGATGATAAGTTAACCTTTAAAGAAATTAGAGCCTAAAATTTTGGAGTGTTTGTGTAATTGTGTAGGGACCTGGTGAGATAGCATACAGAGCACTCTGTGCAGTTTTGATTGCTAGCTTAAGAAAGGATGTGAAGAATTTACTAGCCTGACCTTTGGGATGAGGGAATTGTCCTATTAGGAAAGACTGAGTAGAAAAGGCCTGTGTTCCATAAAGTTTAGTAGCATGAGATAGTCGTCTCATTGAAGCATATAAACTTCTCAAGGAACTTGACAGGTTAGAGATTGGAAGGATTTTTCACCTTGCTGCAGAATCTAGAACTAAGGACCATCTTCATAGAATAAGGGGTTGATTAGTTATAACTGAAATGAGAAATATCTTTACTCATGGAATAGAGAATTCCAAAAATTCACAACATTGAGAGATATGGATCCTGAGTAATTAAATAAATTCATGTCACAGTTTGATACACTAGTCAATTCCAAGGGAATTAATGAATATGGTTGAGGAAGGCAATCAACCCATGATTTTATTGAATGGAAGAGTTGAAATTTGAGGGATGAATGGCCTATTCCAGGACATTTATTTTTAATCTTCTTAACAGTTTGACCTCCTATGGCAAAATTCTCCGTATCAGTGTGTTGGAGCTGTGGTATAGTGCCCAACCATTTGTGACAGGCTTATTTAAGAATTTTTTTTCTGCTGATGCTTTTTTGTCTTTTAGGAATGTGGTGCTCTCGTAAAAAATCCATTTGAGAATATAAAATGCTCAAATTATGTAATGTCTAGATCTGATAAATGATCAATGACATAATTCAGATTAAGTGCACAATAAGAATCTGCATAACAATGGCAAGCTTTGAGGATTCTGCATTCCTTTCACTAACTATGATTCAAAAAAGTCCAAGGATTTGTTAATAGCTACCTGACTTTCAGGAGCGAAACATGCAGGCACACTTCTGGCAATATCAGGACAGCAATTTTCTACATGATCAGGTCCAGCTGCATTTCAACCGATCTTCAAACAAGCATTTTCTATAGCACTTGTTTGGATTGTCTAATGTTAATACCTGTCACTATACTTGACCCTAGGGACCTCTGAATTCAGCTGGATTGACAACATTGCACCTAAATCATATTACAATTTTATTCAGAGAAATCAGTACAATAGTGGAATGCCAATTACATATTTAAAGAGCAGGATGATGGCACATCATGTCGCTGCACCAACATAGAGGTCTTAAAAGTGGTGACATATTTTATTTATCAAAACAGAATTCCATATACACTGCAGTTCAATAAAAGAACATTCACAGAATTCAGCACCTTCAGTAACAAGAGCAAAATTACATGTCTGATTGATGTAGTGTGTAGTGACAACATTGAAAAGAGTGTGATCTCATTTTAGTAGCATTGAGACATACAATGAATTGTTACGACTATTTCAGGTATGTAGAGAACAATGGACTCCAGGGACCAATTACAAGAAAGTGATCTCATTGACAGTTTCTAATGACTTCTTACTGTCATCTGATCACAGAAATGAGGTTAAAATCATAATTGCATTCTCATGTATCCTCTTTATTTTATTTTAACATTCTGTTTCATATATGACAGTCAGCCTGCAAAGGTTTTGAACACAGAAGAGCCAAAACCAAGTGTAACTGTCATGTTAAATGGGGCTAGAGGGTGAAAGATAATTCAACCTTGAGGGAGATGTAATTCAGTCCTCACTTTAAGTTCCTAACTTCACATTTATAACAGAAACTTCCTATGTAAGCTTGTCACACTTAAATTCCCCCTCTGACAAGTGACGATGCTCAATTACCTCTGCATTGAGGGGTGGTAATAAATAATTACAGTACATCAAGCCGATATAGGAAGATTGCATCGTAAATCTTGACATAAGAACTTATAATGGAAAAACGTTAAGAGGATGTATGCAAAATATAAGACTTTTACAGCATTGAGCTCAAATTACTTTCAAAATAATGGTGAAGATAATAGAGTTTGTGATATTTATGCATAAATTCCACAGCTGTTTCTGGGAAAGGCACATGCGCAGTTAAGTACAGTTACCAAAACATTCTTTTCAAGTTCTACAATGGCTTAATAAAGATAGCATCTTGCTTTCAGAATGAAAAGCATTGAAATTGCTATATTTGCATTGTAGAAACATAAGAACAGTAACAAGCCATTCACCTCATCAAGCCTGCCCACTATTATAGAACTGGTTTAGTCATCTTCTCAATGTTACATTCCTGCACTATTTCCATATCCCTATATATGAAGTCTCCAGATCGATTTTTGTCTTGAACCTGCTCAAAGATTGAACTTCCACAGCCTTCTCGGATAGAGAATTCCAAAATTCATCATCAAAATTCTTCTTCACCTCAGTCTTAATTAGTTTATTCCTTATTCTGAGATTATGTCCCCTGGTTCTAGAGTCACCAGCCAGGGAAAAATCTTATCGATATTCATCATGTCTGCCCTGAAAGAATTTTATAAGTTTCAATGAGATCAGTCTCATTGTTTGAAGTTCTAGAGAACACAAATCCAGTTTCTTCAGTCTCTCCTCATAAGACGTTCCAGGGATTAATATCGTGAAATTTTATTGCAATCCCTCTATTGCAAAAATATCCTTCCTTAGATAAGGGGCCAAAACTGTACACAAATATTAAAGAACAAAGAAAATTTACAGCCCAGGAACAGGCCCTTTGGCCCGCCAAGCCTGAGCCAATCAAAATCTACTATCTAAACCTGTTGCCCAATTCCTAAGCATCTGTATCCCTCTGCTCCCTACCGACTCATGCATCTGTCCAGACGCATCTTAAATGAATCTACCGTGCCTGCCTCTACCACCTCTGCTGGCAATGTGTTCCAGACACATACCACCTTCTGTGTAAAGTACTTTCCTTATGTATCCCCTTTAAACGTTTCACCTTTCACTTTGAAAGTGTGACCTGTCATTATTGGATCCTTCACCCTGGGAAAAAGCATATGGCTATCTACCCTGTCTATACCCTTCATGATTTTGAAAACCTCAAACAGGTTGCCCCCTCAATCTCCTTTTTTCTAATGAAAACAAACCTAACCTACTCAATCTCTCTTCATAGCTAGCACCTTCCATACCAGGCAACATCCTCGTAAACCTTCTCTGAACCATCTCCAAAGTGTCCAAATCCTTTTGGTAATCTGGCGACCAGAACTGTACACAGTATTCTAAATGCAGCCGAATCAATGTCTTGTACAATTTTAATATGTCCTGCCAGCTCTTATAATCAATACCCTATCTGATGAAGGCAAGCATACTATATGCCTGCTTGACCACTCTATCCACCTGTGCAGCAACCTTCAGGGTACAATGGACCTGAACTCCCAGATCTTTCTGCTCATCAACTTTTCCCAAGGCTCTTCCGTTCACTGTATAATTCGCTCTAGAATTAGACTTGCCGAAATGCATCACCTCACATTTGTATGGATTGAACTCTATCTGCCACTTCTCCACCCAACTCTCCAGTCTATCTATATTCTCCTGTATTCTTTGACAGTCCCTTATGTTTTCTGCTACTCCACCAATCTTTGTGGCACCTGCAAACTTACCGATCAGACCAACAGTACCCTCTTCCAGATCATTTTACAAACAACAGTGGCCCTAGCACTGATCCCTGTGGAACATCACTGATCACCTTTCTCCATTTCGAGAAACTCCCTTCAGCTACTACTGTCTGTATCCTGTTGCTCAACCAGTTCCTTATCCACCTAGCTAAAACACCCTGCACACCATGTGACTTCACTTTCTCTATTAGTTTACCATGGGAAACCTTATCAAATGCCTTACCAAAGTCCATGTATATGACATCAACAGCCCTTCCTTCATCTATCAACTTGGTCACTCCCTCAAAGAACTCTATTAAGTTGATAAAGATGATCTCCCCCGCACCAAAACCATGTTGCCTATCACTGATAAGCCTATTATTTTCTAAATATAAATAGCTCCTATCCCTCAGTACCTTCTCCAGCAACTTTCCCACCATTGACGTCAGGCTCACTGGTCTATAGTTACCTGGAACATCCCTACTACCCTTCTTGTACACGGGTACAATATGAGCAAACTTCCAGTTCTCCGGCACTTCACCTGTATTTAAAGATGCCACAAAGATATCTGTCAGGGCCCCTCTCTTCCCTCCCTGGGGATTTGTCCACCTTAATAACCTCTAGCCTAGCCAATACATCTTCCCTACTTATGTCAACGTGATCCAGACTAATCAAACTTCTATCTCTAATCTCAACATTCATCATGTTTATCTCCTCAGTGAACACTGATGCAAAGTAATTATTCAGAATCTCACCCATTCTTTCAGGTTCGACACACAGCCTTCCTTCATTATCCTTTAGTGGACCAATCCTTTCTCTAGTTACCTGCTTGCTTCTTATATAAGAATAAAATGTTTTGGGATTCTCCTTAATTCTGCTTGCTAAAGCTATTTCATGACCTCTTTTAGCCCGCTTGATTCCTCATTTAAGACTGGTCCTACTCTTCCGATATTCCTCCAGGGTCCACTCTGTTCTTAGCTGCCTGGACCTTATATACGCTTCCGTTTTCCTCTTGGCTAGTTGTACAATTTCTCCTGTCATCCACAGTTCACAAATCTTGCCTTTCCTATCCTTTGCCTTCAATGGGACATGCCTATCCTGCACTATCTTTAACCTATCTTTGAAAGCCTCCCACATATCAAATGTGGACTTCCCTTCAAATAATTGTGTCCAATCCACATTTCCCAACTCCTGCCTAATTTTGATATAATTGGCCTTGGCCCAGTTTAATACTCTTCTCTTAGGACCACTCTCATCTTTGTCTACGAGTATTCTAAAACTTACAGAATTGTGGTCACTGTTCCCAAAGAAATCCCTCACTGCAACTTCTACCACCTGGCCTGGCTCATTCCCCAATACCAGGTCCAATATGGCCCCTTCCCTCGTCAGACTGTTGACATACTGCTCTAGAAAACTCTCTTGGACACTTCTTACAAATTCTACTCCATCCACACCTCTGATTCTAGGTATGGTCTCAACAATGCTCGAGGCAATTACAGCAAAATATCTTTACTTAGTTCTCTAATTCTCTTAAAATGAATGCCATCATACTGTTGGACCTTCTAATTGCTTGTTGCATCTGCATGTTAGCGTTTAGTGATTCATGGACAAAGACACCAAAGTCTTTTTGGTCACTTAGATTTCCTAAACACTTAACACTTAAGAATAAAATCTACTCTTTGTTTATTTTCCAAAAGGAATGAGTTAGAACTTATTTAAGTTCTATTCTATTTTTCCATATTCTAGTCCATTCACTTAACCTGTCCAAGTCCTCTGGAAGACTCTTTGAACCCTGCACACAACTTAGGTTCCAAACCTAGTTGTTCATGTTATCAACAAATCTGTAAAAACTACAATATTCATCAGTAAAATATGTTATCCCGCATCCAAATCATTTTTGACCTAGTATTGATTATTGCTGTATCCCTCTAAAATAGCAGCCTGCCATTCTGGGTTTAATCCATTTATTCTTACTCTTTGCTTTCTCCTATGCTATTCGAGTCAATTCTTAATTCACATTAGTATACTCTCTCCATCCCGTGTTCTGTTGTTTTATTGGATAACCTTGTGTCTCGAGCTTTATCCAAAGTCTTCTGAAAATCCAAAACATCTTTTCCTCATTCTCTAATGTCTGCTATAATGAATATTTGTTCTCTACCATGAGGCACCTTTCATCAAAAGTGATTTCCTTTCATAAATCCTGATTGACCCTGCCCAATCTTGTCTCTTGTAAATAAAAATGTTCAGTTATCACAACATTTTCAGTCAGTTCTAATATTTTGCCTACTATGACCATCAAATTAACAGGTCAGTAGTTCTCCATCATTCCTATTCTTCACATCTTAAATAGGGGGTTACATTTGCTACCTTCCAGCAGCTGCAGCTTTTTCAGAATCTATAAATTTGGACACGTTAGCCAAAAGTGCATGCAGTAACTTCTTCAACATTCTGAGATGAAGCTCAGCCAGTCTTATAATTGTATAAGATTTGAAAACAACTGTTCCCTTTAGTCAAAGAGTCAAAAATAAGGGAACACACTTTTAAAATGCAGGAAGTTTAGAGGGAATTTGACGATGTTTTCACCAAAGGACTGTTGGGGTCTAGAATGGGAGGCTAGTAGAGGCAGTAACCTATTTAAAATCTTTAACAAGTGCATGGATGAACACTTGAATTGTCATAACGTTCAATGCTATGCATTTAGCTTGGGAAATGAGGCTAGTGTAGGTAGTATTGCACCTTTGGCAGCACAGGCTCGATGGCCAAAGGGCTTAATCTGTACTGTGTCATTCTATATTTCTGTGACTATGATCACACTCCTGGATGTGCTTTGCAGAAGGTTGACAGCCTTTGGGAAGTCAAGGGTGTTGAGTTACTCACTGCCGATTCCTATCCTCTGATCTGTTGTTATAACTACTGCATCAAGTAGCTAGTCCAGTTCTGTCGTTGGTGAACAGTAGCCCCCAGGATGTTGATAGTGGGGTATTCAGTAATGGTATTGACATTAAATGTCAAGGAATAATTATTGGTGAACATTCACATTTCTGACCTTAAGATAGATGGATAATTATTGATGAAACAGCTGGATATGCCTTTGTTGGGCCTTGGATACCACCCTGAGGAATTCCTGCAGAGATGTCTTGGAGCTGAAATGATTGAGTTCCAACAGGCACAACCATCTTCAGATGCGTCCGATATGATTCTGACCAGCAGAGAGTTTTCCCTTTGCTTCACATTGGTATCTCAGCTACAATAAGTCAAATGAGTCTTTATGTTCCTATGTGATGAACAATTCCATAGATTCACTACTCTCTGAGAGAAGAAGTTTTTCCTCACCTCTGACTTCACTGTACAACTTCTTTAATCTGAGATTAGACCATAGGACCTTAAGACATAGGAGCGGAAGTAAGGCCATTCGGCCCATCGAGTCCACTCCGCCATTCAATCATGGCTGATGGGCATTTCAACCCCACTTACCCGCATTCTCCCCGTAGCCCTTAATTCCTTGTGACATCAAGAATTTATCAATTTCTGCCTTGAAGACATTTAGCGTCCCAGCCTCCACTGCACTTTTGGCAATGAATTCCACAGGCCCACCACTCTCTGACTGAAGAAATGTCGCCGCATTTCTGTTCTGAATTTACCCCCTCTAATTCTAAGGCTGTGTCCACGGGTCCTAGTCTCCTCGCCTAACGGAAACAATTTCCTAGCGTCCACCCTCTCCAAGCCATGTATGCCTTCTTGTCCTAGGCTCTCTCATAACAGGAAACAATATTTTTGCATCTACCCTATAAAATTCTCTAAGAATTCTCTAAGAATTTTATACATTTCAATCGGGTCACCTCTCATTCTTCTAAACTCCAATGAGTACAGGACCAAGCTATTTCACTTCTTCTTAAAAGACAGTTCCTCCATACCTGATATCAAACTCGTGAAGCTTCTCTGGACTGCTTCCAATGCCAATATATTTTTCCTTGGATAAAGGGAGCAAAACTGTTCACAGTGTTCCAGGTGTGGTCTAACAAGTGCCTTGCATAATGTTATCAAGACTTTTCTATTTCTATACTTCATTTCCTTTGAATTAAGAGCTTTGTTGTTGGTTCCCATTCTTTGCCAATCTAGTTTAAACTGTCCTGAGCAGCAACAGCAAATATTGCTGGAATGATGATTGTTTGTTTACCAAGTTGCAACCCATTCATCTATACACATCACACCTGCCTGAAACCTAACTCTAGCCCTGATGTTTGCCACAGAATGCCCTAGAAATATGACAGTCACCCTCCTACATCAGTTTTCTGGCCATGTGTTCAAATCTTCTATTTCTGTGCTTTCTCGCACAAATGACTGGGGGATAATCCTGAGATTAAAATAAACATAAAAAGCTGCAGATGTTGGAACGCTGAAACAGAAACAGTGCTCGAGAAATGCAGCAGGTCTGGCATCATCTGTAGCGAAACAGAGTTAATATTTTGTTTCCAGTGACCCTTCGTCAAAATATTTGAAATAGTGCTGAATGTCCCTGGTACTATTATGTATAGTATATTATATTAATGTATATCATAATTTTTGTGAAGTGTTATCAGCCTTTTTGTATTCATTTCTCAAGTTCGAGAAACAAACATTCACCACAACTCTCTATTTTCCGTACGCTATCATATTTTATGGTGGTACTGCTATTGTCTCTTTCATACAATAGATTTCCATTTCCCTAAAAAGCCTTTGCTTTTAACCATTCATTTATGGAATCTTGGCATTGGTCAACATTATTGTCCTCTCTAATTACCCTGTAAAACATGGTGGTGAGTTGTTTTCTTGAACCAATGCAGTTACTTGGTGTAGATTGGAAGGGATTTCCCAGGAATTTGACTCAGCAACAATAACAGAATGTCAATTGTACCTTGTCCCTAACCAAATCATCTAGAACTTTAGACCACTAGACCCATGATTTTACAATATGACACCACTTCCTTCCAAGCTGAGTATGTCGTATTTCATGAACAGCTTACAAAAGCCCATACACACAACTTCCCCTGTCTTTGTCTACACTCTCTCTTACCTCATCAAAAGGCCAATTCAAATTAATTAAAGATGATTTTCCCTCAACAAGTCTGTACTAATCTTTAGCCCATGCTTGCCCAAGTGGCTTTCACTTTTGCCCCAGGTAATTTTTATAAAAACCTCATGCCACTGATATTACAGTGTCTGTCCTATAATCACTATTGTTACTCTTCTCCTACTCTTTAAACAAGGACATAATACTTGCAATCCTCCAGTCCTTTTTCATCACCCAGGATCTAAACAGGTTTGCAAGACTATGGCCTGCAGCTCCACAATTCTACATTTATTTGCCTCAGCAATGTGAGATGCATTCCACCTGAATGGGATGTAGATTGAGAGGTGGCTGAGGCTGGGAGATATACCAAACCCAAATCAGAGGAGCAAAGAAAATGACTTGAGAGTGTTGCATACTTTCAGAGGGCAAAGCCACCAAGTAATTTGAATCCAAGGTTGGAATTTTATGCTTGAAATTTATGTTTTATACAGATCAAATGCAGGTTAGCAACATCAGAGATGAAGTGTCAGCGGAACTTGCACAAGATAGATTATGATTTGCAAAGTTTTAGAGGGCCTTATAGGTGGGAGGATGGCCAGAAGACAATTGTATCAGTGAGTTTGGAGATGTCAAAAGTATGATCGAGGTGGCCTGAGTCTAGAAGAGACCACCAAAGAGAAACAAAAACAGCAATTGCTGGAAAAATGATTGAAGGCCTGGAACCTGTTGACTATTTAGTGATATCATTGTTGGTTGGTATCCTCACTCCATAGGGTCATTATTCACCATTATTCCTTTGTAATGTGCATATAGTGATTGGAACCAGCTGGATTTTGTGGACCATGAGATTCATGATTGGGGTTGTTAACCTGGTCCAATCAGAAAAATCCTGGCTGACTAATATAACCAGGAGAAAATGGTTGAACAGTAGGGTTCGGGGCCTAGCTTTGCTGCTCCTCTCCCTTGTAACATTGCTGTCTCTTATGTACAGCTGTAAATGTTTTTTGTAAATTGTTTGTAATTTGTTTAATAAAATATAAATATAACCAGGAGATCCTGCAGCTACATCCGAACCTGGGTGTCTCTGGAAAAGATGCACACAGTGTCTACTAACTCCCTTGAGCTATTCTGGGAGAGGTGGGCACCGTGGGGAGTGGATTGTTTTATTTTCCCCTCCAACTCTATCTTGATTTAATCCCGGCCCTTTCCTTCACTTTATTGATCACGCAACATTGCACTTTGATGAGAAGGGCATTGCCTATCACTGGCTACTCGGGTGTTTCCATACTTCCTTGTGGTGGAAAATGAATAAAGATTTGTACATCTGTTGTCCTTCACTGTCTTTCACACTTGCACACACACAACATGGGTACTGGAGAAATATAAGCACTACCGCAGTTAGGCGTGAGTGTGGGGGTAAAAAGAGGAAAAAAGAGAGAAAAAAGAGACAGGAGTGTTAAAAAAACCAAAAAAAGGAATAAAAATTAAAAAAAAACAGTAGTGTCCGAGGTTCTCTTCACTCTGAGCTGGCTGGGTCATTGTGTTGCACTATGCGCAGTAAATAAACAGTGACTTGGTAATAGGATTCTGGCCTTCTTGGAGTTATTTCAAATAAGATCATAGCTGAACTGATAACTCCAAGTTTCTGCTGACCCATGGTGATCTTTCATTCTCTGTCTTCTCAAGTCTTGGCCTTAAAAAGATTCAAAGATTCTGTTTAGAGTGTGACAGAACCAAAGAATCGCAAGCCTGAAAAAAAATAACCAGGAAATCCTGCAGCTACGTCCAAGCCCGGGTGTCTCTGGAGAAGATACACGCGGTGTCTACCAACTCCCTCAAGCTGTTCAGGGAGAGGTGGGCACCGTAGAGAGAGTGTTTTATTTTCCCCTCCAACTCTATTTTCATTTAATCCCGGTCCTTTCCTTCATTTTATCGATCACGCAACATTGTGCTTTGATGAGAAGGACATTACCTGTCACTGGCCACTCGGGTGTTTCCATACTTCCTTGTGGTGGAAAATGAATAAAGATTTGTACATCTGTTGTCTTTCACTGTCTTTCACACTTGCACACACACAACATGGGTACTGGGGAAATATAAGCACTACCGCAGTTAGGCATGAGTGTGGGGGTAAGAAAAAAAGAAATATTAGAAATTTGATTCAAAAAAGAAAAAAAACAGGCGATTCATAAACAGGTCCAGCTAGCGGGCCGTGGAGGGGATCATTATGGCTGATTGCCTGCTCCTCTTCTGTGGTTATGTTCGCATCCGGGGTGTTCCTGGAGAAGGAGCACGTGGTGTCTACCAACACCCTCGGGTTTTTCAGGGACAGGTGGACACCGCAAGGAGTGGAGTGTTTTATTCCCCCACCAATTCTATTTTTATTTAATCCCTGCCCTCCCCCTCATTTTTTTTGGATCACGCAGCATTGCCTTTTGATGAGAAGGGTACTGCTTGTCACTGGCCATTTTGGTGTTTCCTTTTTTCCTGGTGGTGGAATATAAATAAAGATTTATACACTTGTTGTTTTTCACTGTGTCCCACACCTGCACACACGCAACATGAGTGCTGGGGAAAAATACAGAAAAAGGAAAAAAAAAGGAAAGGAAAATAAAATAAAAGGAGAAAAGAAATAGGCAGGGCAGGGATTCTGAAAAAAAGAAAATGAAAAAAATAAACAGGAGAGTCAGGGGTTCTGTTCACTCTGAGAGCTGGCTCTGAGGGAGTATATGAAGGACTCTTCACTTTTCTGTGTTAAGGAGGAGAGGAGACTGACGTTTGAACAGCCCTGAACCACACAGTCAGTGTATCTTATTTACTGCTGTCTTCCTACTGAGGAGGAATTTATTTTGAAATTTTGTTTTCTTTTATTTACTATTGTGATTGTTTGTTTTCTGGGTTTTTTTTCTGCAAAACTAGTATAACCAGGAGATTCATAAATAGGTCCAGGCAGCAGGCCATGGAGGGTGTCATTATGGCTGATTGTCTGCCCCTCTTCCATGGTTACAGTCGAGCCCAGGTGTCCCTGGAGAAGGAGCATGCGGTGTCTACCATACCCTCGAGGTTTTCAGGGAGAGGTGGGCAGTGTAGGGAGTGAAGTGTTTTATTTCCCCCTCCAACTCTATTTTGATTTAATCCCTGCCCTCCCCCTCACTTTTTTTGATCACACAGCATTGCCCTTTGATAGAAGGGCACTGCACTGGTCACTCTGGTGTTTCCTTTCTGCTTGGTGGTGGAAAATGAATAAAGATTTGTACACCTGTTGTCTTTCATTGCGTCTCACACCTGCACACACGCAACATGGGTGCTGGGGAAAATATAAGCATGTGGGGGGAAAAAATAACCAGGAGATTTGGAGTCTACTGAATTTAGGAAATTGACTCTGTGCTGTCAATGTTTTACTGCTGCTGTTGGTTTCTGCTTCTTTTTGGAGTTGGGGGAAGCCTGATTCCTGAACTGGCTGAATTATTTAGCCAGTTTGTTAACTGGGATTCCTTTTTACTGAGGACAGATTTTTAAACTGCCTGATCCACACAGTCAATGTGTTACAGGTGTAACTCAGTTCTCATTAGGAAACTGTTGTTTCATTGGCTGGCTATAGCCTGTGTGCTACTCTTTTCGGAGATTAGATTAGATTACTTACAGTGTGGAAACAGGCCCTTCAGCCCAACAAGTCCACACAGACACTCTGAAGAGCAACCCACCCAGACCCATTCCCCTACATTTACCCCTTCACCTACACTACGGGCAATTTAGCATGGCCAATTCACCTCACCTGCACATCTTTGGACTGTGGGAGGAAACTGGAGCACCCTGAGGAAACCCAGCAGACACAAGGCGAACGTGCAAACTCCACACAGTCAGTCACCCGAGGTTCTCTTTTATTTTGAGAAGAAGACTATGCTGATTTAATAGCAGGGCTCAGCCCTTGACTCTAGTTTTCTTTCTTTTGAATGTGTTTTCACTTTCTTAGTGTTTGGACTGAGCCCTTGTGAGAAAATACATCTTTCCAGATAATCTGGCCCTATATGGTTTCCTTCCATAGTTCGAAGATGTGCAGGCAAAGATTGGCTGTGCTAAATTGCCCATAGTATTCAGGGATGTGCAGATGAAGTAGATTAGCCATGGGAACTGTGGGAATGGGGTGTGTCTGGGTGGGACGCTCTTCGCTGGGTCAGTGTGGATTGATGGGCTGAATAGACTGCTACCACACTAGAGATTCTAGTCTCAGGCAACTAGGGTCTCCAACCAGTGCTCACCATGGGCTCACCAACCAGTGATACCCATGATTAAATCAATGAAAAAAATTCAATTAACTAAAATTGAAGACATGTGCTCCAGAACGTGCTGCATTCAAGCCAACTGTTCCAGTACACCTTCAACATTACACTCAACAATGTGATAAATTCCGCACATTAGGCTTGTATACAAAAAAGTAGTACAAGTTCAACACAGCAAATTACCGCCCCATCAGCCTACTCTCAATCGTCAGTAAAGTGATGGAAGGTGTCATCAATAGTGCTATCAAGCAACTGCTTAGCGACAATCTGCTCACTGATGCCCAATTTTGTTTCTGTCAGGACCACTCAGTTTCTGACTGCATTACAGCCTTGGTTCAAACATAGACAATAGTGCTGAATTCCAGAGGTGAGGTGAATGTGACAGTCCTTACAATAAATCTGCATTCAACTGAGTGTGCAAGGAAATGTGCAAAATTGGAGTTAATGGCAATCAAAGGTCAAATTCTTTGCTGGTTGATGTTATACAGGCACAGAGTAAGATGATTGTGGCTATTGGAAATGAGTCATCCCAGCTCCAGATGATCTTTGCAGGAGTTCCTCAAATAGTGTCCTAGGCTCAACCTTCTTCAGCTGCTTGATCAATGACCTTGCCTCCATCATAAGGTCACAAGTGGGGCTGTTTACCAATGACTGCAAAATATTCAGCACCATTCATGACTCTAATACTGAAATAGTCCATGTTCAAATGCCACAAGATCTGGATGATGTCCAGGCTTATATTGACAGGTGGCAAGTATATAACTGTTACCCTTTGATATTTGATGGCATTGCCATCATTGAACCCTCCACTGTCCACATTCCTTGAGTTCCCATTGACCAAAATCTCAACTGGACTCGCCATATAAACACAGTGGCTACAAGAGGAGATGGGAGGCTTGGAATACTGCAGCAAGTAACACACCTCCTGACTCGACAAAGCATGCCCACTATCTACAAGATAGAAGTCAGGATTGTGATGAGCCTGGGCTCATAGCTTCAACAATTTACATAGTACCAATTCTCTGGTGATGGTAACTTTCCTCAGGTTTTTTCCCCCTTTCACTTCCTGACTTATTGCTGCTTATTAATTGTGTCTCTAACATTAAAATTCCTGTAAAATGTATGTTTATTCATCTGCCATCTCTATAATTTCCATTGTTAGTTATCAGATTATTTTTCTTTAGAACCAATATTGTTAACTCCTTTTTATTAAAAAAATTCTTAGTTTCTTTTTATTCATTTCCAGCTAGCTTTCCCTCAAATTCTACATTTTCCGCCTTACTGATTTTTTTTAGTTTCTTTACTGTTATTTATATTCTGTCCAATCTTCTGAACTGCCACCCAACTTTTCATAATTAATGTTTTTTTTCTTTCAGCTTCATAATTTCTTTATTGTTTCTAGTTAATTATGTATGATGAATCTGTTTTGTGGCACTTCTTACTTTTCAGAATGTAACTTATTCTGTTAATTTTAAGTTTCACCTGAATGTCTGCTGCTATATCTCTATTCACCTATCCTTTAATCTAATTTGCAAGTTCCAAAAGAAATAGAAACAGGAGTAGGCTGTTTGGCCCCTCGAGCCTACTGCTATTCAATAGCATCCTGACTAATCCAACATTCTTCACATCCATTTTCCTTTATTTTCCCTGTAACTGATTCTCCTACTCATTAACAATCTATCTATCTCAACCTTAAATTTACACAAGGACTCTTTCCCAACAATTCTCTGTGGCAAAGAATTCAAAACGCTAGTTTTATTTAGGATTATGTTCAGCATGGACTAGTTGGGCCAGAGGGTCTGTTTCCTTGTTGTCTGACTCAATGAGTCTAAAAAAATGAAATTCATCTCAGCTTAGTCGTAAATTGGTACCATTTATTCTGAGACTGTGCCCTCTAGTCCGAGACTCTCCCATGAAGGAAATCATCCTTTCAGCAGTTACCCTGTCAAGCCTCTTAAGAAGCCTATATGTTTCAATAAGATTTATCTTTGCTCATAAAATAATACCTCATACCAGTAATTAGATTAGATTAGATTACTTACAGTGTGGAAACAGGCCCTTCGGCCCAACAAGTCCACACCGACCCGCCGAAGCGAAACCCACCCATACCCCTACATTTACCCCTTACCTAACACTACGGGCAATTTAGTATGGCCAATTCACCTGACCCTGCACATCTTTGGATGGTGGGAGGAAACCGGAGCACCCGGAGGAAACCCACGCAGACACGGGGAGAACGTGCAAACTCCACACAGTCAGTCGCCTGAGGTGGGAATTGAACCTGGGTCTCTGGCGCTGTGAGGCAACAGTGCTAACCACTGTGCCACCGTGCCGCCCACTATCATTCTAGTGAACTTTCTCTGAAATTATATCTTTCCTTAAATAAGAGGACCAAAATGGCTCACAGTACTCCAGGTTCATGTTTACAAATTCTGCTTGTATACCTTCATAATTGGCTGTGTTTAAGTCTTTTTCAAAAAAAAAATCAGTCCCACTACTTTCTCCCTCAAACTGAAGATAAAATTCAAAAATATTACTAATGCAGCTACATCGAGGCATTTTCACTGAGATCATTAATTAATCCCATCTCATTGCTTAATACCAGGAGTAATATAAACTGTTCTGTGGTTAGTTCCAGAATGTTCTATTCTAAGAAACTATCCTCAAAGCATTCTATGAACTGCTCATCTAATCTACCTTTGCCTATCTGACATTTCTGAATTATACGTAGATTAAAATCTCCCATGATTATCACCGTGACCTTCACTCCACTCCTCCATGTAATTACTGTTAGTGGGCCTGAACATCATTTCCACTAGTGGCTTCTTACATTCATCATTTTTCAATTCTCCTCAATCTGTTTCCACATCCTGGTTTTCTGAGCTTAAGCCATCTACTTCTCTTTGTGCTAATACCATCATTAACTAACATAGCCACTCTTGTACCTGTTCCTGTTTCTACCTGCCTGGCCTTCCTAAATGTTCTTTACCCTTCAATATTCAGCTACCAATTTGTGTAATATTGCAGTCATGTCTCTGGAAGTATGTTCAAGAAAGATATCAGCAAATTTCTATATGGTAATTAGATCAAAGGATATGGGGATAGCAAGAGAAAATTTTTAAGGTTTGCGATCCGCGATTCGGAATGACAGATCAGGCTCAATGGGCTAAATTGCAAACTCGTGGTCAAGAGTTTCTATGTTTCTTTCTTGTCAGGGTCTGTTCATCTTTACTGAAGGAGAATTAGGCCTTCCATTGAATTCATGATATTATCAACAAAATAAACGTTCACAAATTATTTTTGCAAACAATGTGCTGTCAATAATCAGTTGATATGATAGATGTTTCATTCTGAAAGGCAACCTGCTAACCACAGCTGGAATGGGATTGTAGATCACTGGCCTCAAACACATTCAATAGCTGTAACTTTAACTGAGAGAGAATGGGAATACTGGAATCAACATCCTCACAGCACTTCCCCAAAGTGATTAAATACAGCTGAAGATCGATGACAGCTGTGTTAAAGATAGGTTAATTCCATGCCAAGTAAGTGCAGGTTGCCCACACAATTAGAAACAGAATGAACTTTTCTTGAAAACTTGTGAGCAGATCTATTTAGAAAAGACAGTTACATTTTTATTACAGGTTTCTTGTATATAAAAGATTAAGCAGACACTAAACACAATCACAGTGGTAGTTTAATTTCATATCTTATTATTTTATTGTCCAAATAGACTTGTGACTGACTGTAGTTTTATTTTTCCCTGCGGACTTTATACAGCCCATGAAATTTTCTTTACAAACTTTGATTCACTGCACATAACCCAATGATTTGTTTTTCTTTTTTTCAATTTTTCCCACTACCTTTTCTGAAATTTATAACTTATAATGAACAGACTGCATGAAATCACATAGTTCAATGGATCCTACCTAATCTTCATATGCATGTTCTAATAGGCAGTATATTGTGACCAATAATATCTTGCAAATTTATAAATTACCTAAGATTGGGAAGGTGCTGTTAATACAGCAAAGATTACGAACAAAGTACAAGAAAACATCAGTAAGTTTGAATAATTACCATGTAGTTGACAAATGAATTACAATCCAAGTAAGTGGCATGGTGCATTTTGGTAGAGAATAAGGATTTCTGGGAAAATGAATATCTATCAGCTGCAAAGGAAGAAAGGTTTCTGGGGGTGCAAATAAATAAATCACTATAAAGACAATGTAAGGTGGTTAAAAGCAAGTCAAAGCATTGATGTCTGTACTGAGAGGGATAATATTGAAAAGCAGCTCAAACTTTCAGGCCTGAAGAAAAATCAGAGCAGACTTGATATGTTAACTCTGTTTCTCTCAACACAAATGCTGCCAGACCTACTTAGTTTCTCTAGAACTCTCTGTATTTGTTTCAGATTTCCAGCATCCATTGTATTTTGTGTTTTTTTTTAATTGAAAAGCAGGAGTAATTATGTTAAATTAGTTAGATTGCAGTAAAAATATTGTGAACATTTATGCTATCGATATATAAAAAGCTATAGTGACCAGAGGTGCACAGAGGATTTCCTAGATTAATACCAAAATTGGAAAACTAAAACTATTGGAAAAGATTGAATCAGTTGGGATCTTTTAACTTAGTAAATACTTGGTGGTGACATAATAGAAATCTTTGGGATTATGAAACAGTGTGACAGGGCAAATGTTAGACTTGTGGGCAAGAACAGATTCTGAAGTCATAGAAAGTTCAGAAAAACATCTTTTTCCAGTGATATATAGAATATGTAAGTTGCTACTACAAGGGGTAGTCAAGTAAAGTGACTAGATAGGTATATGTAGAAAAGAGATAGAGTTAGATGAAGAATGGGAAACACTTTGCAACATATATATCAACATGAAACTGTTGGGATGAAGGACGCTGTATGTAGTGTAAATTTATTTACATCAAAATGAAAATTTTCAGATCAATGCATAAGTGTAAGGTCCAAGTCCAGATCTGTTAGGATCAGTAATTGCTGGAATGTATTCTGTGATTGGATATGAGCAGAAGAGTTTTGTATGAATTTGATGGTTTTGAGTGGAGGATAAGAAGTCAATATATAATCTACTGATTTGCAAATGTATCATGTTTCTATACTGTTGCTGCTTCAGAAATCTTATAACCACTCCATGTAGAGTATACAGTGCCACCACTGTGCACCTGTGGTGAAGAATATACATATTCAAGTGGGTTGAGTGCCAATCTAGCAGGAGTGGATGGTATTGTGCTTCTTAAGTGTTGTGCTGGTTGGGTGTTTGTCCACCTGATAAAGGAGCAGCTCTCCAAAAGCTTATGATTTCAAATAGACCTGCTGGACTATAATCTGGTGTTGTGTGACTTCTGACTTTGTCCACCCCAGTCCAACACCGGCAGTTCCACATCATCAGAGATAAGGTTAGCCTTTATTATTTTCTAATTGAACAATTCCTGTATTCCTGTGTATGCTGAGATGAAATTGTTGCACTGTCCTTGTGTTGGTACTCTCAGGTCTCTGTCACAAAATAATGCAATGTCCAGATGTACTCCCAAACCATAAGAGTAAAGAATAAGAGCAGCCTGAAGATCAGTGTGACCGTTTTACTGAGGAACAGATGACATGTCACTGATTAAATACGGAGGAAAGCAATGACCCAGGAATTTAGTCTAAGGGAATTTTCTTTTTGCATGCTTCAGTTTAATATTGCCCTTCAGCAAAACAGCATTTTCCATTTAAGGTCACTTTACTCAGTATTAATCTGTCACCACCCATTAACCAGTTTAAACAGCATTTATGCTTGACAATATTTGAAGTCATTAGGTTAACTTTCAGTCTAGACCTCTTCCTGCTTCAAAGAAACAACACTGTAGACTGGCAGGCATTGGCAGTATACTATTTGGCATTGAAGCCAAAATAATTTACCAAATCTGCGCAATGACAGTCTTGAACAAATAGGTTAACATTACATTAGTTTCTTCACTAATTGCTACTAATTCATATATTGTAGTAAATATATTCTGATTAAAGTTTAACATTGTATCAAAACTCTAGTTGAAAAAGACACTAAGGCACAACAAAGCCATTCCAGAGAAATTATGAAACTTATCAAGAAATCAGGGCAAATGTATAAAAGAGACTCCAATAGTCAAAAAGAGAGTCTGCACAGACTTTGGAAATTTGTACAGGGCAATGACACTTTTTAGTCAATTTTGCATATCACATGCCTTTGAGTATACTCCCTACGTTTTTTTTCCCCAAAGTAATTGTCCAGAAAATAGAGATGCATTTTTATCCACAATGTAAAAATAAAATCACTTGGAAAGAAACACTCTGGAACAGTGAAACCTGCTTCCTTCAACCATTAAGATAGAATTAAGTCATTTAGATGGTCAAGGATTTATTTCCAGCCTGTGTGAGTTGGCTGGTCACAACTGAGATAGCAACTATTACGTGCCTAATAGATTCAGTGTCTGTGTTACTAAAGAGGGTAAAACGAAATAGCACCTGTTTTCCTCATTGATCATTCTTACTGGACTGTATGTAGTCCAAATGTATGGCAAGGACAGACAGACAATCATTTGTTGTGTTTTCTATGATGAAATTGCCTGCCTGTAATTTCAACTGAATGATTTCCATTTTGGCAAGATACTAGAGATGCCTATTAGAGTGAATAAGTGCATTTTGGAAAATAAAATCAGGTAAAGGAAACTAAGGCACGACAAAGCCATTCCAGAGAAATCATGAAACTTATCAAGAAATCAGGGCAAATGTATAAAAGAGACTCCAATAGTCATAAAGAGAGTCTGCACAGACTTTGGAAATTTGTACAGGGCAATAACACTTTTTAGTCAATTTCACATATCACATGCCTTTGAGTATACTCCCTACGTTTTTCCCCCAAAGTAATTGTCCAGAAAATAGAGATGCATTTTTATCCACAATGTAAAAATAAAATCACTTGGAAAGAAACACTCTGGAACAGTGAAACCTGCTTCCTTCAACCAATAAATTTTACCATCTTAATCAGTGTTAAGGTGTATGTTTCAAATTGAGTAGAATCAGGAACAGGAGAAAGCGACTCAGCCCCTTGAACCTGTTCTGCTAGATAATAAGGTCATGTCTGATTTGATTACTTCACATTCCAGCATAATCCTAATTAACTTTCACCTCCTTGCTTAAATAATAAACTATCTACCTGGACCTTAAATATATTCAGGTACTCTGTTTCCACTGCCCTCTTTAGAATAATTACGAAGACTCACAACCTTCTATAAGAAAAGAAAATATCTCCTTAATACTGATTTAAATGGGTGGCCTCTTATTTTAAGCAGTGCCATCTAGTTCAAGATTCTCCTACAAGAGAAAATGTTTTTCCATATGCACTGTTTCAATACCCCTCAGGATCGTATATGCTTCAGTCAAATTGTCTCTTACTGTTCTAAAATTAAGTGGATTCAAACCTAGCCTGAACAACTATCTTCTAAAGGCAACCTGCCTGTTCCAGATATTAGTATTTGCTGAACTGGGTACAATGCATTTAAATCCTTTCTTAAATAAGGAGACCTAGACTGCGCATAACACTCCAGATGTGGTCTTACCCAATGCCCTGAAATAACTGCAGTATAACCTCTCTGCTTTTGTATTCAGTTCCTCTTGTTATAAACAATAACATCCTAGTAGCTGTTCTATAAATTTTCCCCTAATTTGCTTTTCAAATTCCTCACTGTATCTGCATATTTTCTTTCTTCCGGCTGTTGTAGTTTGGCAACAGGATTGGTTAATTGCAAGATAGTAGGATCTCAGAAGGGGAGGTTTTAGGATGAGCTTTGGGAAGAGGTAGGCATCATATTCAATATTCTCAATAATGTCAATGCCCTCTCACAGCCAGCACCTGAATGCAAAGAACTATTGTTATGGACCAGGCCAAACCCCCTCAAAACATTTCAAGAAAGTAGCCTGGACCTTAACTTTGCTAGTTGTTCTAAGCAGGTGTTCAGTGGATATTCCAGGAGTGATGCCGCAGCCCAGCCGCTTAGATTTAAACAAAACAGAATTTATTTGCAAGATTACTGAATGAAACACAAACAAAAGAGAACAGAATATAGAATAACAACCTATCCGAAATCTGAACAGACTATCCCAACTTTAATGACACTGTTCCAAATACTCGCAACAATCCCCATAAACAACCCCTTGGCAAAAAAAAAGGTAAAATCAAACACAGGGTCTTACAGGAGAGAGAAAGAGAGATGGCAGAGAGATGCAGCATGGAATACCTTCTTCCATGTAGCTATTTCTTTGACCAGCAGCCTCAAAACTGACCGACAGCTCTGAAGAGCTAGACTGCTAAAACCAAAGCCAAACTAACCCAAACCTAAGAAAAGCTGAGCTGGGAGAACTGGCCATTCCCCTTATATTATACAAGAATTTTTTTTTTAACTTGGAAGTCTTTTGCCTGAGACAGTAACTGTTAGATATAATCGAATTGGCTCTAAAACCCATAAAAAAACAGACCTCCTGGAGTCTCTGCATTTACAATTCCTCTTGGGAAAAAAAATCCAAGGACAACATAACTTTGTTAAATGAACAGCATCATCACACCTTACCCCTTAAAAGAAAGGATCCATTAATATCAAATGATGTCTTCACTTTAAAACCCTGTAAACTTGAATTGTTAGTACATAACTCCCATATATTTTACATTGACAATAATCTTGTACACATGCACTACTACATTCTGTTTCAGTCTGTTTTACACCTGCAATCAAACGCCTCCATTTCTCATTCAAGTCTACAATGTGTCGGCAATCTTTTCTCATCTTGCTATATGCATAATTTTGAAATTGAATGGCTGTAACAACAAGCTCCATCTAAACAGTCTGGAATTTTTGTCGTTAAATTTCTCCACAAACTTCAATGGGTTATGATCTGTGGTATGATTGTCTCAGATACATTACTGGTAACATAAATGTTGAAATGCTATAACACCAACACCAAAATCAAAGTCTCCTTTTCAACTCTCGAATGTTTCCACTGATAAAAAAATGTTCAATTTTCTTGTCGTTATCTTCCTGTAAGAGCACAGCACTGACACGCACATCACTCACATCGATAGCCACTTTGAATAGCTTTGCGTTTTTAGGTGTGGCTAGTACTGAGACAGTGGTTAACACAATTTTCAGACTGTCAAATGACTGAAACTTCTTGCCTTCTTTAGCAATTCAGTAAGTGGAGCAGTATCACTGCTAAAACTTGGTACGAATTTTTGATAAAACCCACGCAATCCCAGGATTTTTTTTTGTCAATGGTAGGGAATTATTTTTTGCATTCTGTGGAGTCATTTGACCATGTACAATAATATGACCTAGGAAGGTGACTTGGGCTTTGCCAAATTCACTTTTAGCCAGGTTTATCACCAAACCTTCCTTCTGAAGTCGATTGAACAATTCTGATAAATGTTACAAATGTTCCTTCCATGTATGAATAAAAATTACCAAGTCATCAATATAAACGACAATATTGACTAATCTGGAAATGATCTTATTGGTTTGTCTCTGGAATGTGGCTGGCACATTTTTCATACCACAAAGAATGACTTTAAACTGATACAAGGCAAAAGTGAGGACTGCAGATGCTGAAAACCAGAGTTTAGATCAGAGTGGTGCTGGAAAAGCACAGCAAGTCAGGCAGTATCCGAGGAGCAGGAAAATTGACGTTTCAGGCAAAAGCCCTTCATCAGGAATAGAGGCAGGAAGCCTCTAGGTGGAGAGATAAATGGGTGGGGGGGTGGGGGGCGAAGGTGGGGCTGGGGAGAAGGTAGCAAAGAGTACAATAGGTGAATGGGGTGGGGATGGAGGTGATCGGTCAGAGGGGAGGGTGGGGCAAGGTAGCAAAGAATACAATAGGTGAAAGGAGGTGTTAGGTCAGCGAGGAGGGTGGAGTGGATAGGTGGGAAGGGAGATTGGAAGGTAGGACAGGTCATGGGGACAGTGCTGAGCTGGAAGGTTGGAACTAGGGTAAGGTGGGGGGAGGGGAAATTAGGAAACTGGTGAAGTCCACATTGATGCACTGGGTTGAGATGTTCCGAGGCGGAAGATGAGGTGTTCTTCCTCCAGGCGTCGGGTGGTGAGGGAGCGGTGGTGGAGGAAGCCTAGAACCTGCATGTCCTCAGCAGAGTGGGAGGGGGAGTTGAAATATTAGGCCACGGGGCGGTGGGTTGATTGGTGCGGGTGTCCCAGAGATGTTCCCTAAAGCGCTCTGCGAGGAGGCATCCAGTCTCCCCAATGTAGAGGAGACCACATCGGGAATAACGGATACAATAAATGACATTGGTGGATATTCAGGTGAAACTTTGGTGGATGTGGAAGTCTCCTTTGGGGCCTTGGATGGTGGTGAGGGAGGAGGTGTGGGTGCAGGTTTTAAAATTTCTGCGGTGGCAGGGGAGGGTGCCAGGACGGGAGGGTGGGTTATTGGGGGGCGTGGACCTGACCTGATACAGTCCATTCAGTGTTACGAAAGCTGAAATTGTCTTTGCTGTTTCAGACAAAGGTACCTGCCAGTATCCTTTGAGCAAGTCCAACTTAGAAATATAAGTTGCTTCTCCCAACTTTTAAACAAATGCAGAATCGGATATGCATCAGTCTTTATAACTGTATTGGTTTTGCATTGTCCACACATAACTGTTGGGTACCATCTGGTTTCGGCACTATTACTATTGGTGAGCTCCAGTCACTGTAACTCACTTCAATTATGGAACACACATTCAGTCTCCCTTTGAACCTGTGCTAATTTTAGGGGTTATACCTATAAGGGTGTTGCTTAATTGGAACAGCATCTCCTATATCTACATGATACATAGTTAGGTTAATATTTCCCAGCTTATTTCCACATATCTCCCCATGCGATAACCATAACTCTTTCAGGTCATTTTGATCTTCCTCTGAAAATTAACTCAATAATTTAACCCATTTTTGACAACTTCCTCATTATCTAGTTTAAGTTGAGAGTGTCTAATTTAGAATCCTCTGAACTTAGTTCTTCACTCTGTGTTGTGACCAATTATACAATCTCTTTTGGCTTTCCTTCCCTGTCAAAATACCTTTTGAGCATGTTCACATGACGCACTCTGAGAGATTTCTTTCTGTATGGAGTCTTTATCAAATAGTTCACCTCACTTAATTTCCTTTTGACTTGATAAGGTCCACTAAACCTTTCTTTAAAAGGTTCACTTATCATTGGAAGTAACACTAACACCTTAACTCTGATTGCAAAATTGAGAGTTTTTGATTTCTTGTCTGCTTCCTGTTTCATTGAATGATGTGATATTTTTTATCTGCAGACTAGACAACTCCTCCATTCTATTTAATTGTTCCCAAACATTTGACACAAAGTCCAAATCTGTGGTCTCTAAATTCTCACTTACCAAATTTCTCCTTAATTAATTTTAGCGGTCCTTTCACTTCATACCCGAGAACTAATTCAAATGGACTGAATTTGGTTGATTCAATTTGTACATCTCTGATTACAAAAAGTAAACAGAATTCCCTTATCCCAGTGATCTGGATAGTCTTGACTATAAGCGCTCAACATAGTGTCTAACGTCTGATTCCACCTTTCTAGCGGTCCCTGCAATTCTGGATGGTATGCAGTAGATTTGAATAGTTTTTATTACTATGCTGTCCATAACTTCCTTGAATAATTTTGATTTGAAACTTGACCCTTGAGCTGATTGTATCTCTAGGTATTGGGTAATCCATACCTAGTGAAAAATTTGGGTAACTTATCTACAGTCTTTTTAGCTGTGATATTGCATAATGGAACAGCGTCTGGAACTGATTCCCATTTTCTGTTTTAGGTAGGGGCCTTACGCAATCAATTAAGACTCTTGTAAAAGGTTGCTCAAATACAGGAATAGGTATTAAAGAAGCAGGTTTTCTACTGCCTGTGGTTTTCAGTTACCTCACATGTATGACCTGTCTGGCAAAATTCAACTGCCATCCTTGTGTAGTCCAGGCCAGTGAAAATAATTTTGTATTTTAGCTTGAGTTTTTCTCACTTCTAAATGACTCCATACTGGTAGCTCATGTGCCACCGCAACACCTCCTTTGTGTAACCCACTGGCAATATGACTTGATGAGCTTCTGCCCATTTCTCATCTGCCTGAATATGTGATTGTCTCCATTCCTCATTAAGACCATTTCCTCATTTTTAAGATCGTATTATTCAGGGATGCATTCAATTTTTTTTTCCATGAACGTCTTTTGATATAATTTGCTTCAAATTTGCATTCGCTAAAGATATCTGCTTTGTCATCCACCTGCTCCTGGTTTGTGTCAAGCATTTGATCAAACAGGGTTTCTGCTAATTCCACTTCAACTTTCTTATCTGTACTGTTTGATCTCACCTGTTTTAGCTGGTGAATTTGAAACCTCATTACCACAAGTCTGGAAAAATCTCGACGTATGTGTCCCGCAATAATTCAGTTGCCTGAGTTACCACTGGCTTTTCAATCACAGTAGGCAGCACTCCTACCTGTGAAACAGCTGTATCATTAGCAAGGACAAACTGTATTCCTGGAGTTGGATGTTTATTCAGTACTCCTATCACGACTTCAGTCTTCACTAGACACTGTAACCTCACTCCACAAAATTGAGCGCTTCTTGTCTCACTGTGAATTCCTGTTACTAGTACGTTTTCTGGCAGAAGTCATTCAGAGTTACATATCTCCTCATCTTTCAACATCACAGATTGAAAGGATCCTGTATTGCTTAATATTGTAACCTCTTTACCTGCTGCTCCTGGCCTATGCGAATAAACTTTACCTTTGTAGATATATGGTTTACAAGAGCTGGCACTCTCTCCTTAACCAACCTCCGACCAGGTTATACATGCTGATGCAGCTTTCTAGCCTCCACTGTCCTTTCTGTTACGACTCCAACAAAATTCACTGGCTTATCCTGTTTTCCTAATCTGGCTTCCCAGTGCTTTTCCTCACCCACCAAGACTGTAGTTTCATGTGGCCTACTTTATTGCATTGAAAACATTGGAGCTTATAAACTTATCTTTGCCCTTCAAGGATTTCCTTTTTACCCTGTGGTAAGTTAACCTTATGATCTTCACCAAGATCTACCTTTCCCTTTTCACGTTAAGATTTCTCATTTCCCCAACTTCTAATCTTCACGGATTGAAATTGATGTTGGAATCCAAACTTTGATTTATGAACCAACTTATAGTCATCAGCCATTTCAGCTGCTAATCTTGCCATTTTGCCTCTCTCCTCTTCCACATGACTTCTCACTACCTAATGAACTGAATTTTTGAACGCCTCCAAAGTAGTGTCTCTCTAAGAGCATGACAAGTTTGCTCTATTTTTAATGCACTTATCCACCTATCAAAATTGCTTTGCTTGATCCTTTCAAACTCAATTTAGGTTTGACCAGGGTCCCTCCTTAGATTCCTGAAATGTTGTCTGTAGGCTTCTGGCACAAGCACATATGCACTTAAGATGGCTATCTTCACCTTCTCATAAACCCCAGATATCTCTGCTGATAGTGATGCAAATACCTCACTAGCTGTATAGATAAGTTTGTTTGTGAACTGGCCACTGCATTTGTTTAGCTAACTTTTCAAATGAGATGAAGAAGACTTCCACATCCTTCTTATCAAATTTAGGCAATGCATGAATATGTTGAAACAGATCCTCGTCAGGCCTTTAGCTGCCATGGGTTTGCTCACCTCACTCTCTTTCTCACTAAGCTTACCTTCAACCTTCATCTCCATTCTTTCTCGTCAAAGTGCCAATTTCTGAAGTTCAAACTCCCTCTCTTCCTTTCCTCTCTTTTCTCTCTTTCCTGTGCTTTTAGTCATAGTTCAAACTGTTTCATTTCTGTTGCCCTTTCCTTGTCTCTTGCCTTTAACTCAAGCTGCTTCATTTTCTGTTAAATTTTTGCCATCTCCAAAGATTCTGATGGTGTTTCCAGCAAATGTAACTGATGAGCTGTTGCTGTAATTACTTCTCCTTTTCTCTGGAGGAAGTTCCAACTCCAGATTGTCTGCTAATTATAGCAGTTTGGCCTTAACAACCTTTTCTAAAAACCCCAAAGTCACTTCTTCTACCCCCAGAAAACACTTGATGTCTGGAAGAGTCATTGCCATCCCAAGCACTTTTTAAAGCAACTGAATTTAACACCTGGAACAAAAGACACTTCCATCTACCACTGGCTGCCTTCGAGTCCAGCAACCCTAATCCCAATTAGAACTATACAACAAATTCCACTTGAGCACCTAATCTGTTATGGGCAAGGCCAGATTGCCTCAAAACATTTCAAGACAGTAGCCTGCACCCTAACTTTGCTAGTTGAATTACACAGGTGGTAAGTGGATATTCCAGGAGTGATACAGCTGGCCCAACTGTTTTAAACAAAACAGAATTTATTTGCAAGATTATCAAATGAAACACAAACAAAAGAGAACACAACATAGAATTACATAGGTGAAAGTGAGGACTGCAGATTCTGGAGATTAGAGTCGAAATTAGAGTGGTGCTGGAAAAGCACAGCAGGTCAGATAGCATCCAAGGAGCAGGAAAATCAACGTTTCAGGCAGGAGCTGATTCTTCATGAAGGGCTCCTGCCTGAAACATTTACTTTCCTGCTCCTCGGATGCTGCCTAGCCTGTTGTGCTTTTCCAACACCACTCTAATCTTGACTCATATAGAATAACATAACCTATCCGAAAGTCAAACAGACTATCCCGACTAAATGATGCTGTTCCAAGTACTTGCAATAATCCCCATAAACACCTGTTTGGCAAAAAAGGTAAAATCAAATACAGGGTCTTACAGGAAAGAGAGAAATGGCAGAAAGACTCAATATGGAACACATTCTTTAATGTTGCTGTTTCTTTGATGAACAGCCTCACAACCGACTGACTGTTTGTTCTGAAGAGCCAGACTGCTAAAACCAAAACCAAACCAAACCTGAGAAAAGCTGAACTGGAAGAACTGGCCGCTTCCCTTTCATTGTACAAGTGTTTTTTGTAAGTTGAAAGCCTTTTTTCTGAGGCAGTATCTGTTAGCTATATTCACATTGGCCATAAAAACCAGACCTCCCGGAGTCTCTGCCTTTACAACTCCTCTAAAAACAAAGCCCAAGGACAACATAACCTTGTTAAAGGATCAGCATCATCACACTATGTTTCCTGTAATGCTCAGAAAATGCGAGATTTTAAACCTTATCCTACTCAGCCCAGTTTCCTTCAAATATATGTCACCTTGTTTTCCAGGAAAAGGAAAACAGTGTCAATGATTGTGTTGCACTATCTTTGGGTCATTTGCCTTCCACAGTTGAGTTGCTAGGAGTAAGAGTGGGCTAAGAGGCAGAAAGGGAGTAGGATGTGTCATGTGAAAATGGAATTTATTGATGTTGGTCTCTTGATTCAAGACATTAGATTTCTTGTGGCACTGCATCCACCTCCTCAGGGCCAAACTCCAAAAAATTATCTGTTATAGCCAGTGTATTTTTGCCTCCTTTGTAGATAGTTCTTGGTCATATCGTGCTGATTGCAGCAGCCAAAGCCTTGAACCGTCATCCTGTAGCACTCTCTTTGTACGAGTGCTCATTTTACCATAAATTTTAACACAAATTAAATTGCAGCAATTCTACTGTCCAGTCTTCTTTGATAGGCAGCCTGATATTAAGATGAATAAGCTTGTTGTACAATGTATTTCTCGACAATGGTACAGCTTAATGTGGCTGCATACAGCTGGTGACCAGGTATCCATGGTCGCAGCATGCTATCTGCTTGGGCAGATGCTAAATCTTTCAGATGGGTCATCAAATATGGTTATTGCCCATCCAGATTTGAACAGGCACAGGCAGATCACAGATAAAGGGAATCAAATAAAGGCCCAGCAAAAAAGAGACAACAGAATTTCTGGATTGTCTGAATCATGTTTCGTGTTCCATCATTAAATTTTATCATTGCCTTTGCAAAGTTTAGTCAAAGGCTTTGTTGGATCACTCAGAATATCATTCACAGTGCTGCACATTCACTTACTAGTGGATAATTTATTTCAAATTTTGAGTTTACATATGAATTTCAGCAGGAAAGATGTGCTACATCCCGTATTTCCATTTTCAATTGGTATGGCATCTATCAGTTTCGCAATGCTATATTGTAATCATTATCCCTTTCTCTTCTGTAGCTCTTTTGTAGCACCTGACAGTTTTGGGTGCTGAATTAATTCAGGAACTCTAAAGAAAATTTGTTATAAGAAGAGCACCTTGTGTACTCCCAGTATAATAAAAGAATCACAGCCAGAATTGTATACATGTCAGAATGTATTTTTTTTTTCATTTGATTGTAAGCTGTGACTTCATTTTAAATATCAAGTTAATTTGTCTGCCATACACATAGCTCGGCTTTCATTCCCTTCAATATTGAAAGTGAATGGTTGATCAAATTGAAGTGTTGAAGAGGATCAAAGGAATTGATAGGATACATAGAGAGAAACTATTTTCTCTGGTGACAAAGTTCAGGAGAGGGGAGTATAATTTTATCTATTTAGTGATCACTTTGCTCATGCAGAATAGTAAAAATCTGGAGCTCTCCTCAAAGGATGTTGAGGGTACACCAGCTGAAAATTAAAAAATTGAGATTACCACCATCACTAATCTAAATGTAATGTTGTGGTGAGGTCATTGAACTGGTAATCCAGACCCCAGGTTATTATTTTGTGGGCATTAGTTCAAATTCTACTGTGATGAGTGGTGAAATTTAATAAAATCTGAAATTAAATGCTAGCCTCAAAGTATCCTCAGATTACAACAGGATCTGGACCAGATGGGCCAATGGGCTGAGAAGTGGCAGATGGAGTTTAATTCAGATAAATTTGAGGTGCTGCATTTTGGGAAAGCAAGTCTTAGCAGGACTTATACACTTAATGGTAAGGTCCTAGGGAGTGTTGCTGAACAAAGAGACCTTGGAGTGCAGGTTCATAGCTCCTTGAAAGTGGAGTCGCAGGTAGATAGGATAGTGAAGAAGACGTTTGGTATGCTTTCCTTTATTGGTCAGAGTATTGAGTACAGGACATTGGTTAGGCCACTGTTGGAATATTGCGTGCAATTCTGGTCTCCTTCCTACTGGAAAGATGTTGTGAAACTTGAAAGGGTTCAGAAAAGATTTACAAGGATGTTGCCAGGGTTGGGGGATCTGAGCTACAGGGAGAGGCTGAACAGGCTGGGGCTGTTTTCTCTGGAGTGTCGGAGGCTGAGGGTGACCTTATAGAGATTTACAAAATTATGAGGGGCATGGATAGGATAAATAGACAAAGTCTTTTCCCTGGGGTTGGGGAATCCAGAACTAGAGGGCATAGGTTTAGGGTGAGAGGGGAAAGATATAAAAGAGACCTAAGGGGCAACACTTTCACGCAGAGGGTGGTACATGTATGGAATGAGCTGCCAGAGGATGTGGTGGAGGTTGGTACAATTGCAACATTTAAGAGGCATTTTGGGCTGGGTGCTGTCAGGTGGGAGTAGATTGGGTTGGGATATCTGGTTGGCATGGATGGGTTGGACCGAAGGGTCTGTTTCTATGCTGTACATCTCTATGACTCTATCAGGGGAAAGATGATGATCTCTTGATGTTATCATTGGAGTATTAATCCAGAGACCCAGATAATATTCTGGCGGCCCAGGATTCAAATCACGCCACAGCAAATAGTGGAATTTGAATTCAATTGAAAAAATAAAATAAAATCTAGAACTAAGAATCTAATGATGACCATGAATCCATTGTTGATTATTGGCAAAATCCATTTGATTCACTAATACACTTTAGGGAAGGAAATGGCATCATTACCTGGTCTGGCCTCCATGTGATTCTTGACTCACAGCAATATGTTTAATTCTTAACTGCCCTTGAGCAATTTAGGGATGGGCAATAAATGCTGCCTCGCTATGACACTCCCATCCCATGAATGAATAAGACAGTGGACAAAACGTCTGCAACAAAAATTCCCAGCTCGGCGAACAGAACCACAACAGTGAATGAATAAAGAAAAGAAAAGTAATCAGTTCCAGTGGACATAAAAACTTGTCTGGTTCACAAGTATCCTTTAGGGAAGAACATCAGCCATCCTTATTTGGTGTGACTTACAAATGACTCCAACTGCCCTCTGAGTTGGCCTGGACAGCCATTAGGGCAATTAGGGATAGCCAACAAATCCTGGCCTTGCTAGCAATGTTCACATCTGTGCAAGAATAAAAAGAACTTTTGTAAATTAGACCCGGTTCTGGAGGAGGTTAGACCTTTTCAAGCCTGAAGGGTTGTACTTCAACAGGGTCCAGTATCACTGTCGGCACTTCTGCTGTTGAGGCTTGGCAGGCGATAGGATATTGACTGTAGATTCAGAAGGGATAGAAACAATTCCGGAAGTGAAAGCAGATAATTAGTAAGTGAGGAAGATGAAGAAATAATTGCAAGAAAATAGACATCAAAGGGGTTCAGTGATATATGCAAATAGTCTAGTGAATAAAGACAAAAATATGAGGGCACAAATCTGAGACGACGGTATATGATAGCAGATCTATATGTCAAAGTGGATAAGAGTGACAGATCAACATTTCTGATTTCAAACTTTTTATGTGAAATGGTGGGGTTGGGAGGTGCAAGATTGTTTAGATTTAAGCAAGGGGTAGAAAGGTTATCAACAATAGGTGGAAATGTATATTGGAGATTACAATCAGATCATCCATGCTGGAGGAGCTAAATGTCCCACATCTGCTCCTAATTCATATGTATATGTGTTCATATGATAAATAGACACTAGAAAAAAGAGAAAGTGCAATTTTACTTCCAATAGATAATTTAGTTTTTGAGTTAAATTAGACCATTAGATCATAAGGCGTTGTATCAGAAGTAGATGATTTGGCACATGTGTCTGCTCCGCTATTTCGTGAGATCATGGCTAATCTGTTAATCCTCAACTCCACCTTCCTGCCTTTTCCCCAAAACCCTTGATGACCTTCTGTGACTTCGTCTTATGATTTGAATCATGCAGCTCCCTTGTGTCAGCAATCACATCTCCTAGGTTGGAACTCATCCCACCCTGAATTGTACCCGAAACTGCATTCTCATTTCAGCTCGAAACAATCAGGCTGACTTCTGGGTCTGGAACCTGTCGTGACATAACAATCAAACTATTAAGTTAAATGTCCTCAGAAAGTGAGGAAACCTAAACCATACACTACCCACTAATGGAAACATTCCCCTCCTTCCTGCCCAGCAGATCAAGAGCCGAGAATCATTCCCTTCAAATGGTCTTTCTGTTCTTTACTGCTGTCACTAAAAGAAGGAGGTCAGTACTCTCATCATGGTTGATGAAAAGAAAAGCTTGCTGGGCATTTGACCACAATGTTTGATTGAGTTTTTGGTGTGACAAATTGTTCAGGCAGATGATTAAATCTTTCTTGGATATTTGATTTTCTGCTGAGCATTAAAGAGAACCCCCAAAGGATCATTGAAGTAACTGCGGGGTCATTTCTAGGTCCCTCTCTGTTTGGCGGATAAGTGATTTGTTTCTCATTATCACGTTTTGTGCAATAAAAAATATTCCTTGTGCGTCATTATTAAAAATTTGCTTAACTGTACAGTTTTCCCCTTGGGTCAGTAATGTATCCAGGCTGTAGTGGATGCTTGAATCACATTTATTGAAGCCATTGAAGTGAATGATATCTCTGTGGGACGTAAAGGCCTGTTTTTAAAATATGTCATGGTTAAGTAACGCATCAGAGATTGTAATCCCGTACCAAAAATGCAATCTCTACATTAGTAAAAAAAAATTACTTAATGTCTGAAAAACTCTTCAGTGAGCACAGTGAAATTTATTGTCTTGAATATTTAATTGTTTGAGTGCAGATACCATTTTTTTAATATTGTCTTTTACATTATTAATATTTGTTGTAAATGCACTTGTAATTTTGTAACAAATTCTAATTTGTCGCATTTATAATCTGAGACAATCCCTCTTGCAATAAAATAATGGCAAAGACAACATGGCAGATTACAGTTAGTTAAATGTATCCCAAGTGCACTTTGTTACTCAACCTGAAAACAATTTAGCATTGCTTTCTTTTGAATTTAGCAATGGAGGGATTGTCTTGTTTTCAAGCAGGTGATTATTCCCATTGAATTTGTCAGCTGGGAATATTGAGATTCCAATTCAAATACCTCTGTGTTTGAATGTTAGTAATGGCTCATTCCATTGATATTTATTGCATTGAGTATTGGAGAAGTGCCAGCCTTTTACATCATAGACAAAATATGAATACCGTATTTTACTTTAACTTTCAAGGAAAGGGAAAGTTCGTGAAAAATTAACAGAAAGAATGAAGTCTCTCCTTTCTTATTAATCTCATTTGACAATGAATAATGCAGGGAATAATAAAGCTGGAACATAATTGAAAAAAAATTCAAAGCTTGAGGCATGAAAAGTAAAATGCAAGCATTTTAAAACTAAATTTGCATTCTGTAATTTTTATAGAAACATGAAATTCTAAAAATAACAGACCATCTGATACGGGATTTGCTTCAGCAAGTACAACACACTAAATTTTGGGTTAAAATGCATCACTTTTACAATTAATATTTATGTATCCAGTTTATTGATGCAGCACTCTCCTGCTAAATGATTTCTAACAACTGGTCATATTTTGCTCTATTTTTGTGGTTGTTTTAATTAGATGATTGGAACAGCAGACATTTCGGGTGATTTTCTTTTTCAGCTTATAGTTTTGCTTAAGAGAAGTTCTAAGATGAGAACAGACAGAAATCCATCACACTGCTCATTCAGATTTTGTGATGAAATTTAATGGGGCCCTCAGGAGCGGAGTGTGTTGGCCATAACAGCATAAGAAATAAGAACAGAAGAAGACCGTTCAGCCCTCAAGCCTGCTCCACCATTCAATAGGATCAAGGCTGACCCTACATTCCTCATGTCAACTTTCCTGCGTTTTCTCTGTAAACTTTGATTTCCCTACTGATTGAGAATCTGTTTATCTCAGCCTTAAATATATACAGGACTCACCCCATAGCTCTTTGTGGCAAGGAGTTCCAAAGACTTGGTGCTGAAGAACTGAGAGACAGTTTGGGGTAGCAGAATACCTATCTCTTCCCACTGCTGTGGAATTTTCTCAGCAGCAGGGAAAATGGAGGATGGTTTTCTGAAATAGCTATTAAGGTCTTTAAGCTGCCAATTAGAAGAGACGTAAGGACGGCCACCATTGGATTTTTATCAGTGATGGGTAGAGGAGCTCTGCCAAGTGGGGAGGCTGCACAGTAAAACCTAGGGCCTCCTTTTACCTTGGAGGTGATGCGGAAGCCCACATAATCAGACACCTGTAGCCCACAGAGCCTTCACCCCACATGCCAAATGAAACTGATGGACCATTTGATATCAACTAAGACAGCAACAGTGGCAAACACACCATGTCAACCCTGCCAAGTCCTCCATATGAATATGTAAGGGCTAGTGCCAAAACGGTCAAATGAGCTGACTCACCAACTAGTCAAACACCAGCCTAACATAGTCGTACCCAGCATCCCAGACAACACCACCACAATCCCTGGGAGTCCTCAACATTGACACCAGAAAATCTCCTGACATCTGGTCAAATACGCAAGGAAACCACCTGCTGATTATCACATTCTGGCCTCCCTAAGCTGATGAATGTATTCCTCCATGTTGAATAACACTTGGAGGAGACAGTGATGGGTCAAGGACAATGATGTAGAATTTAGCAGAATTGCATTTACACAGTCCAGCTTGACTTTGTGATTTGTGCACTTGAGAGTTGTCTCAAATGGAGAGTTGTCATTTTAATACGCTTGTTTCAGAAGGGAGAGAAGAATAAAACAGACAATCATAGACAATAGAGAATTGAGAAAAATCTCGGAATCCATAATTTAAGATAAAATTAATAAATTGTGCAATTTACTCAATGCCTTTAGTCCAATCACCTTTAACTGTTTTATCCATAATCTCCCTGCAAGTAGAAGGCCATAGTGCAGCTGTTTACTCATAATTCAAAGTGTTTACTTCCACTAACATCCTTACATATATCAGCTTTCAAAAAACTTGAGCTGACAGGTGCCACTTAACATTTCTGTTCCATAAGTGCCAAGTAATTACCATGTTAAAGAAAGGAATCACACTCCTCTTTGTGGACCTTTAATAATGTGACGAACACCAAGGTCCCACCATCGCATTCTGGAGGTCAGTATTTACCAGAAGCTGAAGAAGAACAGGTACTAGTTACTCTGCAAGTAGTGGTTCACTGTTTCGCTATCTATAAATAAACTCAGAAAGGTAATGTACTACACACCATTTAGCTGGCTGGAAACAGCAGGATATCAGTTTCTTGAATTTGCCTGTTGCTTGAGCTTTCATTTGTACAAGACAGTTATCTTTTATTTACATGGCACACTAGCTTTCGGAGCGACGCTCCTTCATCAGGTGATTGTCAATCACCTGATGAAGGAGCGTCGCTCCGAAAGCTAGTGTGCTTCCAATTAAACCTGTTGGACTATAACCTGGTGTTGTGTGATTTTTTCTTTTAATCATATGCTTCATAGCCTAATTACCAGTCTGATTTTAAAAATCCATATCAGAACTCTGAATATTGGGCGCATGGAGCTGAGTAGGTTCTTAGTCAGAGAATGTCACAACATTAGAAACGGGTGTAGGCAAGTTATAAATTATTGTTTCATGAAAAAGAGAGACAATGCTATTATACTAAATGTTCACTTTAGCTTAAGGCAACAGATTTATGATTTGAGCTTTCTAACAGCTTTTTCCTGCAATCTGGGAAATGGCTAGTAAGTAGACTTTTGACATATCTGTTCTCTGCAACTCTGATTCACGCAGTCTGATTTTGAGGAGACTGACTGTTATGGACCAGAGCAGACCCTCTCAAAATATTTTAAAAAGGTAGCCTTGACCCTAACTTTTCTTATTTTAAAGGTCAGTGTGAAGTGTTTGTTCCAGGTGTGGTGCAATTGCTCAAACTACTCGACATTAAGCAAAACACAATTTATTGAAACTGTATAGTTAAAATACAAGCAAAGAAAAGAGCAATTTAGAATAACTTAACTATTGGAAAAATTAACTGAATAATAGATACAGTACCTTACACTAATTAACTGATCCAATATAAAAACATTCCATAAACATACTCCTTGGCAAAAAGGTAGATTCAAGCCCAGATTCTTACATGCAGTTTTCCAATCCAGGATGAAACAAGACCAAGAGAGATTTCAGAGAATTTAGCAGATCCAACCTGAGGCTCCAACCCATCTGGAATCCAAACAGCTTCTGATGGCTACAATTTTAAAAAGCTAGAAAGCCTGGTCCATTATTACAAATGTTTTCAAAACAAACCTAAAGTTCTCCTAAGTTATTGAATTAAACCATCTCTAGTAGCTACTTTGGCACCTATATGTTTACAACCCCTCTTCAAAAGAACTTAGGACAAAATAACCTTTATAACATAATAGCATTGTCACACCAACTCTTTAAAAATGATCAGAAAATATCATTTTCCTATGTGATAACATGGTTCAGTGAGCAGTCTAAGAAAATTTGGTGAATGTTGACAGTGGCTTGATTCTGTCCTGTTGGAAATGGTCATTGCCTGACACTTATGTGGCACGTCTGTTATTTGCCATTTGTCAGACCAAACCTGAATATTGTTCAGTTCTTGTTATAGTTGGGAATGGATTACATCAGTACCCAAGAAGTTGTGAACGGTGCTGAACAGAGATGACTTAACTCTCATCAGTTACAACCATCTTTCTGTGTGCTGGGTATGACTCCAACCAGCAGAGACTATTTCCCTGACTCCATGATGACATATCCGGTCAAATGTGGCCTTGATGTCAAAGGCAGTGATCTCACCTCACCTCTGGAATTCATTTTATCAATGTTTGAACCAAGGCTGTAATGAAATCAAGAGTTGAATGGCCCTCTTCAAACCCAAATTGGGTGTCAGTAGCAGGCAATGTTGAGCTGGAGCTGCTTGATAGTACTGATGATGATTTCTTCCATCATATGATTGAGAGTGAATTGTTGGATTGTACGGTGGCACATTGGTTAGCACTGTTGCCTCAAAGCACTTGGGACCTGTGTTCGATTCCAGCCTTGAATGACTTAATGGAGTTTGCACATTTTCTCCATGTCTATGTGGGTTTCTCCCTTATGCTCTGGGTTCTTTCTATGGTCTAGACTTGTGCAGGTTAAGTGGATTGGCCTTACTAAATGGCCATGTAGTTTGCAGGCTAGATGGATTAATGTGGGGTTGGGGGGATAGGGTGGGATGGTCTTCAGAGGGTGGGTGCAGACTTGATGGGCCAAATGGCCTCTATCAGCATTGCAGGGATTCTATGATCTTCTATGATCTGTGGGACAGTCATTGACCAGGTTGGTGTTGTTCTGCATTTTGTGTGCAGGGTCTTTCTGGCAATATTTAACATTGTTGGGTAGATGCCAGTATTAGAGCTCTAATGGAACTTTATGGCAGGAACCTGGCAAGTCCTGGAATACAAGTATTCATTACTAGAGTCTTGGGTAGTTCTGTAGATTAGAGAGACTCAAGGGTTTGGGCATATAATCCTTTGAGGTTTGCATCAATGTAGATAGGGTGGCTAAGAAGATATTCAGCATACCTGCCTTCATTGCTCAAACTTTTGAGTACAGGTGTTGGGATGTCATGTTGAGTTTGTACAGGACATTGGTGAGGCTTCTTTTGGAGTACTGTGTACAGTTCTGGTTACCCTGTTTATAGGTAGGATATTATTAAGCAGGAGAGAGTTCAGAAAAAGATTTACCAGGATGTTGCTGGGAATGGAGGGTTTGAGTGAGAATGAGAGATTAGATAAGCTAGGACTTTTTCACTGGAGCATAGAAAGTTGAGGGGTGACCTTATAGAGGTTCATAAAATCATGAGGGGTATAGATAGGGTGAATGGCAGGTGTCTTTTCCCTAGATTTCAAGGCTAAAGGGCACATTTTTAAGAAGAGAGGAGAAATATTTAACAAGACATAAGGGGCAATTTATTTTTTTATACAGAGAGTGGTTTGTGTGTGGAATGAATTTCCAAAAGAAGTGGTGGATGTAGGTACATTTGAAGACATTTGGATACGCTTATGAATAAGAAATGTTTGGACGGATATGGGCCAACCGCAGGCAGGTGGGATTAGTTCGAGATTGTGGTCGGCATGGACTGGTTGGATCGAAGGTCTGTTTCTATGCTGTATGACTGTATGACTATTGCTGGAATGTTGTCACGCCTTATAGTCTTTACAGTATCCAATGCCTCCAATTCCTTGATAAGGCATGGAGTGGATTAAATTGTCTGAAGACTGGGATTTGGAGGAGGTTGAGATGGATTATCCATTTGCCACTTCTGGCTGAAGATTACTATGAATGCTTAACCTTATCCTTAACACGAAAATATGTTTGGCTTCTCCATGTTTGAGGATGGGGATATTTGTGAAAATTCCTCCTCCAATGAGCTGTTTAATTGTCCACTTACATTGATGACTGATTGTGGCATGACTACAGAACTTAAATGCGACCCATTGGTTGCTGGATTGCTTAGGTCTGTCAATGTTTGACATGTAAATAATCCTATTTTGTAGATCCACCTCATTTTTAGGCATGTTTGGTGCTGTTCCTGCACTTCTTGGGGTTGATCCTTGCCTCAGTGGTAATGGTTGAATGGGGGTTATGCATGGTCATGAGGTTGCAGTGACAGTTCTTCTGTTGCTGATTGCCCATAGTGCCTCATTGAGGCCCAGTCATGAGTTGCCAGGTCTGTTTGAAATCTGTCTCATTCAGCATAGTACTAGTCCCGTTCAACACAAGGGAGGGTATTCTCAATGTGAAGATAGATTTTGTGTCCACAAGGACTGTGTGTTGGTCACTCTTACTGGCATTTTCATGGACCAAAACACCTGCAGCTGGGAGATTGGTGAGGATGAGGTATATTTTTCCCTCTTGTTGGTTCCCTTACCACCTGCCATAGACTCAATCTAGTAGCAATGTCCTTTAGGATGTGACCAAATCTTTCAGTCGTGATGCTTCCAAGCCAGTGATACCCGTATTCTGAGAGTGAATAAATAAAAAACAACTCACTTTGTAAAACACTGAGCTACATTTTTGCAGAGTTAGGATAACTGCATCAGACTTTCTGAAAAGACATGAAGAGAAATAGAATTTCCATTCCCTACTTCCAGCTGAATCTATTTTTGTCATTTGATAAACCATGGTGTGGTTTATACTGGCTGAAACACTGGTCCATTTGAAATGGAGAGTTCAGTTCAAACAGACCCTATTTTCACTGTTCCCATCTGCAGTATGGGATTGTAATTTTGTGGAGAAGACATGAATGCACAAGGGTAGGTTTCAAGTCTGTTTAAGTGGCACAAACTAAATGATTTCAGTACCCAGCCATTTAAAGTTGAAAAGAAAGTCTGCAGCATTCGTTAATAATGAAAAGAATTATACACACATTGTTGGAGTACATTGATTTACCAGCCTGGTGATACAGCTTAGAAAAAATTATTAGCAATTTCCTTGTAGTTTCAATCGACTCCATTGTTCAAAGTTGTCAAGGTTTTCTTTTGATAACTGAAAATATCATAAATGCTTGGCTGAGTGCCAAAAGCCCGGAAACACTTAACAGCAAGGATCTGTGTCCATGTTATGCCGGACAGTTTTAAGGTGTTATTAAAGGATTAGCTGTCTTTGAAGTGGTTAGTGAAAATAAATATTTGTTTTTACAACAGATCAACGACTTGAAGGGTTTACTTTTCTTTATTGGTTTCATGAATGAGAGTTATTTTCAGTATCAAGCATGTTTGAGTTAGACTACTGTACAGCTGCAGCATAACCTCCCTGTATTTAAATTCTATCCTTCCAGCAATATTCAATTTGCCTTCTTAATTACTTGCTGCACCTGCAAACCATTTTAAAAAATTTATGCACAAGAACACCCAGGTCCCGCTGTACAGCAGCATTCGTCATACAGATGTTCTGAAAATTGAGTATGCCAAGGTAACAGGACAGATGTAAATAGTTGTTTTAACTGGGAAATACCAAGGAACCTGAATAAGTTTGGAAGATTAGCCAATGAGGTTGACAAATGACACTATTTGTGGATAAATTAAAAGTACTGATATGCCAGAGGGAAATAGACACGAGTTTAAAACAAATTACTCTCGGTCATACAACAGTGAGATCTATGCGTACATTAGAGGATTGTTCTCATCTATACTGACATTGGCTTCTTGAAAGGACTTTATTCCATTCTTCCAGTTTCTCAGTTTCTATTACAGCTGTTCTGCCTGAGACAAGTTCTATGTCAATGCTTCCAGGATCTCTTCCTTGTTCTTCACCTAAGGGTTCCTCTCCACCTTGGTGCTCAGGCCCCTCAAGTGTGTGTGTGCCCTATTTTGCTGCTGTCACACTATCTCTTCCTTTCCACAATGGAATTTAATTTAATCCAACTTTTCAAGTCATCAGTTTAAGATGATTTTTCTTCATTTGTGCTCCTTCCACCATGATGTCATCATTCTCTCCCTTGTGGCTTGAAGGGCCAAATGAGCCACTTCTACCTCTAATTACTGTGTTTCAGTGACCATCACTTCTGCAACGATCTCATCCACTCTTTCCTCTGTCCCATTGTACCATCCCATGTAAGCATAGGAGGTACAAACCCTTCTCCTCCTCCTATCATCTAAATTGCAGATGCTTCTTCCAACTTGTGTCAACATTATTTTTGTATCCAGTAGCACAGTATAACAATTGGTGTTACAATGGTGGCTACATTCAAATTCAAATCATTGTGGGAATAAGAGCAGGGCTTGTGGTATGGCTTATGATAGGTCACTCTGAACATTTGAAGAGTTATGGGTATTTGGAGACAATGAAGGAAAGGGGAAAGAGCATGAGAGAGCCAGAAGCAGGCTCCATGCAGAAAAATGGTGCTGTTAAGCCCTGCTGCTGCAAAGACTACTGGTTATGTGTTGTTCGAGCTCAGTGAAGAATCACCAGAACTATTGGATAGCTTTGTGCATTTAGAACATGGAGGAAGTCATCGGAGCCAGTGGGTGGAGCTAACTATAAGAGTTAGGTTTCAGAAAAGTCCTGGAAACTTGTGAGGGGATTGGAAGAAGCAACTAATGCATCAATGTACATATGAGTGGAAGTTAAATCTCACAAGCAGTACTTTCTTGGTACCGCTGAGTGAGATTTAAAAAATGTCCAGGGAATGTACTGGCCTGATGAAGCCAGCTGTCTGTGAAAAGTTGGAATCGTGCCTATAAGTAATAGTAGTTTCCAAAATCAATGGGTATATAGACTCAGAAAAAGAAGGTTAGATACCAACACATGAATAGTTCATAACAGCATGGCATTTCAGTAAGTTCTGAATCTAGTTCATTAAAAAGGAATCTCTTGTAAAGTTTTAATGAGATTTGATAACCCAATGTCACTTGCATCTCAGGGTGTGAGGAGGTTTGCTGAGAGATTCACGGAATCTGTTTTGATCACATTTACTATTTGATGAGTTCTGTGGGATGTTTGATCAATTTATTATCCATATTTACTGTCGGCCATTTCTGGAGTTAGAATTCAAGCTTACATAAATAAATGTCGATTATATTACGACTACAATTTCACATGGTAAGTTTTTACTGTTTTTTAAAAACTTGACGCATCTTGTGAATTTCATTTCTTAGTGGGTACCTGGGATCGCACACCTTGTGACCTTTTACAAAACAGTTACTGGTCCTCAATCATGCCATAACATAAATTTAATGGTCCGGTCTGGGATCATGACAAGTCAAATAAGTGATTTATTTATACATAATTCAATTTAGTTTGTTGTATCCACTGTTCACAATGTGATATTCTTTACAACTGGGTGACTACTGTAGTGCAAATTAGACCTTCACAAGTGAAACATCTCTGTTCACTCTGTAAGCATGATCCTCGGTGGCTCAGTGGTTGTCTCACAGGGACTTGGGTTTGATTCCAGCTTCAGATGGCGATGGTGTTTGCACATTCTCCCCGTGTCTGCGTGGGTTTCCTCCTACAATCCAAAGATGTGCAGGTTAGGTGAATTAGCTGTGCTAAATTACCCAAAAGTGTTCAGGGATGTGTAGGTTAGATGCATGAGTCAGGGATAAATGTAAGTGAATGGGTTTGAGTGGGATACTCTTTGGAAGGTCAGTGTGGACTAGTTGGGCCCAAGGTCGTGTTTCCACATTGGAGGGATTCTAATTCAACTTATGCCCCAATGTCATTTCCTGTCTTAGCCTCATTCCCATTCAGATCTCTCTATCCTAGGGCTTCCATACTGTTTGAGTGAAACTGTATCTAAACTTTAGGACAGCACTTCATGTTGTAATAAAGTGTAATCTTTCAGACCTGCCAATGAGTTCTACAATTTCAGATCGTTATCCACGCTTCAATTTATTTCAGTTGTGAGTGGTACAATGTTGCGGTTAGCATTTGCAACTCCTTTGGAATCATCTTTTGTAACTTTAAATTTTCTTGTGTGAAATTTTACCTGCCAATTTTCTTGTGTGAAATTTTACCTGCCAATTTTCTGTCCACTAATCAAATCTGTTGCAGCCCTTTACTCTGTGGAAACTGTCATAAATAATTTGCCTTTGTTTCCAATTTAAATGTAATTCCATCATTTGGATTATTTATAAGATTCAAAAGAATAGAAGCCCTACATTGAACCTTCTGGGTCTTCACTCAAACTCGCACAAGTATGAAGAGACTGACCCTTCCAGCCTGCTGTGCTATTCAATAATATCACATCTAATCAGCTTGTGATCCAAACCCCACATTTCCACCTTTTTAACATTCATTTCTGGGATGGCTCTGGAATCAGATGTAGAGCAGACCAGGTAAGGATGACAGATTCCTTCCCTGAATTAGTTTTTTTTTCAACTATCATTGGATATTGGAAATGGATTCATGGTCATTATTAGATTCTTAATTCCAGATTATTTTTAATTCAAATTCCACTACCTACCTTTAAAACATTCAATGACCATACTGTATCACTCTATGGGGAAGAGAATCCCTTTTGAAAGAAAAGTATTTTTAATCAGGTCCCTGCCTATATTTTTAATCAGGTCCCTGTGCATATCAATCAACTTGCAATATTTCTGACTGTACCATAGGCTTGGACTTTATGTACCATGGTATAGTGCCTAAATCAACATTGAAATGGGAGTCAGCCATTCAGCCCATCAAACCTGTACAGGAGACAACAGCTGACATATCTCCAATCCAGTAGCCAGCTAATTCCTCATATCCCTTGAAACCCTTACCGTATAAAAATGTATTGCTGTCAGTCACAGTCCTTTGCAGAACTTTCTTGAGAATGACTTCAGCTTTATATTTCCAGCTGTGCTTTCTTTGGGGTCCTGCTTTGCAGTTCTTCTGAGTTTCTTAGCATTCCTTAGCATACCTCTTTTGATCTTGCTATCCTAAGTATTTAAAAGAAAATAAAAAACCAGGCAGTCTAGGAAATGATCAAAGAGTCTAAACATTCTACTGTTCAGGCCACACTTGCAATACTGTATAGTTTTGGTTGCTATACTACATTTAATGTCATTAGACATAAGACAGCAATGACAATATTTAAGTATCCATTTTAAAGATGTTGACAAAGATTGAGTGATTGTTTAGATTTTTAAAAAGTCAGGAGAGTTTGGGTGAGTATTTAATAATTTGAAGAATTAAGAAGAGAAGAAATACAATGAATGTGAATTCTGCACTTGAGTCTACAACGAACTGTTGAACTAAGGACACTAATTCAAGAAATGATAGCTTAACTACACAAATGTAGAATGATTGTTAGTGATGATGGCTAATATGGAAAAAAAACAGGCAAATTGGACATTGAAGGTGTGAGGATTCAAGGTATTACTGTCTACATGTGGCTAAAAAGATAGTAATTTTTTTTTGTTCAATATCATGTTCCTGAACGCTAAGTGAAGGAACTGGGAAATTTCTCCCAAATACCTCTAATTTTTACACTTTTCAGTACTTGCAGTAAAGTATTTGTGTTCTGTACTGAGTACTTTGATTAGTTAATCTGATGCTTTCTGTTTCTGTTGATTACGTTTGCATGGCTGTTTATTTGTAAGTTGTTCAAATCTTCTAATAGATTAAAATAATGAAACAATTCACAGTGTTCCTTTCCTCCTCCCCACTTAGTTCCTCACTATAATTTAACATACTCATTTATAACCATCCTTGCTGTGAAATGTATAGTTCTGGAAAACAAAATACAGAACATTCTTGGCAGGGTGTACCATTTGCTCTGACCCTAATGACTTTACCAGTAGAGAAGGCTTGTAAACCTCACCTAGAAGGCATGCTATGACAAAATATGCTGTCAAAAGAAATATTTCCAGACAGCTCCATACCACTGCTAATTATTAATTAATTGCTGCATAATTACTTTTTGCTTCATGACAGTTAATGTGACAAATTGGCAGACTGACAGATAATTGTTCCACAGGCCTTCTGTTCATTTTACCTTTATAAAAATTGGTTACTTCAGAGACTTTTGGAGTAACAGGCCTTGTTATTATCCCATGGTATCATTCTAAAATTTTCAGAGATGTGCTCTAATTAAAGATTATTTTTTATTCACATTGACCCTTTACACATCTGCAAACTTACAGTAACTGCCTCCCACTCACTACGAACAACAGAGCTGAGGAGAACAAATATATCTGAAGCCATATTTAGCTTCTAGTTTTCCATAGAAACTTGCAGTGTTAACATTCCAAAAGACTGTACTGTAGAGTTTGACTATGTTCGTTTGTAGAGCTGGTAAACTACACAAGCTTTTGATTTCAGTATAAGAAGGGACTTATGGAAGGCTATGAGGAAAAGGAGATCTAACTGAAACCTGAAAGGTGATGAGGCTTCAAGTGAGATTAAGTTTGGCTCTGATTTTGAAGAGGGATTACATGCGTTTCTACGGTTGAAAGACTAAGCAGAGAAAACAGGGACCAGTAAAAGCTAGGTATGGCTTGGAATTGTCATGGTTCATTAGGGAGTTGACACAGAGCCTGATTGAAGTGGGTAAAGAGAGGGTGGGGAATGAAGCATGTCAGCAGTGGAGGTTTTGAGGGAGAAGCAAGTGAGTGATAAAGGGTAAAGTGTTCCAATGAACCGGAAGTGACAGGTCGAGAAGGATTAAGGTGATGATTATGGTAAGCTCTGAAGATGAGTGCTATATTACCAACGGACTGGTTTATTTGATAGATGTGTTATCAGGAAAGGAACGCTCTGTGAGACCAAATGTGTCACCGAAAGGGAACAATGTTTCAGGGAGGAGGATCTAATTTATAAAGAAGATTAAAGAAATACAGATTTGAACTGTGATTTCTTGAAACTCTAAGTAATTTTGCTAAGAGTTTGAAGGGCAACATCCAACAACATTTTAATGACAGAACCAGGGTTGGAGGGTTTGAATTACAGGGAGAGACTGAACTGGCTGGGGCTGTTTTCTCTGGAGAAGGGTGAGAGGTTACCTTATAGAGGTTTAAAAATCATGTGGGGCATGGATAGGGTAAATTGACAAGGTCTTTTCCTTAGGGTGGGGGAGTCCAGAACTAAAGAGCATAGGTTTAAGGTCAGAGGGGAAAGATTTATAAGGGACCTAAGGGGCAACATTTTCATGTAGAGGGAGGTGCATGTACGGAATGAGGAAGTGGTGGAGGTTGGTACAATTACAACATTTAAAAGGCATCTGGATGGCTATATGAACAGGAAGGATTAAGAGGGATATGGGCCAAGTGCTAGCAAATGGGACTAGATTAATTTCTGATATCTGGTCAGCATGGATGAATTGGATCAAAGGGTCTGTTTCCATGCTGTCCATCTCTATGACTTTTTGATTCTATAACCCTTTAAATGATCACATGCTTTTAAAAGTTTGAAATAAAGGAGAGAAAAGTCATATTTTCATAACTTTCCTCAGAATATTAAATGATTTTTGGTGTCGTTGCTGCTACTATGTACACTCATACTACTGCCAATTTGCCAACAAATCAAGGTCCGTAGACATCAAATGAGCATTGGACCAGATATTCTAATTTTAATAGTAATGTTTCCAAGGGTTTTTTAAGGTTTGTCCATGGTGTTATTAAGACAATGGGTAATTGAAATCCGGGGATTATTCTGGCTATATTCACTTGCTGAGAGAATAGTCATAATGGGCAATTGAAGAGAATAGGTTGGAGTTGGAAAGGATGGGAAGAAGGTTGGATAGTCACAAAGAGGGCTGCAGGGCAAGTCAAAGAGTCACTCTGAGCTCTATATGGGAAGTATGAAGGGCCTGCATGGGTATTGGCACCTCAATAGTCAGGAGCTCTGAGTGGAAAGCAGGGCTCAATCAAAAGTGTAGGAGGGTGAAGATTATTGGGAAAACAGGAATTGGAATACAATAAGGAAGATGAAGAGTATCAGATAGCATTGGCAAAACCTGCAAGTCATTGCAGTGAATATAAATTTGAAGTTAAAAATCACACAACACCAGGTCATAATCCAACAGGTTTATTTGGAGGCACTAGCTTTCAGAGCACTACTCCTCCATCAGGTAGGCAAGGAGTAGGACCATACGACATAGAATTTATAGCAAAATATCAACTGAAAGGATATATGGAACACAGCTAGATTGCTGTTAAGTCTTTCATCCTTTAGAATGTGTTGCAGGTTTTGGTTCATTAATATGTAAAGCCCAGAACTCCTTTCAAGTCACATTCTCAAGATAACTTAATGTTTTATTTTAAAAAAGTGACATCTCAGCTCAGACAATACATTAATGGTGTGAGGTTAGAGTGTGTCTGTATCCCAGTCTTTCCAAAATAGGAATTTATAAATGTTGCATGGACAGCCTTCATTGACTGTCTGCAAATTGTGTGCTTTTTGAACAAAATAGAATGTATCTGCAATTGTCAGGCTAAAAGGTAATCCAGCAGCAGTACTTGTCTTGAAACTTTGGTGATGTTAGTGGAAAGGAGCTATCTTCTCAAGAACTAACACAATGCAGAATTATAAAGGGCACATGGTACTTGGGACCTTGCCAGGTGCAAGACTGAACTTTGTGAGAGTATAAATTGGAGCTTCATTTGGAAAGATATCAAACTCTTTATGAAGTCTGTGTACCTTCACTTATATGCATTTTTGGTGGCACAGATTCGATAGGCCTAATTTCTGTACTGTATTTCTATGAGGTCTGCTGAAATTGAAGAATGCTTTGCAGAGATCAACCAACAGTCCTTAAGATCATAATAATATGAAGGAACCGTTGCATGAAAAACAATTGCCACGGCAACTATAGCTGTAGCTGTCACCAGCTGCTACACAGCCCGCGGTGAGAAAAGCCACAGGGAAGGTGCCACCGGAACAAAGAAGGGCCTTGCACAGAATATAATCTCCAGGCTTAGATTCAACTTTCTACAAATGTGTGAGAAACAATGTAGTAGATAACTTGGGATGTCCTGAGCGTCAGGGTGTCACACCCATACCAGTTGGCTGGTAATCCCATCCTGATACATTTCGGACAGGGCTATTCCAAAATAGACAATAAATCTCTTGAAGTTGAAGATCCACTTCCTGGACCGATCAGGCAGTGCCCTGCAGTATACCCTAAGCAGAGCCCCATATGGTACTGTGTGCCATAGGAACACAAAGGAAGAGATGCAGGAGTGAGAGAAAAAAATGAGGAGGAAGATGAGGTTGAGAATCCTGGGATGGTTAGGATGACTATCAGAGAGAGAAGCAAGCACAATGGTCCACCAATCCAGATATGTCAGCAGCAACTTTATGATACCCACTTCCCGGATGACTCAGCTGGGCTGAGACTTTTTCTATTCTTGTTAAAATTTTATTTGCACAGTGGGCTTTCAGTAATTTGCTTGCTATATGACATACTCCTCAAAGATTTACTTGTTTTTCTATGTGATTTATTGTTGCAATAAAATGTTGCTTTGTTTCCTTTTAAGTGTTGTTCTGATATCCTCACGTCTTTGAAAGCTGAATTGTACAAACCTCGTCCTGGTACAACGTTAGTGCTAAAACAGCTGTGATACAAAGAGTAATTCCACTTCCTTGGTCTCTTGGATGTTGCTCCAAATCATGTGCTAAAATAGTTCTTGTACCAAAGACATCCAAGGCACATCATGGAGTGCACTCTTTACTGAATACCACTGAGTTGTTTCACATCTTCATACAGCTCCTTATATGCTTCAGACCTTCACTACCCTAGAATGCATTCACAGAATTGTTACATTGCTGAAGCAGGCCATTTAGCCCATCATGTCTGTACCAACTCTTCAAATAAGCATCATAGCTGAGTGCCAGTCTCCTGCTTTTTCCTTGTACCCTTACACACAACTTCTGTGAGCCTACACTTACCCAGTTGACAACAGATGTTAGGGCAGTGCAAATGAATGTACAAAAGTGCAGCTAGTATACAATTATAGAATACCTGTGCCACTGATGTGGCCTCACAAATTATCTGAAAGTTATTTTTCCTCTCCTTTATACTTAATCTGAGTGCATTCAAAACATCCACAACTGGGATGGAGGGAGCCTGCTACTTTCAAACATGGAAGTAGCTGTCTTAGCACTGCAGCCTCACAGCGCCAGAGACCCGGGTTGTTGTAAGTGACAGGTGCATCCTTTTTGGCTTCAACTACTGGAAGCAATGAAGGGGCAGGATATCGGTGGCATGTGCTAAAAAGAAGTTGCCAGGGTGCCTGTCCTCCTAATTGTTGGTGCCTCACTTGGAGAAGAAAGGGCAGTTGAGTTGGCCAGACAAGACTGTTCCTGTGGAGGTACAGCAATAGGCCTGAAAACTAGCAAAGAAGCTTGCTCCCTATTCTTTTCAAATATGCAAGAAGACAAGCATCTCATACGCCTTTTAACTGCTCTGTTAGGAGAAAGTGAGGTCTGCAGATGCTGGAGATCAGAGCTGAAAATATGTTGCTGGAACAGCGCAGCAGGTCAGGCAGCATCCAGGGAACAGGAGAATTGACGTTTCGGGCATAAGCCCTTCTTCAGGAATGAGTCCTGAAGAAGGGCTTATGCCCGAAACGTTGATTCTCCTGTTCCCTGGATGCTGCCAGACCTGCTGCGCTGTTCCAGCAACACCTTTTCAGCAACTGCTCTGTTAACCTGTCCTGTCACCTTAAGGACATGTGGACAAGCATCTCAAGAGCCCTCTGTTCTCTGAGTGCCATGGCCATTCATTCAATATTTCCTTATTTTGTTCTTTTTTCCAAAGTGCATCACTTTGGATGTAATGTTTACATTCCATCTGCCACAGATGTGCACTTTAGATTAGATTAGATTACAGTGTGGAAACAGGCCCTTCAGCCCAACAAATCCACACCGACCCACCGAAGCGCAACCCACCCAGACCCATTCCCCCACATTTACCCCTTCACCTAAACACTACATGCAATTTAGCATGGCCAGTTCACCTAACCTGCACATTTTTGGATTGTGGGAGGAAACTGGAGCACCCGAGGAAACCCACACAGACATGGGGAGAATGTGCAAACTCCACACAGAGTGTCGCCTGAGGCGGGAATTGAACCCGGGTCTCTGGCGCTGTGAGGCTGCAGTGCTAACCACTGCGCTACCGTGCCACCCACTTCTGACCAAGCCAGTTATGTCCTCCTATAGCCTAATACCTCTTGTAGCCTAATACCATACTTGTCATCATAATTTCATTTCAAATGTGAAAATATTGACAATGCTTCTACTAACACATCATTCCCACTGTACAGCTCTGAAAAATCAGCCTAACTTACTCATTACAGCCCTGCATTGGGCCACCAAAGGTTCAAACCACTCTCTTGGTTTGACCCCATTGAATGGGAACTGGCAGATTGCCAGCACTAAACGAGTAAAGATAGGCAGCTTACCAATTGGGAAGGAATTGGGAGTATAGCACCCACTTACATTAGTAAATGAGAAGATGAGATAAAGTGAGGACTGCAGAGGCTGGAGATCAGAGTCGAAACGTGTGGCACTGGAAAAGCACAGCAGGTCAGGCAGCATCCGAGGAGCAGGAGAATCGATGTTTCTGACATTCTTGATGAAGGGCTTATGCCCAAAATGTAAATCAGAAGATGATCAGGAGCCAATAGATAGTTGGAAAGAAGGATGGGGGGAAGGAAGGGTACAGTGCCAGTAAGACAATAAATCAGGCAGGTTATTGTAGGGAACAAGAATAACAATTACATTTTGCACCACAAAACTCTTCAACAAAGCATTTTAACACTTAATTGAGAAGAACTGCAAAAGAGATCACAAGGAATATGCTGCTGGAAACGTAAAGTGGAATATCTTGATTCACTCATGATAAGTAGACTGGTGTCACATGTACACTTCAAGTGTTAGTTTGAAAAAGGCACCCTAATAACATTATAAGACATCTTTTACATTTGGAATGAGGCCCCTCTTCATTTGTAGGGTTATCACTGGCTGTCTATTTAAAGGCCGTCAAAACAGCAGAGGGCAGCAATGCAATGGTAAGTTGATTTTAAGTATATAAAAAAACCAAAAAGTGCTGGAAAAACTCAACAGGTCTGGCAGCATCTCTGAAGAGAGAAAAACAGTGTTAATGTTCTGAATTTTATATGACTTATTCATAACAGGAAGGGACTGGAAAATTGAGATTGACAAATGGGGCGAGGATAGATTGTAAGTGTGCTCAGAGCAAAAGATAATGGGAATGTTAACGGTAGTAAAGGAGAGATGCAAAAGGGGTGTAATCTTGCTCCAGTCCTACTTGGGCTCCCACCCAGAACTCTTTCTCTGATACAGCCATGATTTCTTTAGTGCTATTTTCTGCTCTCATCCAAAATTAGAAAAAAATAATCAGTTTTGTTTCCTGTTTCCATCAGTCTGTCAACTTCACTTGCTCTGTTTCTGACACATTCTTTCCGTTCCTTGACTTCACGGTTTCCAATTATGGGATAGGCAGACCACCTTTGCAAGCCAGCCGACTGTCACAATTAGGATCATACAGTCATGCAGCATGGTAACAGACCCCTCGGCCCAACCATTCAATGCCGACCATAATCCCACACTAAACTTGTCTCACCTGTCTGCGCTTGGCCAATATCCCTCCAAACATTTCTTATTCATGTAGTTATTCAAACGTCTATTAAACATGATAACTGGAACCACATTCATCACTAGCTCTGGAAGTTCATTCCACACACCAACAACTCTCTGTAAAAGGTTTGTCCCTCTTGTCTTTTTTAAATCTTTCTCCTCTCACCTTAAAAATGTGCTCCGAAGTCTTGAAATCCCCCACCCTAGGGAAAAGATATCTACCATTCATCTTATCTATACTCGCAAACCACTGCCTTTCTCATTCAAAATAAATAGCTTGGACATGAGCATAAGAATACAATATTGGGTCCAGTATAGGTCTTCTAGGAGAAAGTGAGGACTGCAGATGCTGGAGGTCAGAGCTGAAAATGTGTTGCTGGAAAAGTGCAGCAGGTCAGGCAGCATCCAAGGAGCAGGAGAATCAACGTTTCAGGCATTCCTGAAGAAGGGCTCATGTCGGAAATGTCAATTCTCCTGCTCCTTGGATGCTGCCTGACCTGCTGCGCTTTTCCAGCAACAAATTTTCAGCTCCAGTATAGGTCTGGCAGCATCTATGAAGAGAAAACAGTTAATGTTTCAGGACCTGTGACCCTTCTTCCAAACAGCCCTGCTCAGTTTTTCCAGCAATTTCTGTTTTTGTTTCATCTGGTTCACTAATGTGTAACATGATTCTATAAAGTTACCTTGACTGCACTACGTTGCATACTGCGACCTGAAAGGATTTCATTCCATTATCATAGTTTCTCCATCCCTGATGTATCCATTTGAATGATGCCACCCTATAGCAGGGTGCCTTTGACATGACCTTCTTGTCTTCAATGGATAATCCCCCCGTTGTGAGTGACAAGGCTTTGAATCATGTCTGACCTATCTCCTGCACTCTCATTCTGAGTTTCTGTCCAGAACATACTTGCAGGATCAATGTTGGTGCTAAGCACCAGTCATCCAGGATTTCATCAAGAGGTGTGTATGTGTGTGTTATTGTTGACTGCAAAAAATCATTTCCCACACGTCTGCAATAGATTTGCTTTGTTGCTCTTGCACTTTTTAAACTAAGGATTGGAGAATCATTTTAATCCTGCAGTGCTGTATGGCTCAAAAGCCCACTTCACAGCAGAAACCAGCAAGCTTCACTTGTTGCCTAAACGTTTGAGATACCTTACCCTCCAAGGTAACCTGATGTAGATTGGGCACTCTTCCAGGATTACAAGGGACTGGTTTCTGGACTTTATTGAGTTTGTGTAATGTACAGCAAAAACAAAAATGAAATGTTCAAGGTAGCCATTATCCAACAAGATGGCTTTTATTCAGCCTATTGTAGGGGTAAATACATGGCTTAGACTCTATTTATATGTTTGTCGACAAGTCCAGTCTTATTACATTTGGAACTGTAGGAATCCCAATGTGTATACTGGCCAATGAAAGTGAACTAGCTAGCCACTGGTTAATTTAAACTTTAATCAAAACCTTTGAGGAGAAAGTGAGGTCAGCAGATGCTGGAGATCAGAGCTGAAAATGTGTTGCTGGAAAAGCGCAGCAGGTCAGGCAGCATCCAGGGAACAGGAGAATCGACATTTCGGGCATAAGCCCTTCCTGAAGAAGGGCTTATGCCCGAAACGTCGATTCTCCTGTTCCCTGGATGCTGCCTGACCTGCTGCGCTTTTCCAGCAACACATTTTCAGCTTTAATCAAAACCTGGTAATCAACATTAAGAAATGCATTCTCATGGCTAAGCCTTTTCCAATCAGAGTCCACTAACTGGTTAATCATCACTCTAGTCAGGCAGGATAAATGTTAATTTCCCCCTTGAATTGGTGTTCTTGTGAATTGTCCTGATGAGCGCAAGTTTAAAAACTTCCATGCAGTGTGTCTTTTATCAGCAACACTCAAGTTCATTATGACCAAATGAGAAGCTTATTTAGCATAATATTGGAGTTAACTAAACTGCATTGATGTTATTACTTGCTGACAACCACATTTATGCTGTGTCCAAGTTCCATTCTCAAATAATATGATTCATCATCTACTGATACCTAATGGCTCGCATTTTCTATCTCTGGAAGAAGTAGTACCACAGCACTTAAGTGCATGCAAAAATCAAAGCACTTTGGATATAAGGAACCATAATTTTCTGATACAGTGTAGAATCTAGCCTGATTTTTAAAACACATGTATAACCATAGTTTCAAAAAAAACTGAGCTGCTGAGAATAGCTTACGACAAAGTGGAGGTTTAGAAGGAATCAAGACAAAACTAAAAGAAACAAATCTTTGAGAGAGAAATAAAGGATGGTCAAAGGACAGAATTGCTTCAGGGATTGCAAAAACAACTGAAGGCAAAGAAAAGCTTATTGTTGAACATAGAGATGAACACAGCAGGAGTGGAGCACGAAACCGAGACAAAAGTGAGAGGAAGGTCAGAATCTCAGCTGAAGTGAAGAAAATTACCTGAGGTAAAGAATAGCTTGTTGTTGAAATCTGAAGGGGAAGCATTGGAAATAACTGAAGGAAATTAAATCATCTTAATAATACAGTGCAGATACAAGCCATTATCTCGAACAGGAGATGGGTGAGATCAAAGAGATGCAATTAGCATCTGAATACGTTAATGCATCAACTGAAGATATTCAATTGACAAAATTATTTGTTTAATAAAATCTGTTTTTTTACAAAATGTTGACATTTTCTTCAAATGACAAAAGAGCTGAACTCTGCTATAAGTGATTTTCTCTTCACGAGGAAAGGCTATCTTTTATTGCACCAGTTTAGTGTCTTTTGTTATAGTGTTTGCAGCTTGATATTGCTAAATCAATGCTTTATCTGATTACAGTTTCATTTGCTGTGGTCTCTGGTTTCTCAGGAACCAAGCTGGGACTGCTCAACCTCATTTTACCCAAAATAGGAGATGTCAAAATGTCATCTTGGGTGATCTTACTTGTAAGCCACTGCCTCAATTGCCATCATTTTATTTACACTAATTGGTTTAACTTCAGTTAAAATATAGGCGTGCAGTTTAGGTTATCTGTCGGATTCTCTTTCACTTGCAATACAGATGGCATCAACTTGGGTTTATGGCAGCAATGTAAGGTGATTCATTTTACATGAACAACGTGTTCTGAAATTTATAAAAATGGGAGTTAATACTAGTTAGTGTGGATTTTGAAGATTGTGACAAATTGAGGATTATCACTGCTGACCTCAACATGGAGAAATTTGATGTTTCACAAATATAAAATGAGTTTTTGAGGTTAAGTTAGAATATTTAGCACTCATGAAGTTAGTATGCTATCAAAACCCTTGTTAAATATACCTCATTCAACAAGATGTTGGGTTAATGGTAGGGCCCTAGGGAATGTTACGAAACAGATAATGAGAGTTGCAGAGGCATAGTTCCTTGAAAGAGGAGTCACAGGTAGACAGAATGGTGAAGGATGCATTGGTATGCTTGCCTTTATTGGTCAGTGCGTTGAGTATAGGAGTCGGGATGTCATGTTGTGGCTGTACAGGACATTGGTTAGACCACTTTCAAAATACTACATTCAGTTCTGTACTTCCTGCTATAGAAGTGATGTTGTTAAACTTGAAAGGGTTCAGAAAAAACATTACAAGAATGTTGCCAGAATTAGAGAGCTTTAGCTGCATAGAGAGGCTGTATAGGCTGTGACTTCTTTCCATGGAGGTGTGGAGGCTGAGGGGTAACCTTCTGGAGGTTTATAAAATTATAAGGGGCATGGATAGGGTGACTAGCCAAGGACTTTTCCCAAGGGCAGGGGAGTCCAACACTGGAGGGCAAAAGTCTAAGGTTTGAGGAGAAAGATTTAAAAAGGACTTAAGGGGCAACTTTTTCACACAAAGGATGGTGCGTTTATGGAATGAGCTGTCATATTAAATAGTGGAGGCTGGTGCAATTACAACATTTAAAAAGCATGTGATGGTTACATGGATAAGAAGGGTTTAGAGGGATATGGGCCAAATGCTGGCAAATGGGACTAGATTAGTTTAGGATATCTAGTTGACACAGACGAGTTGGACTGAAGGGCCACTTTCCATGCGGTATAACTACGATTAAGATGTATATTTTTCAAGGATGTTCAAAGTGTAAGCTTGTTTCAATCCATTGATTGTAAACTTGTGGTACTTGAATCCTCTGGAAGAGTATTGTTTCACCGCCTGCAAATAATGGCTGTTAGTTTCAGTGTGGTAATAATGGCAAACATTGACCCTTTTGCCAATTTGTTGTTGCCACTCCAAAGTACAAGCAATTTTTTTTTTGCAATTGCTTATGAACATGCTCCTTTGTGGTTGTTATTCAGAAGTCAATGTTAATTATTTAGCTTTCAATTAATTTCCTGCCAGCCTGCTGACCTGTACTGCCATGTTTCTTTTGATCATCCTTACCGTCGACTCCAGGAATTAGTGACTTTACTGGGCAAGTTTTACTTGTTACATTCTCTGTCACCATGTCTTCTGTCCCTCCCCTACCTGAGCGGGACTGTTCTTTTGGTCTGGCAGTTATACACACCATTGTTCTGCCTTTCTCACATTCGGATCACTTAATCTGAACTGTCAATATCCTTTCTTTCCCAGCACTCTACACTCCATCCTGTCTCTGCCCACTCCACCCCACCCAGCCTCAACCTATCGCATAAACGCTGCCCCCTCCACACTTCACGTCAGCTCTGATGAAAAGTCATCAAGATTCAAAACGTTACCTTGCTCTTTCTCCATGAATGCTGTCTGACCCACTGTGATTGCCAGCATTTGTTGTTTTCAATACAGATTCCAGCCTCTGCAGTAATTTGCTCATGTAGAGAAAGGACCTTGCACTAATAGCCTGTGTTAGTCCAGGTATCAACCAAAGTATATTGCTTCCCTTCTTTAAGGCTATTCTTTCTATTTCAGCTTCCTCACAGGCTGTTGTGTTGCGACAGTAATATTATAGCACCATCAGTACTTGGCTTATATTGAAACAGGCTTCCACTTTAAAGCTGTCTGAGTCACTGTAGACATCCTTAGATTATGCATTGTTGGTGGGGAAAGTGAGGACTGCAGATGCTGGAGATCAGAGCTGAAAATGTGTTGCTGGAAGAGCGCAGCAAGTCAGGCAGCATCCAAGGAGCAGGAGAATCAACGTTTCGGGCATGAGGAAAGTGTGTCCAGCAGGCTAAGATAAAAGGTAGGAAGGAGGGACTTGGGGGAGGGGCATTGGAAATGCGATAGGTGGAAGGAGGTCAAGGTGAGGGTGATAGACCGGAGTGGGGGTGGGGGCAGAGAGGTCAGGAAGAAGATTGCAGGTTAGGAAGGTGGTGCTGAGTTTGAGGGATTTGACTGAGACAAGGTGGGGGGAGGGGAAATGAGGAAACTGGAGAAATCCGAGTTCATCCCTTGTGGTTGGAGAGTTCCTAGACAGAAGATGAGGCGCTCTTCCTCCAACCGTCGTGTTGCTATGGTCTGGCGGTGGAGGAGTCCAAGAACCTGCATGTCCTTGGTGGAGTGGGAGGGGGAGTTAAAGTGTTGAGCCACAGGGTTGGGTTGATTAGTCCGGGTGTCCCAGAGGTGTTCTCTGAAATGTTCCGCAAGTAGGCGGCCTGTCTCCCCAATATAGAGGAGGCCATATCGGGTGCAGCGGATGCAGTAAATGATTTGTGTGGAGATGCAGGTGAATTTGTGGCGGATATGGAAGGATCCCTTGGGGCCTTGGAGGGAAGTAAGGGGGTAAGTGTGGGCACAAGTTTTGCATTTCTTGCGGTTGCAGGGGCAGGTGCCGGGAGTGGAGGTTGGGTTGGTGGGGGTGTAGACCTGACGAGGGAGTCACGGAGGGTCTTTTCGGAACACTGATAGGGGAGGGGAGGGAAATATATCCCTGGTGGTGGGGTCCGTTTGGAGGTGGCGGAAATGACGACGGATGAGCGTCCTAACCTGCAATCTTCTTCCTGACCTCTCCGCCCCCACCCCCAATCCGGCCTATCACCCTCACCTTGACCTCCTTCCACCTATCGCATTTCCAACTCCCCTCCCCCAAGTCCCTCCTCCCTACCTTTTATCTTAGCCTGCTTGACACACTTTCCTCATTCCTGAAGAAGGACTCATGCCCGAAATGTCGATTCTCCTGCTCCTTGGATGCTGCCTGACCTGCTGCTCTTTTCCAGCAACACATTTTCAGCTGTGCATTGTTGGTGACAGAAATCTCAATTGGAATCGAAAAACCTAAAGAAATGGTTTTGCACTGGGCCAGATTTGGAAGGGTGGCTAGAAGTCTTGTCTGAAGGAGAGGAATCCCAACCTACATCATATTCAGTAAAATACTCTTTCTCACAGGGGTAGGGGAAGAAGGATAAATCTAATTATTCCATTTCTTTATGATCCGGGTGGTAATAGAGTTTTATGTCCCTAAACTATATTGGACTGGTATTCTTTTCCAATGAAGAGAAACTGGACCATTATGCTTGCTTGATTTTATTTTTACAGTATTGGTATCTACAGGAATCTTTTCAAAGCTTGAATTCACAGCTATACTTTTATTGAATCCTTCTGTCCCCAACTGTTTAAGTGAATCAAGTTATTTGCTGTATAAAATACTCAGTTTGTTTGTGAACCCTCATTTACAGAAGAAAAAAAGTGGCACTTGTAGAGAAATTACATTTCAGTGCACTCACTCTGATCCATGTTGCATAGAGTATGATATTTTAATCACTGCTTTTTCTGTTACAAATACATTTCTGTTTAAACATAGTTGCTTTGATATTTTATTGCAATCATAATTGCTTGTGTATGAAGCCGTGTAAAATTAATTTATATCCAATATCAAATATGATTGAAATAAAAACCAAAAGAACTGTGGATGCTGTAAATCACAAACAAAAACAGAAGTTGCTGGAAATGTTCAGCAGGTCTGGAAGCATCTGTGAATAGGAATCAAAGTTAACGTTTTGGGTCTGGTAATTCTTCCCCAGTTCTGAGGACCTAAAACTTTAACTTTGATTTCTCTTCTCAGATACTGCCATGATTGCAATGAAACTATCTTAAATGTGTTTGTTTGATTCCAGACACACAAATTCCTTTTAAGTCATGTGTATAGTCAGAAAGCAGCGTAATTCAAATCAGTAAATCAAATCTAATCAATTATCCCTTCTTATTTTCTCCTGAGGCTGGTTGAAAATTTTTTGGTCCTCGTTCAAATTGTCAAGGAAAACCCAAGGGGCCAAATCGTCTAGTTCCTAATATTCTGAGCTGCATATTAAAGGGAAAGTGGCACATTAAAGGAAAAGTGCAAAGTGGCACGGTGGCTAGCACTGCTCTCTCACAGTGCCAGGGTCCCAAGTTTGATTCCAGCCTTGGGTTACTGTCTGTGTGGAGTTTGCACATTTTCCCTATGTCTGTGTGGTTTTTTTTGGGTGCTCTGGTTTCCTCCCACAGTCCAAAGATGTGTAGATTAGTGGACTGGCCTTGCTAAAAATTGCTCATAGTGTTCGGGGATGTGTAGGTTAGATAGTTAGCCATTGTAAAAAACCCACACAGGCTTCTCTTGCCTTCTCCCTGTAACTCTTGATCAAGAACATAGTTTTATAACTTTCTTAAATGCACTCAATGAATTAGCCTCCACAGCTTTTTTCTGGCAATGAGTTCCACCAATTCACCACCCTGTGAACGTAGAAATTCTCTCTCATCTCAGTTCTCAGCCTCACTCTGAGGCTGTGCCCTCAGGCCTAGTCTCTCCAGTTAGCTGAAACATCTTCTCCATGTCCAATGTATCCAGGCCTCTCAATATTCTGTAAGTTTCAGTCAAAACATTCTTGTCAACCTTCTCTGCACTCCCTCTAATGCCAACACATTCTTCCTTAGGGTGTAGTGCCCAAAACTGTTCACAAATTCCAAATGCGGTCTGCCCAGAGTTTTATACAGTCTCAGCAGTACATCTCTGCTGTTATATTCTAGCCTTGAAATGAATGCTAACATTGCATTTTCCTTCCTAATTGCCAACCAAGCTTGAATGTTAAACTTAAGAGAACATAAGAACTAGGAGCAGGAGTAAGCCATCTGGCCCTTCAAACTTGCTCCACCATTCAATAAGTCCATGGTTGATCTTTTCGTGGACTCAGCTCCACTTACCTGAGCTCTTACCATATCCCTTAATTCCTTTATTTTTCAAAAAAAATCTACCTTAACTTTAAAAGCATTTACTGAAGTAGCATCATCTACTTCCCTGGGCAAGGAATTCCATAGATTAACAACTCTCTGGGTGAAGAAATTCCTTCACAATTCAGTCCTAAATCTGCTCCCTCTAATTTTGAGGCTGTGCCCTCTTGTCCTAGCTTCACCTGCCCATGGAAACATCCTTTCTACTTCTAATTTATCCATTTCCTTCATAATTGTATATGTTTCTATAAGATCCTTCCTCATTCTTTGAATTCCAATAAATATAATCCCAGTCTAATCAGCGTCTCCTCATAAGATAACCCCCTCAACTCTGGAATCAACCTAGTGAACCTCCTCTGCACCCCCTCCAGTGCCAGTACATTCTTTCTCAAGTAAGGAGATCAAACTGAACACAGTACTCCAGGTGTGTCCTCACCAGCACCTTGTACAGATGCAACATTATCTCTCTGCTTTTAAACTCTACGCCTTGAAGCACAAGGATGAATGAAGGCTCAATGAAGCACAAAATTCCATTTGCCTTCCTAATTATTTGTTGTACCTGCAGACCAACGTTCTGTGATTCATCCACAAAGGCACCCAGGTCCCTCTGCATAGCAGCATACTGCAACTTTTTGCCATTCAAGTAATCATCTTTTTATGTTATTCCAACCAAAATGTATGACTTCACATTTATTAACATTGTATTCCATCTGCCAGACCTTTGCCCATTCACTCATTGTATCTATGTTCCTCTGCAAAGTTTCACAGTCATAGAGTCAAAGAGTCATAGAGATGTACAGCATGGAAACAGACCCTTCGGTCCAACCTGTCCATGCCGACCAGATATCCCAACCCAATCTTGTCCCACCTGCCAGCACCCAGCCCATATCCCTCCAAACCCTTCCTATTCATATACCCATCCAAATGCCTTTTAAATGTTGCAATTGTACCAGCCTCCACCAAGTCCTCTGGCAGCTCATTCCATACACATACCACCCTCTGCATGAAAAGTTGCCCCTTAGGTCTCTTTTATATCTTTCCCCTCTCACTCTAAACCTATGCCCTCTAGTTCTGGACTCCCCGCCCCCAGGGAAAAGACTTTGTCTATTTCTCCTATCCATGCCCCTCATAATTTTGTAAACCTCTATCAGGTCACCCCTCGGCCTCCGACGCTCCAGAGAAAACAGTCCCAGCTTGTTCAGCCTCTCCCTTAGCTCAAATCCTCCAATCCTGGCAACATCCTTGTAAATTTTTTCTGAACCCTTTCAAGTTTCACAACATCTTTCCGATAGGAAGGAGACGAGAATTGCATGCAATACTCTAACAGTCCTCTGCACACTTTGTTCTGCCACTCTTCTCAGTGTCATCTGCAAACTTTAACATCCTACACATGTTCCCCAACTCCAAATCATCTATATAAACTGTAAATGATTGGGGTCAACACTAATTCCTGAGGCACACCATGAGTCACTGATTGCCGGCCAGAATAGCAGTCATTCATCCCCACCCTTTACTTGCATCTTGAATGGAGACTCCGAAGCATCCTTGTGCTTCAGACTTCCGAAGCCTTTCCCCATTTAGAAAATAGCCTACGTCTCTATTCTTCATACTTTCCCACATTGTACTTGATCTGCTGGATTGTGACCATCTGTTCAAACATCATTACCTAATCTTTGTGCAGTTCTTGTCTACCTTCTGAGCTGCATGAATTTCTCTGAGTTTTCCTTCAGTTCTGCTAATTGGATTAGAATATGACTCCATTGCTTCAATAAGAATTAAATCTTCTTGACTGTTTAATCCACTTCAGCTTTTGAGAGTATATCCGTCAGTAATTGTGTCTTGGCCACAACATAGACTAATATATAACCATGCCTAATCACCACAAGCCTGAATTCATGATGGCATTTTTATGATTTCATGCGATTTGGGTATCCGTAACAAGACTAGTAATTGTTGCCTAAAGTTTCCTTTGAATTGAGTAGCATGCTCAGCAATTTAAGAGGACAAGAGTGTGGTGCTGGAAAAGCACAGCAGGTCAGGCAGCATCTGAGGAGCAGGAGAATCGATGTTTTGGGCAAAAGGCCTTCTTCAGGAATGAGGCTGAGAACCTCAGGGGTGGAGAGATAAGTGGGAAGGGGGTGAAGCTGCGGGGGAAGGTAGCTGAGTGTGCAATAGGTGGACGGAGGTGGGAGTAAAGGTGCTAGGTCGGACCGGAGGGTGGAGTGGATAGATGGGAAGGAAGATGGACAAATGGGACGGGTCATGAGGATGGTGCTGAGCTGGAAGGTTGGAACTGGGATAAGGTGGGCTGAGGGGAAATGAGGAAACCAGTGAAATCCACATTGATGCCATGGGGTTGGAGGGTCCCAAGGCGGATGAGGCATTCTTCCTCCAGGCGTCGGGTGGTGAGGGAGTGGCGATGGAGGAGGCCCAGAACCTGCATGTCTTTGGCAGAGTGAGAGGGGGAGTTGAGTGTTCGGCCATGGGACGGTGGGGTTGATTGTTGCGGGTATCCCGGAGATGTTCTCTGAAGCGCTCTGCGAGTAGGCATCCTGTCTCCACGGTGTAGAGGAGACCGCATTGGGAGCAATGGATACAGTGAATGCCATGTATGGAAGTGCAGCTGAAACTTTGATGGATGTGGAAGGCACTTTTGGGGCCTTGGACGGAGGTAAAGGGAGAGGTGTGAGCCCAGGTTTTGCAATTCCTGCAGTGGCAGGGGAAGGTACCGGGAGGGAGGGAGGCCTCCTTCTTTAAAGACCACAATTTCTCCCAGGTGGTTGATGATGCCCTCCACCACATCTCATCCACATCCCGCACCTCCCCCTTCGAACCCACCCCTTCCACTGCAGGGGGTGTTGGGAGCGTGGACCTGACCAGGTAGTCACAGAGGGAACGGTCTTTACAAAAATCGGGTGGGGTGGGGAGGGAAATGTATCTCTGTTGGTGGGGTCCATTTGTAGATGGTGGAAATGGCAGAGAATGATGCAATGTTTGGTGGGGTGGAAGGTAAGGACCTGGGGGGTTCTGTCCTTGTTGCGGTTGGAGGGGTGGGATTCGAAGGGGGAGGTGCAGGATGTGGATGAGATGCGCTGGAGGGCATCATCAACCACGTGGGAGAAATTGCGGTCTTTAAAGAAGGAGGCCTCTCTCCCCTCCCAGCACTTTCCCCTGCCACCGCACGAATTGCAAATCCTGGGCTCCCCCAAGGCCTCCATCCAAGGCCCCAAAAGAGCCTTCCACATCCATCAAGGTTTCACCTGCACTTCCACACATGTCATTTACTGTATCTGTGGCCACCAATGTGGTCTCCTCTACATTGGGGAGGCAGGATGCCTACTCGTAGAGTGCTTCAGAGAACACCCGCTCAGGACCCTCCAACCCCAGGGCATCAAAGAGGATTTTATAAGTTTCCTCATTTCACCTCCCCCCACCTTTCCCCAGTTCCACCCTTGCAGCTCAGCACCATCCTCATGACCAGTCGCATTTGTTCATCTTCCTTCCCACCTATCCACTCGACCCGACCTATCACCTTTCCCACCGCTTATTGCACTTTCAGCTACCTTCCCCCCCAGTGCCACCCCACTCCCATTTATTTCTCCACCCCCCGAGTCTCCCAGCCTCATTCCTGATGAAACATTTTTGCTCAAAACTTCGATTCTCCTGCTCTTCAGATGCAGCCTGACCTGCTGTGCTTTTCCAGAACCACACTCTTGACTCTAATCTCCAGCATCTGCAGTCCTCACTTTCGCCAAATTTAAGAGGACAGTCAAGTGTCAACAACATTGCTATGTGTTTGAAGTCATAAAACATAGGACATGACTGCGCAGTAATGTTCCCCCTTTGGCCCCCAATATTGATTAGATTAGATTACATTACAGTGTGGAAACAGGCCCTTCGGCCCAACAAGTCCACACCGACCCGCCGAAGCGCAACCCACCCATACCCCTACCCCTACCCCATATATTTACACTTACCCCACACTACATGCAATTTAGTATGGCCAATTCACCTGACCTGCACATCTTTGGACTGTGGGAGGAAACCGGAGCACCCGGAGGAAACCCACGCAGACACGGGGAGAACATGCAAACTCCACACAGTCAGTCACCTGAGGCGGGAATTGAACCCAGGTCTCTGGCGCTGTGAGGCAGCAGTGCCATCCACTGTGCCACCGTGCCGCCCATATTGCGCTGATCTGTAGACCCAATTTGAAGCCTGTCTATCCTATACTATTCCATTTTGATCCTTATGTTTATCCAATGACCATTTAAATGCCCTTAAATGCAAGTCTACTACAGTTGCCGGCAGGACGTTCCATTCCCCTACTACCCTCTGAGTAAAGGAACCTCCTCTGACATCTGTCCTATATCTATCACCCCTCAATTTAAAGCTATGTCCCATCGTGCTAGCCATCACCATCCAAGGAAAAAGGTTCTCACTGTCCATCCTATCTATCCCTCTGATTATCTTATATGTCTTAATTAAGTGACCTCTCAATTTTCTTCTGTCTCATGAAAACAGCCTCAATCCCTCAGCTTTTTGTCATGAGACCTTCCCTCCATACCAAGCAACAAGTAAATTGCCTCTGAATCCTTTCCAAATCTTCCACATCCTTCCTATAATGCAGTGACCAGAACTGAATGCAACACTCCAAGTGTGGCTGCACCACAGCTGCAGCATGACCTCATGGCTCCGATACTCAATCTCTCTGCCAATAAAAACTAACACACCATATGCCTTCTTAAAAACCCTATCCTGGGTGGCAACTTTCAGGGATCTATGGACATGAACAGTGAAATCTCTCTGCTCATCCACACTGCCAAGAATCTTACCATAAGCCCAGTACACTTTATTCCTGTTGTTCCTTCCAAAGTGAAGCACCTCACACTTTTTCACATTAAAGTCCATTTGCCACCTCTCAATCCAGCTCTGCAGCTTATCTGTGTCCCTCTGTACCCTGCAACATCCTTTGGCACTGTCCAGAACTCCACCGATCTTGGTGTCATCGTCAAATTTACTAACCCAACCCTCTACGCCCTCATCCAGATCATTTGTAAAAATGACAAACAACAGTGGACCCAAAACAGATCCTTGCGACACACCACTAGTAACTGAACTCCAGGATGAACATTTATCATCAACCATCATCCTCTGTCTTTTTTTAGCTAGCTAATTTCTGATCCAAACCGCTAAATCACCCTCAATCCCATGCAATAGCCTACCGTGGGGAACTTTATCAAACACCTTATTGAAATCCATATACACCACATCAACCACTTTACTCTCATCCACTTGTTTGCTCACCTTCTCAAAGAACTTATAATAAGGCAGACAAGCTGAGGAAGACAATTTCCTTCCCTGACGGACATTGGTGAACTGACTAGATTTTTGTAACAATTAGTTTGATTTCAATGTCAAAATGTAATAGTTTAATTTAAATTCTACCTGTTTAATAAGGTAAGTACCCATTGAGTTGAGATGGTATAGTTGCAAGAACAGACAATTGGCTGACTAATAGAAAACAAAGTTGGGATAAGAGGGATATTCTCAGGATAGCATTCTCTAACTAGTGGAGTGCCACAGGGATCAGTGATGGTGCCACAATTATTTCCAATCTATATTCATGACTTGGATTACAGAAGTGAATGTACTGTTGCCAAGTTTGTGAATAACATTAAAAAATGGTGTAAAGGCAAATTATGGGGATGACACAAAGAGTCTTTGGTCCTAAGAGCAGGAGTCTGAACTTCTGAACAATACTCTAATGACATGGTCATTACACTACTACCTCTAAAACCCTATGAATCTAGTAATGTTACTAATGAGAGGAACTGACCGGGGTTTTTGTGGCAGCAGACGGGATTTAAGGATGGTGTGTTGCCTTCCTGGTGCCAGGGTAAAAGACATCGCGGACAGAGTGCAGGAAATCATCAAGGATGAGGGTGAAGAGCCAGAGGTGGTGGTACATGTCGGCACAAATGATGTCGGGAAGAAGAGGAGGAACATACTACAGCGGGACTTCGGAGAACTAAGAAGAAGGCTGAAAAGCAGGATGTCCAAGGTGGTTATCTCCCGTTTACCTCCAGTTCCTCGGGCTGGTGAAGCCAGAAACAGGGAGATAATGGACTTGAACGTGTGGTTGGGGAACTGGTGCAGGAAGCAAGGATTTAAGTTCTTGGATCAGTGGGGTATATTTTGTGGTAAGCATAAATACTACAAGAGAGACGGTTTGCACCTTAATAGGTTAGGGACCAGCATTCTGGCAGGCAGATTTTCTACTGCAGCACCGCTACATTTAAACTAAGTAGCGGGGGGGAGAGGACAAACTGGAGGTTTAAAAAGGAAATTGAAGGGAAAGTTAGAACAAGAGAAGTCAAGAAAGACAACTGTATCAACGAGGCAGAAAAATCGGAAAGGGATCATGCTGTAAGGTTGAGTGAAATAGGGGTTGATGGGAAGGGTGAGAGCAGTAACAAATTAAAAGTACTCTACATGAATGCACGAAGCATTAGACAAAAGATGGATGAGCTTGAGGCTCTTTTGGAAATTGGCAGATACGATATTGTGGGGATAACTGAGACGTGGCTTCAAGTGGACAGGGCCTGGGAAATGAATATTCAAGGCTACATGTGTTATCGTAAGGACAGACTGACGGGCAGAGGGGGTGGGGTGGCCTTGTTGGTAAGGGAGGACATTCAGTCCCTTGCGCGGAGGGACCTAGAGTCAGGAGATGTAGAGTCAGTGTGGATAGAGCTGCGAAATACTTAGGGTAAAAAGACCCTCTTGGGAGTCATCTATAGGCCCCCAAACAGTAGTCTGGATGTCGGATGTAAGTTGAATCAGGAGCTGAAATTGGCCTGTCGTAAAGATGTTATTACAGTTGTTATGGGGGATTTTAACATGAAGGTAGACTGGGAGAATCAGGATGGTATTGGACCTCAAGAAAGACTTTGTGGAGTGCCTCGGAGATGGATTCTTAGAGCATCTGGTGCTGGAGCCGACCAGGGAGAAGGCAATTCTGGATCTGGTATTGTGTAACGAACCAGAATTGGTCAGAGACCTCGAAGTGAAGGAGCCATTGGGAAGTAGTGACCATAATACATTAAGATTCAATCTGCAATTTGAGAGGGAGAGGGTACAGTCGGAAATGACAGTACTTCTGTTGAATAAAGGGAAATATTGAGCTATGAGGGAGGAGCTGGCCAAAGTTCAATGGTGCAATACCTTAGCAGGGATGACCGTGGAGGAACAATGGCAGATATTTCTGTGTATAATACAGAAGTTGCAGGATCAGTTCATTCCTAAAAGGAAGAAAGATCCCAGGAGGAGGCATGGGCGGCCGTGGCTGATGAGGGAAGTGAAGAAACATATAAAGTTAAAAGAGAAAAAGTATAACATAGCAAAGATAAGTGGGAAAACTGAGGACTGGGAAGCTTTTAAAGAGCAACAGAGGATTACTAAGAAGGAAATACTCAGAGGAAAAATGAGGTTCGAAGGTAAATTGGCCAATAATATAAAGGAGGATAGTAAAAGCTTTTTTAGGTATGTGCAAGGCAAAAAAATGGTTAGGACTAAAATTGAGCCCTTGAAGACAGAAACAGGGGAATAGATTACGGGGAACAAAGAAATGGCAGAGGAATTAAATAGGTACTTCAGATCTGTGTTCACTGGGAAAGACACAAGCAATCTCCCTGAGGTAACTGTGGCTGAAGGACCTGAACTTAAGGGAATTTATATTTGCCAGGATTTGGTGTTGGAGAGACTGTTAGGTCTGAAGATTGATAAGTCTCCGGGGCCTGATGGTCTGCATCCCAGGGTACTGAAGGAGGTGGCTCGGGAAATCGTGGATGCGTGGTGATTATTTTCCAGAGTTCGATAGATTCGGGGTCGGTTCCTGAGGATTGGAGGGTGGCTAATGTTATACCACTTTTTAAGAAAAGTGGGAGAGAGAAAGCAGGAAATTATAGACCCGTTAGTCTGACCTCAGTGGTGGGAAAGATGCTGGAGTCTATTATAAAGGATGAAATTACAGCACATCTGGATAGGACAGAGTCAGCATGGATTTATGAAGGGGAAATCATGCTTGACTAATCTACTTGAATTTTTTGAGGATATAACTCTGAAGGTGGACAAGGGAGATCCAGTGGATGTGTACCTGGACTTTCTGAAAGCTTTTGATAAAGTCCCACACAGGAGGTTAGTGAGTAAAATTAGGGCGCATGGTATTGGGGGCAAAGTACTAGATTGGATTGAAAATTGGTTGGCTGATAGGAAACAAAGGCTAGTGATAAACGGCTCCATTTCGGAATGGCAGGCAGTGACCAGTGGGGCACCGCAGGGATCTGTGCTGGGACCGCAGCTTTTTACAATATATGTTAATGATATAGAAGATGGTATCAGCAATAACATTAGCAAATTTACTGATGATACTAAGCTGGGTGGCAGGGTGAAATGTGATGAGGATGTTAGGAGATTACAGGGTGACCTGGACAAGTTCGGTGAGTGGGCAGGTGCATGGCAGATGCAGTTTAATGTGGTAAATGTATGGTTATCCACTTTGGTGGCAAGAACAGGAAGGCAGATTACTACCTCAATGGAATCAATTTAGGTAAAGGGGCAGTACAGAGAGATCTGGGTATTCTTGTACACCAGTCTATGAAGACAAGCATACAGGTACAGCAGGTAGTGAAGAAGGCTAATAGCATGCTGGCCTTCATAACAAGAGGAATTGAGTATAGAAGCAAAGAGGTGCTTCTGCAGCTGTACAGGGCCCTGGTGAGACCACACTTGGAGTACTGCGTGCAGTTCTGGTCTCCAAATTTGAGGAAAGACATTCTGGCTATTGAGGGAGTGCAGCGTAGGTTCACGAGGTCAATTCCTGGAATGGTGGGATTACTTTACACTGAAAGACTGAAGCGACTGGGCTTGTATACCCTTGAGTTTAGAAGACTGAAAGGGGATCTGATTGAGACGTATAAGATTATGAAAGGATTGGACACTCTGGCAGCAGGAAACATGTTTCCGCTGATGGGTGAGTGCCGAACCAGAGAACACAGCTTAAAAATAGGGGGTAGACCATTTAGGACAGAGCTCAGGAGAAACTTCTTCACCCAGAGAGTGGTGGCTGTGTGGAATGCTCTGCCCCAGAGGGCAGTGGAGGCCCACTCTCTGGATTCATTTAAGAAAGAGTCGGATAGAGCTCTCAAAGATAGTGGAATCAAGGGTTATGGAGATAAGGCAGGAACAGGATACTGATTAGGAATGATCAGCCATGATCATGTTGAATGGTGGTGCAGACTCGAAGGGCTGAATGGCCTACTCCTGCACCTATTGTCTATTGTCTAATGGCTTATGGTCCTTCTCAACATGAAGACTCAAGTGAAGTAGTTTGCAGACTTTTGCTTTCCCTTGCATCTGCCAATGCTGACTGTTCTATTGTTGCATACTTCTGCTCTGGTTTTACTAAGTGACAATTTTAAATACACAGATTTTCTTGTTCCATCAGCTTGCAGCTAATCATGGACTGTCCTGGTCCTGTGGATAATGTATCTGCAATTACTTTAGTGAATAATCCTGCATTATCGTGATCTAGAACATTGGTTGAGAATAGTTTTTCCTTAATTTTATGAAAATCTGCAGTCTGTCCCATCACTGGCCTTTTTTAAAAACAGATTCTTCTAATTTCTTTGATATTTGCTCAACTGATAAGAAACTTTCTCACTCCATTCACCATGCTCAAAAAGCATTGCACCTCATTTATTCACATTGGTGCTGGAAAGTCACTGATGGTCTTGTCTTCCTTGAATCCACAGTGATGTTTTATTCTTGGATTATTTTAACCATGTGTGAAATTTTTTTTTAAAATTTATTTAAGTTGAAACTTTATTGCTGGAACAGCACAGCAGGTCAGGCAGCATCCAGGGAACAGGAGATTCGACGTTTCGGGCACAGGCCCTTCTTCAGGAATAAGCAGAGAGTGTTCAGCAGGAGAAGATAAAAGGTAGGGAGGAGGGACTTGGAGGAGGGGCGTTGGAAATGTGATAGGTGGAAAGAGGTCAAGGTGAGGGTGATAGGTCGGAGTAGGATGGAGGCGGAGAGGTCAAGAAGAAGACTGCAGGTCAGGAAGGCGGTGCCGGGCTGGAGGGATTCGGCTGAGACAAGGTGGGGGGAGGGGGGATGAAGAAACTGGTGAAGTCCAAGTTCATCCCCTGTGGTTGGAGGGTTCCTAGTCGGAAGATAAGACGCTCCTCCTCCGACCGTCGCGTTGTTGTGGTTTGGCGGTGGATGAGTCCAATGACCTGCATATCCTCGGTGGAGTGGGAGGGGGAGTTGAAATGCTGTGCTACAGGGTGGTTGGGTTGGTTCGTCCGGGTGGCCCAGAGGTGCTCTCTGAATCGCTCCGCAAGTAGGCGGCCTGTCTCCCCAATATAGAGGAGGCCACACCGGCTGCAGCGGATGCAGTAGATGATGTGGGTGGAGGTGCAGGTGAATCTGTGGCGGATATCGAAGTTTCAAGGTGAATCTGACCTTGTGTTTTAAACTGGCAAGACCCATATATCACTTTAAATTTGATTTGTATTCCTATGCCATGTGGAAGCGAAGGTCATGATTTTACTTTTGAATTCTGTGAATGGTACCAGGTTGTGAGAACATATGTTTGTGTGCATTTAAATGAGGCCTTTAAAAATACCTTTGATGGAAATAGTTCAGTGCTTGGAAAACAAGGGGAGAAAAGAGGGAAAGAATTGACTGAATTCTAGCAACAAGGTGTCCTAAGATTTGGGGAGACAAGGACAGAAACAAGTTATTTTCAGATTAAGAATCTCCAGAGGGTTAAGGAGGATTTTAAAAATTCATTTTTTTGAAATGCATTCATGGAATTTGGGCATTGCTCGCAACTTTTATCGTCTATTCCTTCTATCTTTCAGAGAGAAGCAGGTCATTCAAAGAGAAAAAAAGCTTGTAACATTAGCAGTGCAATTTAGCACTCTCCAAAAGAGTCATGGCAGAAGAAACAAACTCCTGTGTGGTTTAGAAGTGAAAAGGGAAATGTCTTCAGAACAGAAGGAATAAGTATCAGAGCAGAAGACATCCTACAAGGCTGTTGAATATAGGAGTTTAAGGGCAACATGTTAAGGAGTTAGGGAGCTGTGTTAGCAGTTTGTTTAAAGGCATCAGAAAGAGACATTAACTGATGAATGAATGCAGAGATTTGCCAAATGGAAATTAATTACAGCTATGCCACTGAATAGAAATTTTAAAGTAGAAATAAAGTGACCTTTTACTGAGGTTTGCGTATGTCTAAGATTGTTATTGAGAATAAAGGCTTGAATAATTTTGTTTTCTAACATTTGTAATGAAACCATTTCAGGTAGTTTTTTTTTTACAGTACAAAATAGCATGTTTTTTTCCCTTTTTTTGGGCGATATTGCTTTTTTTATGTTGGGAATATGTTGTCATATTTTGTGAGTATGTTCAATGGCAAACCATTACAGAAAACAAAGAGCAAAATTAAAACTTATAATCAATCAGGCCAAGTCTCACTTTGGGATATAGCTTGTCAACATTATCATCAACTAGTCTCATAACATCAGAAATTTGATTGTTGTTTTTGAGAACTAACATTTCTCATTTACTGTAAGGCCTACCTTCTGTTCTGCCCTTAACACTTCCCTGACCTTATGGCTATGTTCCTTTTCTGTTTTATTTTGCACTAGAATATTACATATTTGACAAATGCTTCAATGTTTTCTTTCTAGAATTTTTGACATTGCTCTCTGAAAGATTTTTAATACGGAAGTGATTTTGAATGGTAAACAGTTAAAACAATGTAACTTGAATAGTGCAAGGAATATCGTTAGCAATCTTAACTCTTAGTCTATGGGATATCTGCCAAAATCCTCTTTGTGCATCTAATTTACTAAAGAACTTGTTTCTTGCTACAGAAGCAGAAATTGCTGGAAATGCTCAGCAGGACAGGCAGCATTTGTGGAGAGAAATTTGATCCAGTGATCCTTCCTCAGCTTCTTGCTAGTTTGTCCAAACTGCTATTGACTGATGAAATAGGATGGATTTCTCATATGACTGTTGTTTAACTGAGTGAGACCTACATAAAATCTGTGCTTTCCTATTTTCTGGATACCTTTCCCTAATGTCTCTGAGCTCTATGTGTCTACACATCAATTCTTAGAGCCTGCTATCTCAGAAGAAGGTTCTTGCACTTCCTAAGCATCATAATACTCCTTATTTGCAACAATACATTTACAGAACACAGTTCTCAAGTGTGATGTCTGAGGCATCTATCTTTACTTGCTTCTTTCTGGTGTGATGTCTAGTTCTCTTTTTCCAAGTTGCTCTGCTGATGACAAAGTAACATAATTCATTACATCATCATTTGTCGATTGCATTATACTACGAGATTTTTGTAGTCTTTTTCATAAACACTGACAAAGTGGACAGTACTCCCAGGAATGACATAATTTCATCAAAACATCAAATGCTAGCTTGTTGATGAAATTGTGCCTTGAATCATCTTATGTGAACAAGCTTCACCATTTCCAAAACAAAATGTTTGAGAATTCTGAGGAAGGGTCACTGGACCCAAAATGTTAACTTTGATTTCTCTGCACAGACGCTGCCAGACCTGCTGAGCTTTTCCAGCAACTTTTGTTTTTGTTTCTGATTTGCAGCATCCACAGTTCTTTCGTTTTTTATTAAGTTTAACTATTTGTCATTTGTAGCTGCACAACAAAGCCACAAGTTTTAAGATTAAAAAGAGGGAGGAATCCTCAATGGTACTACATTCCTAGTTGCAAATCTGGTCTCCTGCTGCACATCATCCTTATAAGGAAATGTATGTCCAGCTCTGAACGTTGGTGTTTCTTTTTCAATTTGGTTGCCATCTGGCTTTTTTTTTTAAGTTATCCTCTTTCTGTACCTTTGTTTCTTTCAGTTTTTTTTATTGTCCCTTTTGCATTCCTTCCAGACCTCACATCAGTCTTAAATGCACAAGACAGCAAAATTTACAGTCACCAGAGTCACTAACTGATTATCAAGGTGGTCATTGAATGTTATAGGAAGTTATTGCAAATTGCTGTCAAGTTTTTGTTTTATTCACTCTTGGAATGTGGGCACCACTGGCTTGTCAGCATTTATAGCCTGTCCCTGGTATCTTTGAGAAGGTGGTGGTGAGCTACCTTCTTGAACCACTGCTGTCCATGTGCTGTAAGATTGACCCATATTGCCATTAAGGAGGGAATTCCAGGACTTTAACATAGCAACAGTGAAGGATATATTTCCTCGTCAAGACAGTAAATAGCTTGGAGAGGAACTTATATGTAGAGGTGCTCCCAAGTATCTGCTGCACTTATCCTTCCAGATGGAAATGGTTGTGGATAACGAAAGTGCTGTCGAAGAATCTCTGGTGAATTTCTGCAATTCAACTTGTAGATAGTACAAACTGCTACGACTCAGTGTTGGTGGTGGAGGGATTAGATAGTTATGGACATGGTGCTAATTCAGTGGGCTGCTTTATCCTGGCTGATGTCAAGCTGCTTGAATGTTATTGGAGCTGCATCCAACCCGGCAAGTGAGGAATATTCCATCACACACCTTCTTTGTGCTTTATAAATGGGGTTCAAGCTTTGGGAAGTCAGGAGATGACTTACTCGCCACAATATTCTTAGCCTTGGACTTGCTCTTTTAGCCACTGTATTTATGTGGCAAATCCAGTTGAGTTTCTGATCAATGGTAACCCCAGAATGTTGAGAGTGGTGGTTCAGTGATGGTCACACCATTGAATGTCAAGGGATAGTGGTTAGACTGTCTGTTATTGGAGATGATAATTGCCTGGCATTTGTAAGTTGCAGATGTTACTTGCCACTTGTCAGCCCAAACCTGAATATTGTCCATATCTTGTTGCATTTGAACATAGATTGCTTCAGTATCTGATGATTCACTGATGGTGCTGAATATTGTGCATTCACTGATGATTCACCTCCTGACCTTATTAGCGCCTTGGTTCAAATATGGACAAAAGACAAATTCTAGAGATGAGGTGCCCATGGCATGAAGTCCACATTTGACTGAGTTTGACATCAGGGACCCTGAGCAAAACTGGAATCAATGAGTATCAGGGGACAAACGTTCCACTGATTAGAATCATGTCTGGCCTGTAGGTAGATGGTTGTGATTGTTGGAGATTAGTCATCTCAGCTCCAGGATATCTCTGCAAGAGTTCCTCAGGGTAGTGCGCTAGGCACAATCATCTTCAACTGCTTCATCAGTGACCTCTCCTCCATCATAAGATAAGAGGTGCGGGTTGCAAAGGAACATGAAGTAGGAGGGGAAAGATCCAGTTGTTGTTGTCTACATAGATATCAATGATATATGTAGAACAGGAAAGAGGTTCTGGTAGAGAAATATGAGCAATATTAAAAAACAGAATTGAAAAGGTAATCTCTGGATTATAACCTGAGCCACGAGATAATTGGCACAGGGTCAACAAGACCAAAGAGGTAAACACATGCCTGGTGTGGGAGAAAAACTTTCAAATTTATGGGACATTGGCATCAGTACTGAAGAAGGAGGGAGCTTTTCACATAAATAGGCCTGTGGATTGGGTGTTTACCAATGGGATTGTCAATAGGGAGGAGCTTAAAAACAGATTTACCAATTTTAGAAGCTAAACATAATTTTCAAGGTCATGAGAAGTTAAACAACTTGAAAAGCTCCACACCAAAAGTAGCAGAGATGGTACAACTCCAGATACAGTTGAAAACGTTGTCAACCTTAAAACTAGGGGAGAAAGTCTGATTAACAGACAGGAAGTCATAAACTACGATCATTGCAGGAACAGACAAACCAAGGTGTTATGTTGTCCAAAGAGACATTCAGCAGGAGCAGAAAGGCATTAAATCTTATTCGAGCCAAAATGTGAGACCACATGGTATGAGACCAAATATAATAACCAGAGGATGTATACTACATCAGATGGTGTACAGAGTGGTACAAAGCCATCACTTTTGTGTGAAATTAAAATGAACTAGATTGTAGCATCCAATCATAGTTCCAGATCATCTCATCCAGTGAGATACGCACTCTGAGGACTGAGGGGAGGAGATGCTGATAATAGTGACAATGGCAATAGTGATGTTGATTATGATGTTTATGATCAAAAAGTCTAAGTAAGGAAGTAAAAGTATATTACTGGAATAAAGTAGAGCAAACAGAGAGAAACTTTGGAGCAGAAGTGATGTTATGGGATTTGTGATGATGAAACTGATATCACAATTCGAACATCAGTAAAAGAGGAGATAAGGATGAGCATACAAAGAGACAAAGAGGTCTTAAATGCTCCACTAAAGAACTGTATTTGCAAGCCCACTGTGTACAGCTCTAAATAAAGGCAAATTATTAGAAGGAAGGCCTTGAAAAATCTTACATAGAAACAAGCAGTAAGCAGCTTCAAGACACCGCAGACACCTACAATAGAAGGTACTCCAGACTGGTTCCTCAATTTGCTAGTGAAATGATTGATCAGGCTTATGGTGAGTGCCAGGTAAATCTCATCAACGACCATATATGGGTGTTATTGCTCTTCCAGTAATAAGTAATTTCACGAGAAACAAGGCAAAGGAGAAGGTACCGAATCATAAATGGCACATCAGTAAGTTTTTAAAAAAGTAACAAGATCCTCCAGTAATTTTTTAAGCTGTTAAAAAAAAGATTGGTAGAAGAAGTAATCATTAAGACAGATAGGACCTATATGATTGATATGGAAGCCTTAGTTTGTCAGTCAAATAAAAAAGAAGATAGTGAGGGCTGCAGATTCTGGAGAGGTCAGAGTTGATAAGTGTGGCACAGAAGGTCTGGCAGCATCTGAGGAGCTAGAGAGTCGCTGTATTGGGCATAACCCTTCATCAGTCAAATATATAACCATCCAACTGTATCTTCAAGAATGTCCCTGGAGGAAGGAACAGTTTATCTTTTGTCTTTGCATTATTTCAATGGTCAGCTTTATTTTTAAAATACAATTTGCTTCTGATCTGTGTCCAACAATACACAAGTGCTTCACAGACATTGAATTTGTATCCTGCACCATTTTCAGCTGCTTATACCTTGAAGTGTACTGCAGTGCTACTCAGGTGTGAAATGGGGAAACATGGTTATATTCAAACTCCATGTGCATAACTTATATTATGATTAGATTACAAAAAGACCAGAAATATCAACATTATTATCTGCTCCCTGGAGGAGAAAGTGAGGTCTGCAGATGCTGGAGATCAGAGCTGGAAATGTGTTGCTGGAAAAGCGCAGCAGGTCAGGCAGCATCCAGGGAACAGGAGAATCGACGTTTCGGGCATAAGCCCTTCTTCAGGAATGAGGAAAGTTTGTCCAGCAGGCTAAGATAAAAGGTAGGGAGGAGGGACTTGGGGGAGGGGCGTCGGAAATGTGATAGGTGGAAAGAGGTCAAGGTGAGGGTGAAAGGTCAGACTGGGGTGGGGGCGGAGAGGTCGGGAAGAAGATTGCAGGTTAGGAAGGCGGTGCTGAATTCGATGGATTTGACTGAGACAGGGTGGGGGGAGGGGAAATGAGGAAACTGGTGAAATCCGAGTTCATCCCTTGTGGTTGGAGGGTTCCTAGCCGGAAGATGAGGCGTTCTTCCTCCAACCGTCGTTTTGTTGTGGTCTGACGATGGAGGAGTCCAAAGACCTGCATATCCTTGGTGGAGTGGGAGGGGGAATTGAAATGTTGAGCTACAGGGTGGTTGGGTTGGTTGGTCCGGGTGTCCCAGAGGTGTTCTCTGAAACGCTCCGCATGTAGCCAGCCTGTCTCCCCAATATAGAGGAGGCCACATCGGGTGCAGAGGATGCAATAGATGATGTGTGTGGAGGTGCAGGTGAATCTGTGGCGGATATGGAAGTTTCCTTTGGGGCCTTGGAGGGAGGTGAGGGGGGAGGTGTGGGCGCAAGTCTTGCACCTCCTGCGGTGCAGGGGAAGGTGCCGGGAGTGGAGGTTGGGTTGGTGAGGGGTGTGGATCTGACAAGGGAGTCACGGAGGGAGTGGTCTTTACGGAATGCTGATAGGGGAGGGGAGGGAAATATATCCTTGGTGGTGGGGTCCGTTTGGAGGTAGCGGAAATGACGGTGGATGATGCGCTGTACATGGAGATTGGTGGGGTGGTAGGTGAGGACCAGTGGGGTTCTGTCCTGGTGGCGGTTGGAGGGGCGGGGCTCAAGGGCGGAGGAACGGGAAGTGGAAGAGATGCGGTGGAGGGCATCGTCGACCACGTCGGGGGGGAAATTGCGGTCCTTGAAGAAGGAGGCCATCTGGGTTGTGCGTTTTTGGAACTGGTCCTCCTGGGAGCAGATGCGGCGGAGTCGAAGGAATTGGGAGAATGGGATGGCGTTTTTACAGGGGGCAGGATGGGAGGAGGTGTAGTCCAGGTAGCTGTGGGAGTCGGTCGGTTTGTAGTAGATGTCCGTGTTGATTCGGTCGCCTGAGATAGAAATAGAAAGGTCGAGGAAGGGGAGGGAAGAATCTGAGACTGTCCAGGTGAATTTGAGGTCGGGGTGGAAGGTGTTGGTGAAGTGGATGAACTGTTCAACCTCCTCGTGGGAGCACGAGGCGGCGCCGATACAGTCATCGATGTAGCGGAGGAAAAGGTGGGGGGTGGGGCCAGTGTAGTTGCGGAAGATGGATTGTTCCACATATCCTACGAAGAGGCAGGCATAGCTGGGGCCCATGCGGGTGCCCATGGCTACTCCTTTGGTTTGGAGGAAGTGGGAGGATTGGAAAGAGAAGTTGTTCAGGGTGAGGACCAGTTCAGTCAGTCGAAGGAGGGTGTCAGTGGAAGGGTACTGGCGGGAAAGAAAGAAGCGGAGGGCTTTGAGTCCTTCGTGATGGGGGATGGAGATGTACAGGGACTGGATGTCCATGGTGAAAATAAGGCGTTGGGGACCGGGGAAGCGAAAATCATGGAGCAGGTGGAGGGCATGGGTGGTGTCCCGAACGTAGGTGGGGAGTTCTTGGACTAAGGGGGACAGGATGGTGTCAAGGTATGCGGAGATGAGTTCGGTGGGGCAGGAGCAGGCGGAGACAATGGGTCGGCCGGGGCAGTCAGGTTTGTGGATTTTGGGCAGGAGGTAGAAGCGGGAGGTGCAGGGTTGTGGGACTATGAGGTTAGAGGCGGTGGATGGGAGGTCCTCTGAGGTGATGAGGTTATGGATGGTCTGGGAGATGATGGTTTGGTGGTGGGGAGGTGGGGTCATGGTCAAGGGGGCAGTAGGAGGAGGTATCTGCGAGCTGGCGTTGGCCTCAGCGGTGTAGAGGTCGGTGCGCCAAACTACTACCGCGCCTCCCTTGTCTGCTGGTTTGACAGTGAGCTTGGGGTTGCAACGGAGTGAGTGGAGGGCTGCGCGTTCCGAGGGTGAGAGATTGGAGTGGGTGAGAGGGGTGGGGGAGTTCAGGTGGCGGTTAATATCGCGGTGGCAGTTGGCTATGAAGAGGTCGAGGGCAGGTAGGAGGCCAGCACGGGGTGTCCAGGTGGATGGGGTGTGTTGGAGGTGGGAGAAGGGGTCGTCAGAGGGTGGGCGAGAGTCTTGGTTAAAGAAGTAGGCACGGAGGCGAAGGCGGCGGAAGGATTTCACCAGTTTCCTCATTTCCCCTCCCCCCACCCTGTCTCAGTCAAATCCATCGAATTCAGCACCGCCTTCCTAACCTGCAATCTTCTTCCCGACCTCTCCGCCCCCACCCCAGTCTGACCTTTCACCCTCACCTTGACCTCTTTCCACCTATCACATTTCCGACGCCCCTTCCCCAAGTCCCTCCTCCCTCCCTTTTATCTTAGCCTGCTGGACAAACTTTCCTCATTCCATCTGCTCCCTGGACCAGAGTAAAAATAAGTCATAGAGTCATAGAGATGTACAGCATGGAAACAGACCCTTCGGTCCAACCTGTTCATGCCGACCAGATATCCCAACCCAATCTAGTCCCACATGCCAGCATCCGGCCCATATCCCTCCAAACCCTTCCTATTCATATCCCCATCCAAATGCCTCTTAAATGTTGCAATTGTACCAGCCTCCACCACACCCTCTGGCAGCTCATTCCATACACGTACCACCCTCTGCGTGAAAAAAGTTGCCCCTTAGGTCTCTTTTATATCTTTCTCCTCTCACCCTAAACCTATGCCCTCTAGTTCTGGACTCTATTTATCTTATCCATGCCCCTCATAATTTTGTAAACCTCTATAAGGTCACCCCTCAGCCTCCGACAATTACGCACATTTGCCTTCCCCATTTAGCTACTGGACTGTTGATCCTTCATAGGTCATTATGCAAGACTATAGTAACTGTGATACAAAAACGATTTACCCCTCTGTATGAAGGTCCACGGAGAGCAGACCCTTCAGTGAGATAAAGAGGCCTGCTGATTAATGGGTAGGCCTTGTAAATACTTGCCTCAAATGAATTAACTCTGGGAGACTGCCAGTTTAAATGTAACAGAGTGCCTCCATCAACTCCACCTTCAGCGATGCAAGGCTCTTGAGGCCTTTTGCCAGGGAAAGAAGTGACTCTATTTATAGCTCTGTAGTGAATCAGCTCTACGGACATGTGCTAAGTGCAGCTTGACAGTTCTCTTTTTCTCATAACCAAGAAAATAATTTAGATCTTATTTCTAGAATGACACTGGCCCAAGAGAAAGAAATCTGCCCTTAATGTTGCCTGTTCATTCTTGATACAAAGAGCTGATTATTGAGGGAAATCAAGTGATTAACTGTCAGATAAGGTGAGTCTTCTCTCCAGAGATCCTCTTCACTGTACATTTCAATGGTCAAATATTTGATTGACAGATTATGCAAGCTCATTTGAACAAATTATATAAAAAGATTAAAAAAGAAAAAATGACTGGTTGGATGCTGAAATGATATTTCCTCTTTTGTGAGAGGCTAGGGAGAGACAAAGTGTAAAAATAAGAAATCTCCCAATTAAAACGGTGATGGGGAGAACTTTTTTTCTCTCAAACTGAAATGTGTCTTTGGAACTCTTTTCCCAGAATTCCATAAGATTGTAATACCATGAGAAGTAGGAACAGGAGTAAGACAAACAAATATCAATTATTAGTTAATCAATATCTTTCTCTAAATTGTTTGTGTCTGCTTTGCAATTTGACTGTCACTAATTTTCATGTCATCTGCAAATGTGGCTACAGTACTTTTGGTTCCTTTCTCCAAATCACTAACATATTGTAAACAGTTGTGATCCCAGCACTAATCCCTATGAAGTCCTATTGGTTACAGGTTGCCAACTGAGAAAAGTATCTCTTGTCCTTGCCATGAACCAATTCTCTATCCCCGCTAATATACAACATCCAACAAAAGAGGTCTTATTTTATGATTTAACCTTTTGTGACGTACCATGTCAAACATCTTCTGGAAGTCCAAATGCAACACATCTACTCTTTCTCCTCTGTCTACTCTAGTTGAGACTTCGTCAAAAGCTAATAAATTAGTTAGACCCATTTTCCCTTTCCTGAAGCTTTGCTTGATTAGATTATGATTTTCAAAATGTTCTGCTATTACTTCCATAAAAATTTATTCCAATATTTTTCCAACATGTTAGGCTAATCGGCCTGTCGGTTACACACTTTTTAACCACCTTTTTTGAAAAAGGTGTCAAATTGGTAATTTTCCAATCCTGTTGTACCTTTCCATAATACAAGAATTTGCTTGCAAAATTACAACCAATGCATCCACTATATCTGTTGCTCCATCTTTTATAATCCTAGAATGCAAGCCATCAGGACCAGAGAACTTCTGTGCCATTAGTTTGTCTAGCATTACTTCTCTAGCGATGGTGACAGAACATAATTCCTCCTCCATATCCTTTCATATTAATTGGATGTTCAAAGTATTTTCTTCCATAAAGGCTAATGCAAAATATCTGTTTAACTCCTCTGCCATTTCCTTGTTACCCATAGCTATCTTCCTGATTTATTTTCTAAGGACACTTAAAGAGCCTGTATTCATTTTTATCTCTCTCTTCCTTTTTACATTTTGAAAGCAGCTCTTATTGTCAGTATTTACATTCCTTGCCAGTTTTCTCTCATAGTTTATTTTCCCTGCCTTTGTTATTATCTTTTTTAGTCCCACTTTGCTGGATTCTGAATTTATTCCAGTTTTCAAATACTATCACTGACTTTGCCTCCTCAGATGTCTTTTCTGTGAATAATTATATGAACAGAAAAGATTTGCTGTGCTATACGGAGAGAATGGGGCAAACACGACCACAACGGGTCCTTCCGAGCTGTAACATATTACTCTAAGCAGGGGAAGAAGAACATTTAAAACTGAGCATTTGCATTCATGTTTTTAAGATATGAAAATTTGCTGGCCTCAACTCAAGATGACTTGTGACATGGTAATTAATCTCAACATAACTTCTTGATGCAACAATCAAGTCAGTGCCAGATTTTAAATTTTGGTAGCTAAGGTGTGAGTGAGAAAGAGGAGACTGTAGTGTACGAGGTTACCTAACACAAGGATGCAGCAAGGAGTTGGGCACATGCTTAGTTCAGGTGCTGGGAAAGATAACGTTGTGAAGGAACGCAGAGAGTGGTGTTAATCACGATTTGCAATCATGTTCTTTTTTTTTAACTATCCTCATCTATTTTAGTGTCCGTTCATATTAGTTGTCCTTTACTAACTATGAAATAGTATCAACACAACAGTTAGAGATGTAATTATTAAGACCGGACAGGAATATTATTTCACAAGCTTTCTGGACTTACTTTTATGAGGAAACCTAAAGCCCTTGAAGCAAATTTATAATGTCATCAGGGCCCATAATTTACAATAGCATTATCTCAGCTTATTAAGTCCCATTCTTGACTGAAGCATTCCACCACAATTGTGCACGATATTTAATCAGATCATTAAAGCCAGTTGATCATCAGAATATATAATCAAGGACATAGGGAGTACAGTATTGTAGTTACTGAGTCCTTTATTACACCGTTCCATTTTCAGATCAGATTTATACTTCCCAATCTTTGCAAGGGTATAATTCTTAGAAGGGAAAGTGAGGATGCAGATGCTGGAGATCAGAGCTGAAAATGTGTTGCTGGAAAAGCGCAGCAGGTCAGGCAGCATCCAAGGAGCAGGAGAATCGACGTTTTGGGCATGAGCCCTTCTTCAGTGTTTCCTGAAGAAGGGCTCATGCCCGAAATGTCGATTCTCCTGCTCCTTGGATGCTGCCGGACCTGCTGCGCTCTTCCAGCAACACATTTTCAGCTATAATTCTTAGAAGTTTAGTCGACCCATCGTTTCAGTTATGATCCTCTTCTTTGTGTGGTGGAAATTTATTTGTGTGTGGAGAGTGTTTAAGCACAAGCTTGATTCAGACCTCACCTATGTCCAAGCGTACACTTTTCTAGTATGGATCATTAGAAAGCAATTAGGAGAATGAACCCATGCTGACTATTTTATTTTCCATCTAATTTAGGAGTATCAAGGGCAACAGGGGGTGCTTCACCTGCTGGCTTCGTCAAGAATATTGGTCATGATTTTTATTCTTATAAACAGTGTTATTTATTTTTTGAGTCATTAGTGCTATAGCTAACCATTGCTACCTGTACTAAATACAGTAAATGCTGTACATACTCAGCACATTAGTCAGCACCTGCAAATACCAGCATCAAATCTCAGAGAAACGAGCCCTTCAAGTTCAGAGAAAGGTATGTTAGACAGAGTGAGGACAGTAGAAAAATTAAAATGGTTGATGTTGTGCCAGAAATGCCAATGAAAAGTTCAAGTCATTTAATATATTCAGGTCTGAGACAGATAGATTTTTATTCAGTAACAGAATCAAGGGTTATGTGGAAAAAGCAGGAAAGTGGAGTTGTGGAGCATAGAACAGTCCAGCACAAGAACAGTCGCTTCAGCCCACGATGTCTGTGCCAAGCATTATGCTATTTGACACTAATCCCCTTTGGCTGCACATTGTCCATTTCTCTCTGTTCTCTGCCTCTTCATGTGTCTTTCTTAATGCCTCTTAAGCATTGATATTATATCTTCTTCGACCCACCTCCTCTCACAGCATGTTCCAGGCAAAATATTTTTCAGAGTGAAGACATATAACCTTAGTGCAGCTTGAGAAAGCACTGGTAAAAGCAAATTTTGATATTGTTAGAGTGTTAACAAGTCCCAGTTTACCCAGTTAAACAAGGATTGATCATCTTTAAAGTTGAGTGTAAATATGACCTCTGTTTATCTCGATTTATTATGACTATGATTGCATAGTTATTTCAAATAATTCAAAGGACTTAAGAAATGATATGGTCACAACTGCAAGGCTTAAATTTCTATGTTCAAATTGAATAATAAGTTGTGTTACAGATGCACAAGGATAGGTTTCCATAGAGAAATAAAACTTCCCTTTCCTCCTGGACAGTCTTCAGAAAATCTTTCAGGGAAACTTACCTAAGTGCTTTGTTTTCCTGGCCTCTGATGTGTCCAAAGGCGAATGAGGTTGAATGATACTTCTTGACTGTAGAAAATGTAGTGCTCTATGAGTGCCCTTGAAATATGTCGCCTGGAAATCAGAAGCCTGGAAGGTCCTGGTTGTAGGCAGAAATTCTTACCTGCTTGCCCATTAGATTTGTCATTTTACCATATATTGAGCAGAGAGAATGTCTTTTCAAAAGAAAACATGGCCTGCACATGTGCTAAGTATGTTCTACTTTTATGTATACCTCCAAACAGTTTTAAAAAAGGTTCTTCCAGTTGTTTCTGTGGGCGTATTTGGTTATGGATTAGCCTATTGTCTTCAAGAGGGTGATTGGTTGTGAATGAGTCCATTGTCTCAATGGAGTTGATTGATTGTGAATTGGTCCATTGCAGGTGAGACTGAAACAATACAGTCTCGAGTCCCTCCTTGCTAGCATCCTCCTACCAAACATCCAAGCTATTGAAAACAAAATAGATGAACTGAGATCTAGACTTACCTTCCACAGGAACTGAGAGACTGCTGTATGCTCTGTTTCACAGACACATGGTTCACTCTTGACTGTGCCTTGTAAGCTAGGAATACATTACATGGATTGCATGGTGTCCTTGGGCAAGGCAAAAGGCAGAGGGGTATGCTTCCGAATCAACGCCTCTGGGTGCTTGAACATGGCAACCCTGCTCCCCAGACCGAGAATAACTTAAAGTAAAATGCCATCCCTACTATCTTCTGCATAAGTTCACCTCTGCCATTCTGACAGCAGTCTACATAAGCACCCGAGGTAGATGTGAAGAATGGCCTGGATTACATTTTCACTATCACAAGCACTCTGGAGACGAGATTCCCCAAGCCTTATTCATCATGGTCGGCGACATCAACCAGGCTAACCCCAAGAGGGTGTGCTGCCAGAATATAACCGACACATCTCCTGCCCCACTAGAGGGTCAAACAGCCTATAGCACTTCTATACTCCCATCAAAGACACTTACCACTCTATCCGCCACCCACACTGCGGAAAATGAGATCACAATGCCGTGTTGCTCCTCCCAGCCTTCAAGCAGAAACTGAAGTGAGGGGATCCTTCACAAAAAGTAATGCAGTGCTGGTCTGAACCAGATTCCTGATGAAGGGCTCTGGCCCAAAACGCCGATCCTCCTGCTCTTCAGATGCTGCCTGACCTGCTGTGCTTTTCCAGCAACACACTCTTGACTTCCTGAGAGTCAACCTAGGGAAAGGAATGGATTTGGCAGTGCATTTAGATCCTGTGTGGACCAGCTGGCAGAGGTATCCGCTGACATCTTCAACCTCTCCTTCCTACAAGCCTGATTCAAGAAGACGGAGAAAGTAAGGTCTGCAGATGCTGGAGATCAGAGTTGGAAATGTGTTGCTGGAAAAGCGCAGCAACCGCAGGAGGTGCAAGACTTGCGCCCACACCTCCCCCCTCACCTCCCTCCAAGGCCCCAAAGGAAACTTCCATATCCGCCACAGATTCACCTGCACCTCCACACATATCATCTATTGCATCCTCTGCACCCGATGTGGCCTCCTCTATATTGGGGAGACAGGCCGGCTACTTGCGGAGTGTTTCAGAGAACACCTCTGGGACACCCGGACCAACCAACCCAACCACCCTGTAGCTCAACATTTCAATTCCCCCTCCCACTCCACCAAGGATATGCAGGTCTTTGGACTCCTCCATCGTCAGACCACAACAAAACGACGGTTGGAGGAAGAACGCCTCATCTTCCAGCTAGGAACCCTCCAACCACAAGGGATGAACTCGGATTTCACCAGTTTCCTCATTTCCCCTCCCCCCACCCTGTCTCAGTCAAATCCATCAAATTCAGCACCGCCTTCCTAACCTGAGATCTTCTTCCCGACCTCTCCGCCCCCACCCCAGTCTGACCTATCACCCTCACCTTGACCTCTTTCCACCCATCACATTTCCGACGCCCCTCCCCCAAGTCCCTCCTCCCTACCTTTTATCTTAGCCTGCTGGACAAACTTTCCTCATTCCTGAAGAAGGGCTTATGCCCGAAACGTCGATTCTCCTGTTCCCTGGATGCTGCCTGACCTGCTGCGCTTTTCCAGCTACACATTTCCAGCTCTGATTCAAGAAGACTACCATCATCCCCGTACCAAAGAAAGCATGCGCAACATGACTTAATGACCTCTGCCTAGTGACTCTGATCTCCATAATCATGTTCTTCGATAGGTTAGTCATAGCCCACATCAACACAAGCCTCCCAGCCTGCTTTGATCTCCTACAGTTTGTCTACTGATATAACAGATTCACAGAGGATGCCATTTCCCTCGCCCTGCACTCATCCCTGGAACATCTGGACAACGAGGATAGATACACCAGACACCCACTTATTGACTACAACTCCGTCTACAACACCATAATCCTCTCCAGACTGATCTCAGAATTTTGAGACCTAGGTCTCAGCTCCACCCACTGAAACTGGATCCTCAGCTTCCTGACCCATAAACCGCAATCAGTGAAGGTAGGTAACTGCACCTCCTCCATAATAACCCTCAACACTGGAGCCCCCCAAGGATGCATTCTTAGCCCCCTACTGTACTCCCTGTACACCCACGAATGTGTAGCCAAATTCCAAATGAATACCATCTACGTTTGCTGATGACAATACCAGAGTGGGTCGGATATCAAACAATGATGAGTCAGAATACAGAAAGGAGATAGATGGCTTGGTGTCGTGATGTAATGATTATAACCTCTCTCTCAATGTTGACAAAACAAAAGAACTAATCATTGACTTCAGAAAGAAAAGAAGAGAACACACCTCCAACTACATTAATGAAACTGAGGTTGAGAGCGATGACAACGCCAAGTTCCTCAGAGTGATGATAACCGACAACCTTCTCTTGGACTTCCCACATAGGTACAACGATCAAGAAGGCACAACAATTCCTCTTCTTTCTCAGGCAGTTTTGGAAATTCAGCATGTTCCATAAGGACCTTCACCAACTTTTATAGATGCACCATAGAAAGCATACTATCCAGGTGCATAGCAGCTTAGTAGAGCAACTGCTCTGCTCAGGATCTTAAGATACAGAAGCTTGAACACGCAGACCACAGGTTCAAGAATAGCTTCTTCCTGCCATTAGACTGATGAATGGTCTCTCTGACTGTTGATCTTGTTAATACTGATCGTGCTTTGCGGACTTCCTGTGTAGTATAATCTGTATGCCTTACTCTTTCTAAGCACTCTATGTTATGGATGTCCTTGCTTACTATGGTCTGCCTGTACTGCTTGCAAACAAGGTTTTTCACTGTATTTAGGTACTCGTGACTACAATAAATCAAATCAAATCAATTGTCTCAATGCGGGTCTTAGGTTATGAATTAGTCCATTGTATCAGGTGTTTTATTATATTTTAACTTCTCAAGGGAAGAAGTAAACTATGTTTGCAATAAATTCCATACTAATCACAGAATCAACACAAACAATGTGTTGTACAGAGAAGTAAAATAGATGTTTGGTGATTTCTTAATGTCTAACATGTATATCCTTTATTTTGTCTTGCTGTCTCTTTGTTCTTCCTGCCAAAATGTATACATTTTGGCATTAAATTTCATCTCCATGTTGTCTGCCAATTCCAGACGCCTGTCTATATTCTCTTGAAGCCAATCACAGTCTTTCCACTTCCAAGGAAGAAAGAGAAAAATCTCATCAACCTTAATTCATTGTATCTTGTAAAATTTATATGTGCCTACTTTTAATAAAGCAGCAAGCATTATTTGTTTCTAGGCAGTTAATAAAAGTTTTTTTAATGATGCTATTGCTAGGAATTAGGAAAGGAATAAATTAAAATGACTGATTAGATGTCAGCTGGACATTTCCTTTTCATCTGGATCTTTGAAAATCAGTTATGCTGCCAATTGTGTGGGGTTTGTAACCATTTGCTTTTATATCCAAACCCTCCCATAACCTACATATTGCCTTTGACATACACTTCATGTGTTTATTTTAAATTTAATTGTGAAGTTCTACTTCTACATTGTTTCTGAATCTGCCCATAGATCTGTAGTTTATTGGTGTTTTCGGTTTGCCTCAAGCCATTTTTAAGCATTCATTTCTTGTTGAACCGTTAAAACAGTTGTCACAACATTGGCCCTACTAACTATATGGAGATTTCTCACAGCAAAAAAAAAGGCTGGTTTGAAGCTAGTTAATAGCAAGATCTGAATCCTTGCACAGCCAATAATATGACTGTAGATTAGTCAGTTGTTAGCCAAATAATTCCATAATTATGCATCCTTAGTTATTGCTAAGTAAATGATGTAATAACAGCTTCATGTTTGAATCTATTTTGAATGATTCACCTTGTATTGTCTTCAAGCTAAAAGTCCAAGAAAAAGTGTTATCAAATTTGAAATATGAACTTGACATTTTATTTCTATTAATTCATCTCTAGATTAAGTTGTCTTCATGTACTACAGTTGAGATATCGTAGCTGCTATTTGTCACTGTTACAGGCACAATGATTTAAAACAGGTAAATGGATGAACTACACTAGGCATCACTAATATTACTAGGCAAAAATGAGGAGTGCAGATGCTGGAAATCAGAGTCTAGATTAGAGTGGTGCTGGAAAGGCACAGCCAGTCAGGCAGCATCCAAGGAACAGGAATATTGATGTTTCGGGCAAAAGCCCTTCATCAGGACTGAAGGCAGGGTGCCTCCAGGGTAGAGAGATAAATGGGAGGGATGTGGAACTGGGGAGAAAGTAGCAAAGAGTACAATAGGTGGATGGGGGTAGGAATGAAGGTGAGAGGTCAGAGAGGAGGGTGGGGGAAGGTAGCAAAGAGTACAATGGGTGGGTGGAGGGGGGTATGAAGGTTATTGGTCAGAGAGGAGGGTGGAGCAGATAGGTGGGAAGGAAGATTGGCAGGTAGGACCAGTCATGAGGATGGTACTGAGCTGGAAGGTTGGAACTGGGGTAAGGTGGGGGGATGGGAAATGAGGAAACTGTTGAAGTCCACATTGATGCCCTGGGGTTGAATTGTTCCGAGGCGGAAGATGAGGCATTCTTCTTCTAGGCGTCAGGTGGTGAGGGAGAGACGGTGGAGGAGGCCCAGGTCCTGCATGTCCTCGGCAGAGTGGGAGGGGGAGTTGAAATGTTTGGCCATGGGGTGGTGAGGTTGATTGGTGCGGGTGTCCCGGAGATGTTCCCTAAAGCACTCTGCAAGAAGGCGTCCAGTCTCCCCAATGTAGAGGAGACTGCATCGGAAGCAACGGATACAATAAATCAAAGTTTGTGAGAAGATTTGTAGCTCGGGTGCTCGTTGTTGTGGTTCTGTTCGCCGAGCTGGGTATTTGTGTTGCAGATGTTTTGTCCCCTGTCTAGGTGACATCCTCAGTGCTTGGGAGCCTCCTGTGAAGTGCTTCTGTGTTGTTTCCTCCGGCATTTATAGTGGTTTGAATCTGCCGCTTCCGGTTGTCAGATTCAAACCACATTAAATGCCGGAGGAAACAACACAGAAGCGCTTCACAGGAGGCTCCCAAGCACTGAGGATGTCACCTAGACAGGGGACGAAACATCTGCAACACAAATTCCCAGCCCAGCGAACGGATACAATAAATGGCGTTGATGGATGTGCACGGATACAATAAATGACATTGGTGAATTACTACTATTACTAGAGCTGTGGAAAATGTTAGTTCAAGTTCATATGAAAACTATAGCAATAAGCTCGAACTATCCAGGTGGAATAGCATAAAGAAATCAAAAGCTTGTTTATGATGGCCCTACAACATTTTGAATCAAATGTCATATCTTATTTGTGGTTCCTGTTTCTCTCTGACGAATCAAAATCTTTTATCAGTTGCCTAATTCTAAAACAATACCAGAATTGTACATTGGATTTTACCAGCCTTCTGAAGATGAGAAGAGAGGTGGGATGTCCCAAAACATTGTTACCTTTTCATTCTTTCACAAAATGTGAGGCTAGTTGGCTCGGCTAGCATATGTTACCCATATTAAATTGGTCTTGACAAAAATATGATGAGTCACATTCTTCAAATATCACCACCCATGGGATCATGTACACCCACAGTGCTGTTAGGATTTAAAGAATACTAAGGTTTAGTCCCACTGGCATTGGAGTGCTTCCAAACCAGGATGTTGTGCAACATGGAGAGGTAATCATGTTTCCAGGGATATGCTGTCCCATTCTAAGTAATAAAGGTTCTGAGTATTCTGAGTTTAGAAGGTCAAAGAGCCTTTGTGAATGGCTGCTGTGCATCTTATATATAATGTACTGCTGCCATTACGCATCAGTGGTGGATCAAGTGAAGTTGCTAGACAGGGTGCCAGTAACATTGTTTGCTTTGTATTAGATAATGTTTTAGAAACTACATCCATCCAGCATGTCACATTCTTACCTTCTGTCTTGTAAATGGTGGAATGCCTTTGGGGAGTTACTCACTCGTCAAGTTAATTTGCTAATTGATGTCAATCCCCACGATGTGGCTAGTGGGGGATTTCGTGATGGCAGGGAGATGTTATTAGATTTTCTTTTCTATTGTCCTTGCTGAATCCATCACACACTATGATCAACAGAGAATGCTGGAGAAACTTATCAAATCTGGTAGCATCTGTCAAGATAAATAGAGTGAACTTTCCGAGTCTACTATGACTCATCATCAGAGCACATTATTAACATCCTGGGAGCTACCATTGACCAGAAACTGGACTTGATCAGATACATAGAAAAGAAAATGGTCATTGCCTGACATTTGCATAACATGAATGTTACTTCCTATTGAATACTGTCCAGGTTTTACTGTACCCGGACATGTTCTTCTTCAATATCTGAAGAGTTGTCAATGATGCTGAACTTTGCACGATCATCAATGAGCATCCCATTTCTGATCTTATGATAGAGGGATGGTCATTGGTGATCAACCTAAGATTGCTCGGTTTAGGGCACCACTTTTGAATAGATTAGATTAGATTACATTACAGTGTGGAAACAGGCCCTTCGGCCCAACTAGTCCACACCGACCCGCCGAAGCGCATACCCCTACTTTTACCCCTTACCTAACACTACGGGCAATTTAGCATGGCCAATTCACCTAACCTGCACATCTTTGGACTGTGGGAGGAAACAGGAGCACCCGGAGGAAACCCACGGAGGCATGGGGAGAATGTGCAAACTCCACACAGTCAGTCGCCTGAGGTGGGAATTGAACCCGGGTCTCTGGCGCTGTGAGACAGCAGTGCTAACCACTGTGCCACCGTGCAGCCCACTTTTAGGAACTTCTGCACCAATGTCCCAGGATTGAGCTGATTTATGTGCAGAAACCACCACCATCTTCTTTTCTGGAGGTGTGACTCCATTCAGCAGAAAATTTCCTTCTGAATCCTATTAACTTCACTTTTCTTTGGAATCCTTAATGCCACATTATTGCAAAAGCTGCTTTGATGTAAAAGGTGATCACTGTCACCTCATGAGTCCATGTTTGGACCAAAATCATAATGATTATTGGAACTGAATGGCCTGACAGAACCAAAGGTAAACGTAAGTGAGCAGTTTCTTTGCTTGGTCAAGTGATGCAAAAGCAAAGGGACCAGGGTGTTTACATGCATCAATTGTTGAACGTGGCAAGGCAAGTTGAAATGGTAATTAAAAATTAATATGGATCTTTAGCTTTACAAGTGTAAAATAGAGCATGAAAGAAAAGCATTTTGTAAAACACTGGTCCAGCCTCAGTTCAGAAATTGTTTTCAATGTTGGAACCTTCATCTTAAAGCAAGTTTAAAAGTTTTAATCTAGAGTTTTGCTGTCAAGACAATACATATTAGAAGTGTTTGAGGTCATCTGATGTCCTTCGGCAGGATGAGATGTGAAATCTGCTATTCCAACTCAGTTTCGCTTACATGTAACTCCAGATCCTCAATAACATGGTTGACTCTGAGCTACTTTCTGAAATATCCAAGCTGCTCAATTCAGGGGCAATTAGGATGGGAGGAAATGGTGGCCTTGGCCAGTGACATCCATATTCCATTAAGGTATAAGAAAAATGATGAGTGATAGGTGCAATGAGACAAGACTACATTTGTGTGTGCCTGGAACATCTGCAAGTTTGTTTCTCATGTCAGATAGTCTTCCAAATTTTGGGCAGGTGGTGGTGTAGAGGCATTATCACTGGATTAGTAATGCAGACACTTAAACTAATGTTCTGGGGAGATATGTTTGAATAATGGCAGATGGTGAAATTAGAATTGAATTGATAATTCTGGAATTAAAACTATGAAATCATTGTCAAAAAACTGATCTGACATCCTAGCAAAAAGGTTATTCCAACTATCTTCAGCTGTTTCTTCAATGACTTTCCTTCCATCATAAGGTTAGAATTGAGAGAGTTCACTGATGACACCACAGCATTCAACACCATTCATGATTCAACAAGTACTGAAGCATTCAAACCCATCAAAATGCAGCATGAACTGACAGCACTCAGCTTTGAGTTGACAAGTGGCAAATAGGTTTTGATAGGTTTGAATGCTTCAGTACTTGCATTCACACTATGCAAGTGCCAAGCAATTACCATTTCCAATGACCAAGAGATTTCCAACCATCATTCCTTGACATTCAATGACAATGTCCTTGCTGAATCCATCCCACACTATAATCAACAGAGAATGCTGGAGAAACTCATCAAATCTGGTGGCATCTGTTGAGATAAATAGAGTTAACTTTTCGAGTCCAGTATGACTCATCATCAGAGCACATTATTAACTTCCTGGAAGCTACCATTGACCAGAAACTGAACTTGACTGATACATAAAAGTTGTGGTACAGTGGTAGATCAGAGACTGGGAATTCTGCAATGAGTAACTCACATCCTAACTCCCCATAGCCTTTCCAAAATCTACAAGGATTAGATAAGGACTGCGATGAAATACTGTTCAATTATGTGGATCTGTGCAGCTCAAACAAAAGTCAGGAAGCTCAGCACAATCCAGTACAAAACAGCCCACTTGACTGACACCACATATAGAAGATAGAACAGTATAGTACAGGAACAAGCCTCTTTCATTATGTATGTGCCAAGCGTGAAGCCATTCTAAACTGATCCCATCTGATTGCACATGATCCATATCCCTCCACCTTCAATGAGCTATGGACATGCACCCCAAGATCTCTCTGTATATCAGTACCCTGATAGTCCTGCCATTTACTGTGTATCTAACTCCTTTAGCATTTACTTCCTCCACCACTGATGTACAGAAGTAACAAGTGTGTATGAACAACAAAATTGCATTGCAACTACTCACCGTAACTCCTTCCAAACCTATGACCTCTAGCATCAGAAAGACAAGGACAGCAGATTCATGGGTCCGCTACTACCTGCAAGTTCCCTTCCAAGCTACTCACCATCCTGGCTTGGAACTAAATCACCATTTATACACTGTTATTGGCTCAAAGTCCTGTAACTAAGAGAAAGGGAGCACTGTAGATGCCGAAGAGTCAAAGTCGAAAAGTGTGGGACTGGAAAAACACAGCTGGTTAGGCAGTTCTTCAGATGCTGCCTGACCTGCTGTGCTTTTCCAATGCCACACTTTTCGACTCAAAGCCTTATAACTCCATTGTTAACAGCACTGTGGGTGGACCTACACCAAATGGATTTCAATGGTGCAGGAAAGCAGCTCACCACCACTTCTCAAGGACAACCAGAGATGAGCATTAAATGCTGGGTTAGCCAGTGCCATCACATCCTGTGAATAAATTAATAGGGTTGAATTGTTTGAGAAATAATTTTCAAAATTACAGTCTAAACTCCAAGTCTTTCATTCAAGTACTTCCTTTTTGTGATCTTCATTTATTGAGGTTTACAATCTTGCTACTTGTAGAATTTAAGTCCAGTTTTTTGCATGACTATAAAACCTAAAAATATACCAGGGAGATGTTGAAGATCTTGGGCCTTTGCTTGCTGAGCATCTTTTCTCATTCTGCCACAAGACAGATAAGCCCATTATCGAGTAACATTTAATTCTATTGATTGAAGGATATCATTGGTAGTTTTCTTTTGGGTACTAATATGGATAAACCATCTAAGTTGAGATGAATTCACAGTTATTTGCTTTTAATGTTAGTGAGGAATGAGGAGGAAAAAGATCCGGCTTTCGGCCATTGGACAAATTGCTCTTCATTTAGTAAGATGAATTTTATAAATTTTAAGTTCATTGCACCAGGGACAATGCTATATTTCAAAACAGCAAGCAAAATATTTTTACTTACTTATTATTCTTTCTGTAAGACAGCTACATGGAGCAATTTAAACACTAATGGAATGCTAATGTCTGGCATTAGGGTTCTTAAAGTTGACCTCAATTTTAAGTCATAGAGCTCTTCCCACTTGTTTTCTACACTAATTCAGCATGATTCATTGTATATCAAAGTTGAAAAAATGGAAAATAAATTATTTACCTAACCCTCATTGAACGTTGTTCAAATTCCATGGAAAATACTCCTTAACCTTCTCTTCAAGTAATCGATCAGGGTGAAGGATGATGCAAAGGTTGTAAAGATGAATCAGGATGTGGTGATTGGATAGTCACAATTACTGCAACAAAATCGCCGGTCATGATGACTTAACTGTTATTGGATAAATTGGGCTGAAACAGGACAAAACTCAAATGTGCCAAGCACTGTAGAAGTGTAAGGCTCATGGATGTAATTTGTGTTAATAACTGTAACATCATACATCTTGAGAGTAAGAATATGGAATTAGAAAAGTGTGGATTACTATACTTAGAAGAAATAAGCCCAGTGTTTAAATTAACTAAAAAGGAGAAACTTTGAACTAGCAGAAGGGTGGGTAACCAGAAGAGACAGAAGTAAAAGTAATTGACAAAACAACGAGTGAAGGAAAAAGTTTGTTTTCCTCATTATTAGGATCTGTAATGCAGTGCATACAATTTTATATTAGGAACTAAAAATGACCCATAAATAATTAGGAGAGTAGAGGGACTTTAGTGAGCTAATGCATCTAGGATTAAAGGTTGCAGCAGAGTACTAACACCATTGTCAGATAGCAAGAATCCTTGGTTGTCTATGGTGATATGGAATATGAAATGATGGAGATTTTGGAAAATGCTTAAGAGGAACGTCAAAGACAATGATGAAAAGGATTGAACAGGAATGCTGCAGCAAGGTTGATTGAATTTCAACCTGTTGGTGTAGCATTGCTATGCTTCCAAAGAATCAGAATTCCAGATCTGTTACATGGCAGAAGATGGTCATTGGGCTCACTGTGTTTGCATTGGCTGTTCAAATGAGCATTAATACTTAATACCATTCTCCTATCTTTTTTTTTTCTGTAGCCTGTAATATTGCTTCTATTCAAATAATCATCTACTGCCTTTTTGAGTGCCTCCCATGAACTTGCCCTCCAACACGCTTCAGGAAATGCATTCCAGACCTTGATTATTCACTGTGTGATTTTTATTTCTCTCACATTTTTTTTTTGTTGTTAAATCTATGACGCCCAGTTCTCAGTCCTTTTTATCAGTGGTAACAGTTTCTCCCTTTGGACTCTGTCCAGACTCTCATTTTGAAAACTCAATCAGCTCTTCTCTTAGCCTTCTCCCCTCCAAAGGAACCTTATGTCTAATCTGTCTTCACAACTGGGTCCTTTGTCTCTGAAACCTCTTGTTTTATAAAAGAAGTTCTAACTGCAAAAGTTTACCGTTTCATCTCAGAGACATTATAGGCTGAATTTTAAAATTTTCAGCTGATGTGCTTTGTCGAATGAGACTAATGGTGCCTGGTCTTCCACACCTCAGATGACCTTTCTAACTTAATCTTCTGTTCTTCATATCATTATTTACACAACTGGGCTGTTGAGCATTTTTCTCGAGGAACCTTGGCTGGAGAGCCGAAGCGCTCACCCTGGAAGATCTTCTCATATTCACATCTCTGATACAATATTTCATGCCCAGCTGCATACCACCTCAAGCACTGTAAGCCCGGAATTGGTCCTCAACATTCAGCCCATGGAAAGGAAAATTCATTCTCTGGTTCATGAACAGGGATCTAGAGGTAAGTGGAGAGGTGGAGAGGAGGGCAATCCTGCTTTCAGCTGACCTCCACAGAAGGCCATGCTGTCAAACCCAGGCTGGAGATCAATTACAGCCCATTTCTGCAATGTGCGCTGAGAGAACAGTGCGAGCCACATTGAGGCTGGCAGCCAATGAATCAGTGCTAAAGTCAATGACTATGCTGCTAATAAGACAATTTGAAGTATGTGCAGAGTGGCAACATTGGAGTAAGTAATAAATTGAGTGTGTGCCAAGAAAGCAAGCAATCGTCTTAAGTACATCCACCCTATGAGCCCTGTGTAAAGACGCATGAGCTGTATATTTATTGATGTGTAGAAAGTAACCTGGTAGAAGCATGCAAGTCACTGGTTTTAATTGGCTCCAAACAAAAGTGTTGATGGGCTGTAGTAGTGCCCAAGTTGGTCCATCAGCAGTCATGATGATGTAGGCAAAAGTGAGGACTGCAGATAGAGTCATAGAGTCATAGAGATATATATAGCATGGAAACAGACCCTTCAGTCCAATTCGTCCATGCCGAACAGATCTCCCAACCCAATCTAGTCCCATCTGCCAGCATCCGGCCCATATCCCTCCAAACCCTTCCTATTCATTTACCCATCCAAATGCCTTTTAAATGTTGCAATTGTACCAGCCTCCACCACTTCCTCTGGCTGCTCATTCCATACATGTACCACCCTCTGTGTGAAAATGTAGCCCCTTTATATCTTTCCCCTCTCACCCTAAACCTATGCTCTCTAGTTCTGGACTCCCCGATGCCAGGGAAAAGACTTTGCCTATTTACCCTATCCATGCCCCTCATACTTTTGTAAACCTCTATAAGGTCACCCATCAGCCTCCGACGCTCCAGGGAAAGCAGCCCCAGCCTGTTCAGCCTCTCCCTATAGCTCAAACCCTCCATCCTTGTAAATCTTTTCTGCACCCTTTCAAGTTTCACAACACCTTTGCGAAAGGAAGGAGACTGGAATTGCACGCAAAATTCCAACAGTGGCCTAACCAATGTCCTGTACAGCCGCAACATGACCTCCCAACTCCTGTACTCAATACTCTGACCAATAAAGGAAAGCATGCCAAATGCCTTCTTCACTATCCTATCTACCTGCGACTATACTTTCAAGGAGCTATGAACCTGCACTCCAAGGTCTCTTTGTTCAGCAACACTCCCTAGGATCTTACCATTAAGTGTATAAGTACTGCTAAGACTTGCTTTTCCAAAATGCAGCACCTTACATTTATCTGAATTAAACTCCATTTGCCACTTCTCAGCCCATTGGCCCATCTGGTCAAGATCCTGTTGTAATCTGAGGCAACCCTCTTCACTGTCCACTACACCTCCAATTTTGGTGTCAACTGCAAACTTACTAAGTGTTCCTCTTATGTTCGCATCCAAATCATTTATGTAAATCACAAAAAGTAGAGGACACAGCACTGATCTTTGTGGCACTTCACTGGTCACAGGCCTCCAGTCTGAAAAACAGTCCTCCACCACCACCCTCTGTCTTCTACCTTTGGGCCAGTTCTGTATCCAAATGGCTAGTTCTCCCTGTATTCCGTGAGATCTATCCTTGCTAATCAGTCTCCCAACCTGGATATGCTGGAGATCGGAGTCACGATTAGTGTGGTGCTGGAAAAACACAGCAGGTCAGGCAGCATCCGAGGACCAGGAAAATCAACATTTCGAGGTAAAGCCGTTTTTGCCCAAAACGTTGATTTTTCTGCTCCTCAGATACTGCCTGACCTGCTGTGTTTTTCCAGCACTACTCTAGAGTGATGATGATGTGGTAAGGCCAGTGGTTTGCCAATGCTGAAGTGCATGGATAAAGGGTTGAGGAGAATAGTGTCCATAGATTTTGTGAGAAAGCAGTTGTGAGAAATCACTCTGACTTGCATGTCATGAATTTACACTGACTAGTTTCTTGGTGGAGAAGAGGGAAGTGGCATAGAAACAAGATGAGTTGGGGCTTTAAGTAGACATACATGCATGGAAATAAAGAAGTTGCTACTCAGTGGTAAGATTCTGAAGCTACCATTTTAAAGTTTGAGGGGAAAATTTGGAAAAATCTTTTATGTCATGCGAGCAGGGTGCTGTGTTAAAATGACTGGCTATGGGAAGGTTGGGGGTCCTGCATTTAACATGGTGTCCTACTGGCATGCGCGCATGTCTGTCCTCAGCGTGCTGCAATGTTCCAGTGAACAATATCCCATCTTCAGACTAGGCAGTTTACAGCCTTCTGGACTTAATATTGAGTTCAACACCTTTAAATTGTGAACCATTTCTTCCCTTCCTTTTAGCTAGTTAACATGTCCTCCCCTCCCCCACTCAAAAAGTGTGGTGCTGGAAAAGCACAGCCAGTCAGGTAGCATCCAAGGAGAGTTGACATTTTGAGCATAAACTCTGGATCAGAGATGTCCCCTCCCCCCATCCCATTTACTGTCCTTTCAAGTCTGACAGGAGATGCAACACTGTTCTGTGATTCTCATATTCCATTCACTTAATCTGAACTATCAACATATTTTCTGCACCAGCACCCTATATCAATACCCCCACATCCTACTATTCCCCCAACCTGTAGCATAAATGCTGTCGCCCCCACACTTCACTTCAGCCCTGATGAAGAGTCATCTAGACTCGAAACGTTAGCTTGCTCTCTCTCCAGGAATGCTGTATGAGCCGCTGTGATCTCCAGCATTTGTTGTTTTCAGTACAGTTTCCAGCCTTGCAGTAATTTGTTCCTACATATAGTTGAAAATCACAAAACACCAGATCATAGTCCAACAGGTTTATTTGAAAGTTCAAGCGACCTGGTGTTGTATGATTTTTAACTTTGTCCACCCCAGTCCAACACCGGCAACTCCACATCATCCTTACAGTTAGGTATACAGTAGCCAGTGACTATCTTAAGATATGTAGATGAAGCCAGTGTCTAATTCAAGGTATGTTGGTACAGTCAGCAACTATCTGAAGAAATGTAGATATGTAGCTGGTGACTTTTCGAGGTATGTAGTTATAGTCAGTGACGATCTCAGGTATGTGTGTGTGTAGCCTACATATCTTAACATATGTAGGTATAGCCAGTGACTATCTCAAGGAGAAAACAGAAATATCATTTTGAAATCTGATCAGGGAGGAAGATTTACCCAAGAGAATCCAATACGAGTGATCACTAAGAGAGCTTTTTGTCATAAATCAGCTCAGTCCCTTTTCTGCATTTTACCTCCTTCCCTGTGGAGAAGAAACTTATGTGTTTTCAGCACCTCCCACTAAGCAGCCTATCTGAGACTGGAAGCTCCATATGCGGGTGGAACTGTAGGCAGAAAGATGCCTACTTTCTACTCCACTGCAGATCGCGTGGGCATAGCAACATATTGAGCCAATGGGGCCACAGTGAATATCTTTAACCCTTTAATACTCAAGATTCTGAAATACTTACTGCAATGTTCTGTACCTTTTAAGTCAACTACTGATGACTGCTCACAAGTCAGCTAAATGTATTTGCTCCAACAAATTCATCAAGCTGCTTAATGGTTTAAGTTATAAAGCAGCAATCAGATGTTGCAACTTTCGTGACAACGGCAAAAGTTTTTTTTAACTTCGTCATTATTCTTATGTCAGGGTTTGTACGTTCTTGCATACAGAACACAATACTGCAGCTGTCAGGCAAGGCTGAAGCTCTTCAAATATCGCACAATCCCGAAATGGATTTCAAATTACTTGTTATCATGAAACCTTGCTGTAATTTAGTGTGACCCTGAACAAAATCTTTATGTGATGTTACTTATGTTGCAGGTAAAAATAGAACTCATTGCCACAGATGACACAAAAACAGATTTGATAGGAAGGGAAAGGACATCGTCTAAATTGCATGAAGTTAGATCATAACTCATAGGCATCTGCAGAAACACGGCTCTGATTTGTCCACAAAGTTCTGTGTTTTTTTAAACTTGTACTCAACAAACCTTCTGTTGCCTATGATAGTAGTTTTCTCTTGAAAATTAAGATTATAACGTGTCAAACAGCAACAATCATTAAGCCACAGTGTTTGAAATTCATTGATAAATATTAATGTATTTTAAGCAATTATATTACAACAAATTTATCAGATGTAAATATTTAAAGGATAATTTTAGATTTTTGTTGATTTTTTTTGGCTACTAAAAATTATTTTTCTTTTTGTTTCATTGTAGAGAATTAATTGGGACCATTACTTTCAATGTAATCATGTTCATTCAGTGCCCAAAACAGTGCCATCTGGCACCCAGCTAAGTGAGAAAGATGAGAGTTTAGCAGGTGGAGCAAATTTCCTTGACAGGATTTTAGATTTAAAAACATTTAATTCAGAACTGAACAAAAATGTTCACACATAGTACCCATCCAACAAAGTATAGTTGTTTGTGGCAGCACTCTGAGTCAGAAGATTATGGGTTCATGATCAAATTCACAAACTTGAGCTCTTGGCTGAGACTTCATTGCAGCATTGAAGGAGTTCTGTAAAACTCAGGAACAGGTCTCAATCTTTTCAATGCAGAAATTTTGGTTTAAAAAAAAACAGAAGTTAATCACTTATTAAAACAGAGATGGTGTTATAGTTTTTTTTTATTCACTCATGGGATGTGAGCGATGCTGGCTTGGTCAGACTTTCTTGCTTATCCCTAGTTGCCCTTGTGGATGGGAAATAAATGCTTGCCTAGCCAGTGATGCCCTTATCCCTCATTGTGAATGAATAAAGCAAAAGTAAAGAAGAGACGATACAGGTGAGGTGTGAGTGACAACCCTTGACATCATGGCCACATTTTTCCAAGTGTGGCATCAAGGAGCCCGAGCAAAACTGGAATCAATGAGTATCGAGAGCAAAAGAGAAAATGCTGGAAAATCTCAGCAGGTCTGACAGCATCTGTAAGGAGAGAAAAGAGCTGACATTTCGAATCTAACTGACACTTTGTCAAAGCTAAAAAAAGGGGGAGAAATAGGGCGGTATTTATACTCGGCTGAGAGAAGGTGTCATGGCTCCAGAAGCAAAGGTAGCAATAAAGAGGTGATAATGACAGTGCATAGAGAGATTATAGGGAGATTAGGAGCTGTGAATGACCAAGATTTGCAAAAACAAATTCAACTTCCAAAACCAGCTGTTGAATCTTCTGATTGTATCATCCTCTGCAGATTTTCCTCTGACTTCTATTTGATGTTCTGCTGTACAAGCTTCTTATAGACAGGTACCTTTCAGAGAACTGTTCTTCAGGCAGTCTGTATTTGTTGGTGCCTTGGTGGCTGTCCCTCCAGTTGTTCAAACTGTCCGGTTTTATATCCCAAAATATTGGATAACTTCATTGGTTTTAATATTATCAAAATACTAAATTCAAATTTGATTGGATTCTAGGATCTTGGGACATAATTTAAACTGATTGACCAAATTTAAATTTGTTTTTTTTTGTTTCATGGTAACCCAGATGCTGCTAGCTGTTTTGGCCAAGAATTACATTGTTACCTTGTTACACTTTGTGCTGTGTCAGGTAGTACATGCTAGCTTTTCAACTCTCTTAAAGGTACAATATCTCTACACCTTCATAACAACTTCTTTTGGCAGCTCATTCCATACACTCACCACCCTCAGTGTGAAAAGGTGAGATTAAGGTTGTTATGGACCAGGCCAGTTCCCCTCAAAATATTTTAAGAAGGTAGCCCAGGCCTTAACGTTTTCTTGTTTTTTAGGTAGTTGTGAAGTGGATATTCCAGGTGTGATGCAGCTGGTCAATTCCCTTGGCTTTAAGCAAAACAGAATTTATTTAAACACTGCAGTTTAAACATGAACAAAAGAAAGTGGAATTTAGAATAATTTAACTATTAGAAAATGTAACCAACCCAATACAGCAACTATTACTAATTAACAGTTCCAATACAGTAACATCCCAAAAACACACCACTTGGCTACAGATTCTTACAGACAGGAGGGATCAAAATCCAAAGACAGATCTCAGAAGAAAGTCAGAGGAATTCTTACGAAAGATTGCAACCCTCCTGGCCTCACACATCTTGTGACTGCGATGGCTAAAACAAACTAGAAAAACCCTGAACTGGGAGAACTGGCCAGTCCCCTTCCATTGTTGAACGAGACCCTTCAGTACCTCTGCCTTTATGATCTTTCTTCAAAAAAAAACAGAGGACAAAATGACCTGTTTAAAGTGACAACATCATCTCAAGGTCAACCCAAACATCTCTATTTAAGAACAAGAATTCCCAGTTTTATATCTATTTTATTCTCCAGGGTGTAAAAAATGTTGTTTTTACTTGGCTTATCACTGAAATTAAATCTTCATGGCAATGCTGTTTCCACCAGACCGTCCTAATGTATTTAGATATTTTATGTTCTTCAAAGACTTTCATTTTTTAGTTCTCCTTCTACTTTTCATTTTAGTGGGCTATTCCTATTCTTTTGCACCCATTATGTGGCTTTAATGCAGGTTTTGTTCATTTTTGTGGCTGTGTCTCATCAAAACGTTTCCATGTTACACTGGAATTCCTTATTTCATGCCTCATGCTCATCTACTTTAAATGACTGAGTTTGTGACTTGCTCTGTCCTCCTGGATCATGTGAATTTCTTTCTTGAGTCCTGTTTCCATTTTTCAGTGTTAGCTCTGCCTTGTGGTATCTATGCTATTGTGATGTCACTCAATCTGGTCTGCACCATTTTTTTCATAGTTCCCGGTCTCTCAGTCTTAATTACTGCATTGTTTTAAGGTTTCTCTTTGTATGTGGGATTTTTAATTTTGACTGATTTAATGCCTGATGTCTCTTCACTCACTGGCTGACTGCTGATTTGAGACTGCTCCCAGAGACTACCACCTCGTGATGCAACTTTATATCTGTGCCTTGGAGTTGCAGACTGATTCATCCCTGATTCCTGATGAAGGGCTTATGCCCAAAACATCAATTCATTTGCTACTCAGATGCTGTCTGACCTGCTGTGCTTTTCCAGCACCACGCTCTTGACTCTGATCTCCAGCATCTGCAGTCCTTACTTTCACTCCAGCATATCCCTTATCAGGTCTGAAATTAAGAATCCTAGCCTTTATATCTCAGGGACTAGAGTAGAAGGACACAGAAAGTATGTTGCAGTTACACAAAACCCTGATTAGACTCCACTTGGAGTTCTGTGAGCAGATCCACACTTTAGGAAGGATATTTCGGCATTGGAGGAAGTAAATTTGCAGGAATGATGTCTGGATTTCAGGGGTTAAGTTATGGGGTGAGATGATACAAATTAGGCCTGTTTTCTCAAGAACTTAGAAGGCCCACGGTGATCGCATCAAAATCTTCAAAGTATAAACAGGAAAGTACAAGATAAAAATGAGTTGTTTTGTTTAAGGACAGAGTTGAGAATGTTTTTCTTAGACAATTGTGCAACTTTGGAACTCTCTGCCTCAGATGTTGTTTGAGATGGGTTCATTACGTATTTTTAAGGAGGAGGTTGATAGATTCTTTGGGCAAGATAGTCAGATATTATTTAGTAGCTGTGAATGTGGAATTAGTTACACAGCCATGACATAATTGAAAGGAAGAGCAAGCTCATTGGATTGAATTACCTACTTTTTCTCATAATTTTTATCTTTGTCTTTTTTGGAGGTGTTGCTGTCCTCAGCATTTAGCAGTGTCTGTTTTCCATGAAGTCTTTTGTATTACTAGCTTTTTCAACTTCTGCAAAAGTAAATCTTCAGAACCAATGCTGATCATCATTTTGTGTATTGCCATCTGTATCTTCTCAGTGCATAGTTTCTTTAGGAGTTATATGGTCAACTAAATGCAAGGCAGCACATTCTGATCTAACAAAATAAATCTTGAAGAGTGAACAAGATGTAGTTTATTGTATCTCTGCAACTATTTACAGGTTGTAAGAATAGGCTGCATAGTACTATTTCATTATCCATGAGCTCCTACTTTACTTATCACAATGACATTACATCCATGTGATGTCATTGCAATTACTAGTGCAGACTGCACACAATCAAATATTCACCCTTTCAGATCCTTCCAGATTCATATACAAGAAGGCCCAGTCATATCTTGGTGACAGTCCATATCACAGTAGAGGAGGTATTGGATGTATTAGAATGTATGAAGGTGGATGAATCTCCTGGTCCTGACCAGATATATCCAAGAACACTGCAAGAGGTAGAGAAGAAATTGCAGGGGCCTTGGCTGATATTTTTACATCATCCTTAGCCATGGTGGAGGTCCTATAAGACTGGATGTTAGCGAATATTGTGCCCCGAGACAAGAAGAGCTGCAAAGAAAAACCTGGGAACTATAGACCAGTAAGCCTAACATCTGTGGTTGGTAAGTTACTTGCGATGATTCTGAGGGATAAAATATATATGCATTTGAGAAGACAGGGTTTTCATACCTCACAAATTTGTTTGAGTTCTTTGATGAAGTGACGAGGTAGGTTGATGAGCACAGGGCAGAAGAGTTAGTCTATATGGATTTCAGTAAGACCTTTGATAAGATTCCACATGGTAGGCTGCTCTGGAAGCCGAGATTGCATGGAATCCAGGGAGAGCTGACAAATTGGATGTGAAATTGGCTTGTTGGTAGGAAGGAGAGGGTAATAGTGGAAGGATGCTTGACGGACTGGAGGCCTGTGACTAGTGCCTCAGAGGCTGGTGCTGGGCCATTGCTGTTTGTTATCTATATCAATGATTTGCATGAGCATGTACAAGGCATGATTAGTGAGTTTGTAGAAGACATTAAAATAGGAGGTATCATGGGACAGCGAGAAATGTTGTCAGAAATTGCAGCAGGACCTTTATCGACTGGGAAAGTGGGCTGAGAAATGACAAATGGAGTTTAATGTAGATAAGTGTGAGATCTTGCATTTTGGAAAGTCAAATCAAGGTAGGAGTTTTATGGTGAATGATAGGGCCTTAAGGAGTGTAGTGGAACTGATGGGCGTTAGAGTTCAGGTGCACAGTTCTCTGAACGTGGAGTCACAGGGCAGTGAAGAAGGCTTTTGGCACACTGGCCTTCATCAGTCAGGACATTGCGTATAGAAGTTGGGAAGTTATATTACAGTTGTAGAGGACATTGGTGAGGCCGCACTTGGAGTATTGTGTTCAGTTTTGGTCACCTTGTTATAGGAACGATGTTATTTAACTGGAAAGAGTGCAGAAGTAATTTATCAGGATGTTGCCAGGACTCAATGCTCTGAATGAGAGGGAGAGGTTGGACAAGCTAGAACTTTTCTCTTTAGCACATAGGACATTGAGGGGGATCTTATAGAAGTGTATAAGATCATGAGAGGC